>NW_020455589.1:374134-392742 GCF_003342845.1 Nothoprocta perdicaria
GCCACATATTTGTTCTGTCACTTCAACATTAAAAACCTGGGCACACATCAAAATCTTATTTAAAATTATTATTTTGGGAAAGTCTACCACCTTGCTTATGCTACCTATATTACTTTTATCAGTTATTCATTTATTTACTCAGTTAAGTGTATGGTCCGACCATTAAGTACTCATAATACCTCATTACTTACCTTTTTCTTCCCCTTGTTCACCCACAATCCAAGCATCTTTTCCAAGCACCTCAGCTTTCAAAAGGTTTGTGAGAATATACCGAAATCTCTCAGTATCCAGATTGCTCCCTACTCCAATAACTCTGCTTTTGGGAAAGGCACTCAGCTTCCATGACACATACGTCATTATTTCAACTAGATGGGAGAGAAAGAGATTAACAACGAAATGTCACTCCTCAAATTTAGCATCCAAATAYATGTATCTTTTATATCAACCCGAGTATATTATTACTTTCTCTATCTTGGTAACAAAAAAAGAAGAAAAACTTTGGTGTCCTGCTCTAGGCTGAAAGGAAAATTTATTTCAGAGTARCAAGTGTTTATGACTATGTGAATATATTAAGCAATAAGATATTTTTAAAACAGACCAGAGGGCAATTCRAAGGTATTGCAGGTGAATGTAAGTATCAACTTACCGGGATGAGAAGCAACAAGCACAACACTGTTCTGACTGTAGTGTGAAATTGCTGGGATAATTCCTCTGAACAGCTCCACATTGCTTTGTATGACATCAAGGTAAGTCTGAGCATTACCCAGAGAGTTAACTGTAAGTACTACAACTTTTGAATTAGCTGAAGCAGAAAAATCTGAAAAGGTAAAAAAAAATTAACATATTTTATCAAATAACAGAAAAAAAAAATGGATTCAAATTGAAGAACAGGTCTAAATGATAAACTGCTGCAATCAACTTAGTTTAGGAATTCTTCTTCTCTATCAGGCCACTTCCCCCCAAGAAGAATTTTGGGCACTTCCACTGCACCTATCAAAAACAGTTCTCCCACAGAACAGCTTTCCCCATTTCACACATAGGAATTAGAGAAGGGAGAATGCAATTTAACTAAGGTTACAGAGCAAAGACTGGAAAAAGATCATTTTTGAAATGTTTTCCAAGGTTGATTTCTTTAATACAGGAGAAATAAATAGATCCATTAAAAATTTATTTCCTTCCATTACCATTCTTAATAAGAATGATTTTATCTCCCATTCTGTAGCCTGCTTTGCCAGCTACTTGATGGGACCAGGTTCCATTACTTGGATTTTCACTCCTTTACCTGAGGTTCTATATTCTTTTTGTTCCTTTAGCTCAATCAAGAACAGATAAACAACCCTAAAAAGTGCTGCACGATCCTATTTATTAATTCACCTAAGAGATCCATTCTTATTAGCCCAAAACAAGACACAGTGAAATTTGCTGTAGAAATTACTAAGCCAGTGCTGCCTTGAGTTGGTAACTCTGAATAGCCGAATGCTAAGGAYATAATTAATATTAGCTTGCCTCAAACCTAGATATCAGCACACTGARATAAGAGGTGACACTGTACAAGTATTTCAAAATATTGCAACACTACTAGTAGTCCAGCTAGATGCCTTTTATAAGCTCTTTGTAGTATAGTTGAATATAGCTATATAAATAACAGGCAGTCACAAAGGGACAAATGGGGATTTCTGATATAGCTAAGATCACTGTAGAGGGAGGAAAAACAAGTACTAGAGGTAAAATTTGCAAGATAAGAACAAAATATTTAAATGAGACAGCAACACTGTTAGATAGAAACAAATAATCCTGCAAAACAAGCAGAAAAGATGCTTGGTGAAAACAAAACAAGTCCTTGTCCCCCAAACAACAGCAGTTATTTTGAAAGTATAATATAAATAGTATGATATAAAAGTATAATATAGAAGTATAAAGTCTTCCTTTTCATCTTGTAGAGGACGTAAGGAACATAAAAACGTCAAGGACAAGTGTGGAAAAATGAGCTAGAAGGTTGCCTGATTCAGTTCCAGCTTGCACTGTGGAAGAGTGATCATGCCTGAACACCTCAATATCCACAAAAACAGACTATCACAGACCGTAGCCCCCAGCTCCATCCAACTGGACACTCGCAGCTAATTGACAATAAGATTGTTAAGGACTAATTATGTGCATATGCAGAGATAACAACAAAGAACTAACCATTGGCAATATACGTTTCATCAAAGTCAGTACAGGAAAGTGRTGTTCTGAAGCTTGAATATCAGTCTTTCAAACAGTATTGTCACAGCTATCTGTAATTCCCTAATRGACATATACATCTTTGTGTTATTTCCCTTTACTTTTTGCAGCTGCAACATCAGCTCAGCATCTCATTCTTTGCATTTCTATGTGCCTAGCTTCAGCACTGGCTTCCTACCCTAGCTAGAAGTAAGGCTCTCACGCCTCAACAAACAGAAGGAAAAAAGCATGGAATAGAAGGAACACAAGCTTCTTTGAACCTTCATTTCCAAATTTTGCTCTGGAAAAKTGAAGAAAAATGAGAGGCTATCAAAAGATAACAGCATCTTTCCAAAAACACAGCTATATGTTGAAGCCTCTACTCTCACAGTGTCCCATCCTCATTAAAATGAGCACAAGCACAGACAAAACAGTAGTAGCTTTCTTTCCAACACGGATTGGTACCTTTGCTGATCTCTACATTTGGCAGAGAAAATATCTCCAAGTCCATGGCTCCTCCTTTTGCTGCACCTTCAGAAAGATCCAAAAGAACCACCTTGTCTGCAGTACCCTGTATGAGTAAGAACAATGTAGATCAACAATTACATAAAGCAAGATTTGGTCAAAGTGGTGGTGGGGGAGACAGCAAAASAAGATGATATTATTCAAAACCACGTCTGTTGTATTGCATTTAAAACAAGCAGTAAGGGCAGATCTCACAAAAACTACCATCAAAATGTACAAAAAACAACAAGGTATCTGATCAGTTAACTGGAAAACAAAGCATTAAGAAACAAAGTGCCCTACACCCTGGGAAGTTATAAATGTTGATGTTACTGTTTCTTTGAGTATGTCACTGTCACAGACTACAGACTATCCTCCTCTAGGGGCCTAGCAGATCCCGACTGTAAACAGGCTGCAGCTTTGCAAGAACACTTTAACTGCAGATGCCCCAAATATAAATGAATTCAATTCTCAATCTTACATATTCAAAAAGCTGGCTGAGGAAAGAATATGGAAACTCATATTTCTGCTCTGTGCTCCTCTCCGCTAACCAAAGGAAAGAAGAGACATAAACCACAACATCACTATTAAAAATGCTAATTTAACTTATGTGTCGAAGATGAAAAGAAATAGCCTATAAACTTTTATATTAATCAGGCCTCTTAATAGTCATAATAATCACATACCTTTGCTGTGATTGCTAGTACACAGGCCATGCCAAGATCTCCAGCGCCTATCACAGTAATTTTGTTGAAACATCCATCTTTGTCTCCACCAATTTTGCCCTTTGCTYTCCTGTCAGTCTCTCCTACAATTAAAAACACATATACATATATGCATAAATCTAAGTGTAGTCTACACTGTAAAATAACAATACAAGTATTGCTGCTTCATAAAAGATTGTGCTGAGCCAGAATTAAGCCAAATTACATATGTTTCAAAATATCAGTCAAACCTAGCTAGCCATGGAAAATCCATCRTCACTCCCACCATGCAAAACAAATATTCGTCTCTGGATAGGAATGTTTTCTTACTAGGTGGAATGTGTAAGCAAAACATTTTAAGCAGCTACACACTRAGACTACACAAACAGTAATCTTTTTGCTATTGCTACAGATTATGGGTAGAAATCTTGTAAAAAAWTTCAGATTTTGTAAAGATTTGCAAAATGGAATTTGATTAAAACATAACTTGAAGCTGCTTATCCTGTGCCACTGTCAGTAACGATTCTCAGTATAACGCAAAAAGATTTCTAACAGAGATTTTAAGATTGGAATGAATGAACTGTAAATGGAAATGTGTACTATGTGCACRTGTGCTCGTAAATGTGCTCAAAAACACTTGTATTGAACTAATGGAAGAAGCAGCAGAACAAGAGCTTAAGGGCAAGGTTTGCAATTGCTACAGACMTGCATATGTGATGTCATTAAAATAAAGAGAAGGAAAATGGTTTTGCCAAAAAAAACCCCAAACAAACAAGCAACAAAAACCCTTCTGAAGAGTATAAAAGACAAGTCCAGATTCAGTGGGTCACCASCAAAGCAGAACCACCTAACAGAGAGAATGTGGACTCAACACCCTACGTCCCTTGTCCTCACAGCTATGCATGAGTGATTGTGGMCAGACAAATTTTGGGACTTGCAACTGTGGATATAAGGCTGTGAATGAATGAGATCTGTTCAGAGAATGCTTATGAATGAGCAAAATCACCTTGTTTATTATGTCTACAGTATTTTTCAGCAAGCTTACATGCAGAAATTGAAAATGAATTGCTTATTTGAATAGAGAACTCAGATTCTCTTTATTCAAGAGGCACTTTTAAAATGAACAAAATAGTAAATGCTATGTGCTTGCAAACACCAAAAGTCTGGGCATTAAAGTTCCATGGCCATATTTATCATATAAAGTAACAACAATAAATACTATCCAAGAAAACTAGAAATAAATGTATGAAAAAAAGACCCATACCTTCTGTAATCTTTGCAATGTATGCGAGGAGTTCAGATTGCCTGGCTGCATCAGCTGAGGAAAGTGAATACAAAGGGAGCTCTTCCTCGAATTTTGCAATCATTTCCTTGATTAATCCAATAACAGTTGATTGAGGCTGGAAAAAAGCAACACCAAATATAAAACAGTTGACTAAATATTTCACACAATTACATTGTCTGTAAATTGTAATAGTTCAAAAAGAACCACAAAGTAAACAATTATACAAAATCTAATCATATTACAGAGATGTTCAACGCTTACATAAGCATTTAAGCTTATTCAAGCATCAATTTTGGAAGAGATACATTCCAAATGTAAGCATCAGACAACACGGATTTAAATTAGTGCAACTAGTTTTTGAAAGCATTAGTGAACAAATGGAAGGCTTTGGTAGAGCAGCATCCAATATATCAAACAGAACAAACTGCAACTAATGAAAGAGARCTTCAATCTCATCTGATGAGTTTAACTATTCAGATTTTTGGTAATTCATTACTTCTTTTGGCCAAAAGACACATTGAAATTAGGAGAAGTTTTATCAATAGAAGCAACAGAATTTTTACACATCCCATTCATTTTTGGAAAAAAAATTTACTGGATGGTCAGATGTATTTAATTCATTTAATAAAGTGCATAAAATATTTAGTAATATCATTAGCATTTGAACTTCATATTCTAACTAGAGGCTTCTGTCAGAAAAGACAGAATACTCAATTTGTCTAATATTATTAATCATTCACAGAAACAAGAGGAAAATGTACCAAAGGGACTACATGAGGTATACAGAGTTTTGGGAAAAAAAAGCCTTTTTAACTCAGATTAAAATAATTTTCTTTAAAATCACTTCAGACTATCTGAAGGCTGCAATTTCAAGGGACACATCATTCTGCTTCTCTTTGTGTAACCATTACATATTTAATATTAACAAAAAAATGAAGGAGAGGAAAAAAGCCCATCCCTTGATTTGGATAGGATATATCATGCATTATTTCCAGATTTTTCCCTTTCCTGTGACCTACTCCAGCCTTACATGGCTCCAACTTTGCAGGTAGGGCAAATAAATCCTGCCACGAGCATCAACGTGTTTTCCCACAGAAATCCCCATGTTCGCAGTTGGCTTCAGGAAGCAAATGGGGGGAGCAAAGGGATGTGAATCCATAATCCACAGACAAACAGGTATGTTATATGAGTTACCTGTTCAACACAAACCAAAAGACATTAGACACCTCCACATTACAAAAGGTCTCTGTAAAACAGGTACATGTGTAGACATGCAGTTCATCTTCCATAGTAACAAAGAAAATATGTCAGACAAATCACCTTCCAAATTCACACTGAACAGTGGGATATTAGTCCTGTTAATACAAACAGACAGGGCCGGCTCAAAGCTAAGTGCTAATGATTAATTCTGCTTAAGCACAGGGTTCCTGCATCCTCCCTTAAAAGCAAAGGGTTTGCATACRCATCATCCCAAACTAAGTGGTTTTTAATAGGTGACTGAGTTACCTAATAATAGCTTACTTTAGTGCTAATATGTGCATGAAGAGACTTGCTTAYGGAGTAGAAGTGGCTTCTATTAGTCCATGTCAAACCCTTAAAGGACACCTCTGAGGAAGCCCCAGCTCAGGGACAAGTACAGGGAATACCCCAAAAGCCCCAGAGGAACCACACACAGACTCAAATTCACTCATATGCTTCAGTATTTGGCAAAAACTGGGCAGATTTGCCCTGAGCATCCTTCTTCAGCTGAAAAAAAGATGCCTCATTCATACACACATACTATTACCATGCCATTTAAAGGCATCATTTTCGTGTGTTGGAACTTGCCATTCTACTTCCTTTATGTCTAGGTGCAAGCTCACTCCCTTGGGTTGCTGGAAGCGAGAAGCAGCTCCCACATGTTTTCCCCACCCCACTCTCCCACCTGGCTATGACAGCAGAGAAGTCGCCTGTCATGCTTCAGCCACATGTTTTTATAAGAGTCTCTGTGAGCAAGCAGGGTAGCATGTTGTTAAGGGGTGGCATCTGAAGCGTTTTGGATGTGTAATTAGTGTGGAAATGGCATTTGATTCATCCCTACCGTACTTCACAGGAATGGTGCCACTAAAATTCAGGAGATCTTTCTGGGATCCATCTTTGAAGGCTGAAAATAAAAATGGGWTATTATAAACATGGTCTTGAATTTTACGCAACAATCCCACCCACATCAAACAATGCACAAAGCACATTTTTCTTTAATTATCAAATACATTGCCGCCTAAACACCCAAATCCAGATTGTTAGTATGTCTTTTTATTATTATTAAAAAGAAAAAAAAAAACCAAAATCTTCTCTCCTTTGAGGAATGGAGAAATTCACCGAAAGTCAAAATTGAGATGGCAACACAACTGAAAGGTAATGACTGTACTTAACCTTTATAATATACAAACTGAATTTATGTCAAATAAAAGTCTCAAGTAGTAGTTTAAAGTAACCAAATCACTTCTTACTGTACGTGTTCACGGAGAATTCAAAGTTCGGGTAAGTCTTGTTAACATTTTTTATTTCTTCTATGGTCAGGTCTCTGAATTTATACTGGGAAGGGAAGGAAGAATTAGAAATATGTTCTAGTTAAGAAAAGCATTTTCTTTCATTATAGGATATAGGGAGAGGGAATCAAAAAGTAGAAACACAAGAAAGGCAACTAGTAATTATCTGTGGTATCATAAACGGTTTGGGCATGAAATTATTTCTCAGAAATCTTTGTACACTACGTGTTTTCTTCATTAAATGCAATCTAACGTATAACTTGCCTTAGCAAAATAGCTCTGTAAGATCACAGGGGTGCTCTTGTTACAGGAGAACCTGAACTCTAACATCATTCCTTAAACTCCACCTTCAGTCACTGTGAGCAGTCTTAAGGAAATTAAACTTAACTGTGCGCAATACTTACAAACAATATTTGAATATAAACCCTCTGGAAAAACACACGTTTACGAGACCTTTGTAAGAGGTCCGTATTTGCAAGCTTATTAGATGTGTCAGAAATTAACCTCGGGAAAGTTTTCCCATGCTCAAGGTGTCCTTGATAGCTGAGAAATTTCATACAGAAWAACGCAGCCCCTTCCACCCCCCAAAGAACTGCACATAGCTTTAAAAATAACTAAATAAAAATATGTGATCTGAACGTTACTGTCATCAGGAACAAGTTGCTTCATCTAGGTCACCTTCAGCCATCTGGGCCTGAGCACTAGCACAGCAGTCACCCAGACCAGGCAGTCGTGAAAAATAGCTTCCATTTCCCAGATTAAGGAAATCCTTCACATTTTAGGAAGCTGCTCCAAAGCCCCAGCCAGGGCAAGCACAGCTGCAGCCCCCCACTGGCTTAGGGCACAGCTGCTCCTTAAGAAATGCTTCATATTTAAAGAATACTGGTCCTGAAGTTGCAGTCTGGGACCCAGCCTCTATAGTAGGGCCATCAACCATAAACAGCAGCAAACCCACAGCCGCGTTGTGAAATCTAAACCCTTGTTCTCCCCAGCCTACTCCTTTCACRCTCCGGAAGGGAACTGCATGAGGCATTCTCGGCAGCCTGGCAAGCTTGATGGGGAGAGTGGAGCAGAACCCTTCCCTATTCCCACGTGCCATCAGCTGGCATGCCCCACATCTAATCACACACCTCTACTCCACCTGTGGAAACAACTTTTTTTTTTTTTTTTAAACCTTTTAGGAATGCTATAAAAATGCATCCCTCTCTGCAAAGCAGGGGTTACTAACTCAGTGATTAATCCCCCACTTCAGAAAGGCAGTAACTCCGCGCTCAGAGGAGCAGTTTAACATCACGCGGCACACCAGACATGCTCCCCCGTCCCTAACCAGGGCATTRAACGCGGTGCGCTTCTAAAATCAGTTTATACACAGCGCTTACACCAACTTTCTCCCCGCTCTCCCTCAGAGAGCACCCCTTCCCTCACGGCGGCGCCTCTCGCGCGCGCAGGGCGGGGGGGAGAGGAGCGCGCGCAGGCGCGCGGCGGCGACCGTTCAACCGCCCCCCGGCGACCGTTGGAGCCCCCGCCCGCGCGCGCGCGCACCTTGCCCAGCTGCTTCCTCAGCGCCTCCTCGCTCAGCGCCATTTTGGCGGCGTCGGAGACGCCTCCGCCTCCCAGGCGCCCCTGCGCGGGACAGTAATAATAATAAAAGTAATAAAAATAATCAGTAGTAATAATAATAACAACAATGTGGAGCCATACARATGCTTGCTGTTCCCAGTGCAGGAGCAAAAGCTTCGTTAAATCTCAGTTCAATGACAGTAAATCCGATCAGGGCGAGCTGGCGGACAYAAAACATCACCGAGTTAGCACAGACTTGCAGCAAAATCTGCATGTGTGGGTCGTAGATGGTATACAGATGCTAAAAGGGTTTTGGACATGTCTTTTCTCCGTGCCCACAGCAATCCCAACTGATGTGCGGTTTTACCTGGAGTTACAAACATGCCCAATGAAAATCCAGAATAAACTACTTTTATTACTCTTGGTTTATCTTTGCTCATGCTATCATGCAGGACAGAYGTGAATCCCCTTCAGAAAGCAAAATCCCCTTCAGAAGCACACCGAGCTTGGCTGACGCATGCCCAGTTCGGAGCTGCAGGAGATACCGTGTGTCCAGATAGAGCAAGGGAGACAAGTGCCATTCGGATCCCTCAATCCATGAGGAAACGGCGGGATCGGGGAAGAGCAAAGTCCACAGCAGGTGCAGGATCTCCTCAAGGAAACCTCATCCTGCTTCTTCCCCTCCCTGGCTGAGCCAACAGCTGAGGCAGGAACCAGGAACAGAACTGCTTGGTAGAACAAGTGAAGACTCAAACAGATTTTGTTGACTTTCTTTCCATTTTCGACCGTTGGCTGACGTCATTCCGCCCTGGGCTGCCCTCCTGTGACGTCAGGCGTGACGTCACAGCCCGGGCGCGGAGCCACGCGGCACGGCCGGGTCCTCGGGGAGCAGCGCCAGCCCCGGCGGCGCCCGCGGGGCGCGGGTCCGACCATGGTCGTCGTCCTCTGGATGATCTTCATCCTGGGCATGATGCTGAAGGAGAAGTACCTGGACGTGAGTCCTCCAGGCACAGCACAATGCCAAGAGACAAACGAGCCTAAAGGCTTGTGTCTAAACACTTTTAAAAGGCAATTTGAAAATCATTTTGCTTTGCAAAGGCCCTAGCACTGACTAACRTTTGAGAATAATTTATTCTTTTTAAATTTTTCATCTCAGACATATTAATTTTTAATCTCTCCTTACTGCACAGAAAAAGAAATGCTAGGAAATTCTGATGGATATGAACAATTACTAGTAGCCTTGCCAGGCTGGATACACTTTTTAAAACCTATGTGTGTATTCTTAGCCAAAATAATCACAGAAATCAAAATAATAACCATATACTATTGGTGCTTATATATGCTCTGGAATAAAAAGACACATTTCTATGTAAGGGTTTTAGGAAATCTTTGATTTAGCCTATACCAAAACTATAGATCCTTTAGATAGATGCCTGAGCATTGTGACTCAAAATCAAGTAGTTATCTCTGCCATATATTGCAGAATTTCCATTCAGCATTTCAACTTCTTCAGCTTGAAATAACCCCAACTTCCCTAGCCCAGCTAGCTGTGTGATGGCTGTTTTCAAGGCAGTCACTGCAGATTATTCACTCTGTACRTGTGTGTGTTCACAGACTCACCCCGAGGAGCCGAAGAAACCGGACACAAGCAGGAAGCACTCGGTGTAACGTGGCAGCCGAACGCGGCCAGATGCAGAGCTGCTGACTGCGCCGCCGGCGAGAAAGGTGCTCTGGCAAATGCAGCTCTGGAGTGAAACACGCTTTGCTGGACACGGTGTGTGCGTGGTTTCAGGGTGGAAAAGAGCGTCTTTCTGGCTTGTAGCACACGCGAGTCCCCAGCGCTTCCACACACTGCTCCCGTGTTCGGCTTCCCGCATTCACATGGCACCATTTCAGTTTAGGGGGGGTCAAGCAATTTAAAACTAAATGAGCAACCCAGAGAGCTTGGAGACTCCTGGGTTCTATCCTCACTGGTGACATTCAATTTTTATCTGCTACAGAAATGCTAACGTTTTTCCACTGAATTTGAGCGACTAGTAGTCATAGTTCTGATCAACATCTCACTGATTCGGTATCAAGGGTTTATATATGGTAAAAAAGAAGAAATATTTTTCCAAACATCTTGCATTAAGCACTGTCTTTGCAGCTTCAGGAGCAGTTCTGAAGTGAGGTTAAATGCAAACAACCCAGGAAAGCCAGTGGAACTGGAAATACTGTGTTTTTCCAAGTGCACCTACAGCACCTATGGCATTTTGCATAGCACCCTCCCAAGCTGGCTCTAGGAAACTCCAAGCTGCTATTTGTTGAGCAGATGCCCTATACTTCCAACTCCTCATTTATTTACTAGAACTCCTTTCTTCCTCAGAGTTGGCCACATCTATTAAAAGTAAGCAAGCAAGCAAACACAAACAGTATTTTGCTAGCATTATCTTGTTGGGGTATTTACTTTGAGAAGTGGTAGAAAAGCTGAGACACCTCATTGCACAGAAAACGAGCTACAACTACTCAGATGTAGAACAAGAGGGCAAAATAAACAATTTCCTAGAACCCGTGGCTAGTGCTAGAGCACAACACGGGTTGTGGATTTCATTCAGCTCCACACATGAGGAAAGGAGAAAATGGCAGCATCGTTACTGTAGCTTGAACTTGCCTGGTGTGAGCGTTAGTCTTATTCTTCTCATTAACTTGGGGCATCCTGTCTCTCTAGCTACACTAGTTTAGACCAAAGCCAAGGGAAAAGGTTCTCTCAGCAAAGCAAAGCCAGCAATTCCAAAGACATTTCAAAGCATTTTCCCCCATYGAGAAAATCAATTATATAACTTCCTTCCCCTTGCTATTAATTTGGACAGATCACAAGTTGAACTGAGAAATATTAAAGGGTACAGTCAAAAGTTGCACCTCTTAAGTATGCTTGATYGATCCTCCCCAATTCCGAGGCTTTGGGAATAAATGAAGAGCAAGTACAAGACAAATGGCAAGAGCAACACTTTCCTTACTAGACCCTTGGGCTCTGGAAGTGCCATGAGGAAGAGCCCAAATTATCTCACTATTACCTTTGCTACAGCCATCTAGGAACTCACCTGTGCATGAAGGACACTAAAACCAGCTAGTGTCACAGGCAATGCACAATACACTGCTTGATTACTTCAGGAACCTCTTCCATCTTTAATTGCACTCACCCAGCATGCTAAATTGCTGTTTTTAAGACTCCTAGGGCTCATGAAAGTTTCATATTTTTAAATGCTTTTAGATTGTTGAGAAAAGGCACATTCATCTAAATAGATTCATGTCACGGGTCTAAGTTGCCAGATGCTCTACTGATTTTCAGATCTTTTCTGAATGTTTAAGTGACTCTTACATTTTTGTAAACCTTTGTGACTGCATGAGGAAGTGCTGACAGTTCTTCCCAAAGATAAATCGAGCTTACATCTTTCATGACAGAGCTCAGAGCAAAGGCCAGAAGAGAACTCCAAAAACCCCTGCAGAAAGTAAACCAATGCAAAAAAGCAGCAAAGTGTTTAATGCCTGTAATTTATTGTATACATACTCTGCAAAACTTTCATATGCATTTGGTGTTTGCGCAAGAGTGTACACTTCCTTGACAACACCAGAAAACAGTTAAGCTAAGTAAGAGTTTTTAACCTGATTTGTCACATTGTGTAAAAAGACATTGTGCACAACTGATATCCCCCCCCCCAAAAAAAAAAATCATTGGCTAAACTAGAAGCACCCTTATTTACACACTAACATTTCAATATTGCATCACACCCACTCACCAAAATAAATAGAAGTACATTCATCACAATTTAAACACCAGTCTCTCTCCATATATTTATTTTCTGACATGTTTTGGTCTCCAGAAATATGCTATATCTAGAAATATGCATCAGCTACTAGATTAAGTTACAAAATGCAAAAAAAATAGAAAATTAGTTTGCCTGGACAATATTTTGGGCTTTACACAAAAATAAATCCAGATTTCCATAGAGATCTCATATACTTCTTGAAAGATTTTTATTTTAAAGCACAGCACAGAGTTGCACACTAAGGCTTCCTGTGATATGCAAAACCCTGGCCTCCAAAAGACGTTGCTGTAAAGTCTAAGTACAGCTCAAGTGTAAATACAAGACATTTTCAAAAAAGTAGTCATTAATAGAAAGTGCCCTTCATTTGATTTAGCGTTCTCATCGGTTAAGAAGAAGCTCCTGTACTTGTGCAAAGCCAGACCTGGGAAAGGTTCAGGAAAACTAGGTCGTCAATTCACGCTATCGAGTTTAAAGACACAGAATCTGAGATAGCAGGAACTGACCAAGCTCTTCATGCTCCTACATTCAGCAATTATTTTTTGACACRATTTAGTTAAAGGCACATTGTCAGTGAGTTAAAAGTCTAAAAACCAAACCACAAGTTCATTAAATACAATTAAATCACTAGCTTAACATCAGATCCTCATAAACCAATATAACCATTCTTCCAATTTTAGTTAACTTCAAATTCAGATGCACTTTGGAAGAGTACTTCCATACTCCTTAGATTAATAGGGTTACCTGGTAAACAGTAAATGTTTTTCAATACAAGGTCAGGWGTAGAGGAAACACAAAAACTCAAAACAGATTCTTCATAACTTCCTAGTCCATTTGCAGAAATAAATGTGGCAAATGCAGGCATTAGAACCCAGTCATTTGTATAAGTTTCACAACATTTGAGAACAATTATCATTCCATGCCAATTATGAGGGAGTAGTTGATTGTAAAGTTACAAATGCATTTGAAGAATTTCTCATGTAAAAAATATCAGACAATGATTATTGTGTGAAGAAAACCACAGGTACAGAGTGTTTGAGGAAGGCTGGCGGAGCAGAGTGCATTCCAGTCACCATCTACAAGACAAATGACAAAGTGCTTTACAGATTAAGAAATTTAACTGATCTTGTATCACGTGGTCAATTAAAATATATCACTACTGTGTGGGTAAATAAAAATCAGGGTTTTATTTAGCTTGCATTCATCTGAAACGCAGACTTGATTCCAGACTGAACCAATTTTGAGTCGATACAGTTCTTGCATTTCAGAAGAGCCTGTATTTTCAACCATGAAGGAAATTGCTTGCAACCAATAGAAGAATCTGGGTCAACAGAGGCCTAGAGCCTTCCTCCAGCTGTGATAAAACAAAAAACCCCAGCAACCTGATCATGGTCCCAGCAGTCCTTGTCTTGAATGGATAATTCTAGCAACTACAACAGAAAACAATTTTAAATGGTCCCATTCAGCAGAACAAGTATGACATTTATAGACAAGCAGTGAGATTACACTATTTCGCATGGTTTTCAACATACACTGAGAAATGTTGTTTTATTAGTAAATAAAGTTGAAAGTTCCTAGGAGCTATGAAGTCGCTACCTTCCTCTAGTAACCTAGGCTCGCCTGCCACCTAATACTGAGTTAGTTCATAGTGCCCCTCCAAGAGCTCGTGTCAGGGCTATGCTGCAGCAGGGCAAGGCTGCACCGTGGACAGAAAGTGGCTCAAAACAGCAAATGTGCTTTTTCCTCACATTAAGAGTTGGTCATTTAAACTTCAGCAGCTTCCAGAGCTGCCCCTTACAGCTTGGTGCTATTTCTGAAGGCAGCGTTGTTGAGTTGCCTCCTGACAGGAAAAGTTCTTCCCCTGGTTTTCCAGGCATGAAGTAATTTCTCCTTCTTGCTCATTACCTTCCCCGCAACAATCACCCAAAACGTTGTAGCACTTAGTCAAATACTTGTAGTATTAAAGCACCGTGGCCACTCGAGCAGCTCATGTCCTGTCAGGTGAGGCTTGGCGCCTGAGGCAGAGGCGACCCTGGGGAGCTCYGAGAGGAAACCTTGGGAAACTGGAGCAAATCCAACACCAAATTTGCAATTTGGACTCTGTGCAGTCCTTGCAGACTCACATGTACCCCTATGCCAGCTGTAAACAAACTCAGTTAGTGAAGCAAACAGTCTCTAAATGCATAGATGAAAATAATGTGCAAATAAGGGCATTAAAATAGGTAACAGAACTCCCCTGCTGTAACGTTTTACCTTGTTKGATGAAATTATTCAGAATCATTTGCTACATATTACAAGTTTGAAGTCATATCAATGAGTTGCCAATCTGGTAACACAATTTCATTCTGATATTTTTTCCAAACAGTGAACCTAATTCAGTGACTGCTTCACATTGTAAATAATTAAAATAAACACCTGATTTTTAATGCAAGAGAAAATGTTCACTGTATGCCTAATTGTAAAAGCAGCAGAAACTGTGGGACAAACGTGAGGATTTACAGGGCAGGAAAAGAACTGCTAGGCATATGCTTGAGCCCACAAGCACAAGCTACACACAAACACTGGAAATTCCTATCTTTCAGGATGTGCATTTATCATACTGAAGTGGATTGGCATTGAAATTCCAGGCACAGCAAAAGCCAACATCGTTTTTTGGTCATTTCTGTAACTGCACGATTTGTGAGTGACATGCACTGTTAGAAATAAGATGCTCTGGGGTTTTTGTTAATAGGTTAGGTCACACGGCCCTCAAACGAGAAAATGTCAGCGCGTTATTGCTTAGAACATCTGTGGCAATAGCTGAAATTTACACCCTACCCAAGCCACTTCTGCACAGAAGTCATTATTTCAATACTTTGAGGGATCTCCACGCAGGAGATTGAGAGCAGGGTATAAAGCAATTTCCTTACACCTCAAAAGTGAGGGAACCAGGTTGTTCCTCTTTTTGAGGCGAGCACAAAACTGGTTTACTGGTCTATGGGCCCACACAGTTGCAAGTCAGTGCATAGCTAGTCAGTATTTCTGCTGGCATCTTGAACAAGCAATTTCATCAGTGGAAGTCTTGACTGATTTTTCTTCCCCTTAATATGCATTAGTGCACTAATTTCTTTATAAAAAATTCAACCTTGGCAAGTATTAAAAATAAATATCTTTAGGTTACACTAAAGCCTTGCTTTTCAGTATTTTCATCCCTTTACACTTTTCTTTTGCCCTCTAACAAGCAAATGGAAACTGAAATAGAGTAAGAGATGTATGGAGGCAGAGGGTGGCAGAAAAATGAACAAAATCAAAACCATTTTAAGTCAGTTAACGTGTCCTCAACTTCTTCGACTGTCTCTTGCGTTTCAATTCCTCTTCTTCCCGTTTCAATTCTTCTAAGTCCTCCTGAACACCAAGCCTCAAGCTGCCAAATAAAGGGAGATCCTTCACAAAGTGTTATACGGGAAACCTAGGGTTTTACCTCTACATTTTCCTTTAGAAAAACAATCCTATAATTATCATGGTTGATTTAAGGAAAAAACAGATCTGTTCAATAATCATCATACGTATTCTTTAAGAATACCTATGTGTACACTTTTTTTTTTTTACAACACATTGCAGAAGACAGCACCTTCTAGCTCTTTCCCTGCCTAGTTTCTGTGGCTTCCTAGACGGGGAATAAGGACATTGACTCGGCTTGAAGATCAAGCTTCCGATATTCCACTACTCTGAGACTTGGCTGAATGGAAAAAAAAATTAAAGAACGCTTCACTAAAACAACAACAGCAAGAAGGTAACTCAGTGCCTAACCAATTTTTCCCACTACGTTAAAAAAAGTGTAACTTTGCAAAGCTGTGACAACTGTATTGTACACATAAACCTATTGATGGTTAAGACTAGGTTTCTGAAAGAGTCAGTAAAAAGTTACAGTCTAGAGCTAAAACCATGATGCAATCCAATATGAAAATCCAGTCTTCTTGAAATCACTATTTATAAAATAATTGTACAGTCATTTAATAAATGATTTTAAGAAATCTTCCAGTCCTTGAGAGCACAATATTCCAAGTAGTGGAATATTGCAGTTTTTGGAATAAATTCAAGGGTTTGGCATTTTCACCATTTTTTAAAAATACTTTTTACAGAAATATTTTGGAGTTTACATTGGTATAATTTGGCAAGCAGGATGTATACAATTAATACAAATATATTTGTTTACTAATACCCATTCACTGTCAGACTGACCGTAATCTTTCCATCTAACTTTAACTTTTTCTGTCCAAAATGGCAAGACCTCTGCTATAAGCAGCTACAGTAGTAACAGTTACAGTAGTAATTGCATCCCAGGATATATTTAATCAGCCAGCATCCACTCCAAAATGCTCCCCGACTTCAAGCAGCCTCCTTACTCTCCCCCACCTCGTTTCTACTTGAATTTATATCTGTTCATACCTCCTAGCTTCTTCTTTCTGTTGCTCTCTCCAGCTGCTCTCCATGTAACGTAAGGCATAATCACTTTCATCTTTGTATCTGGAGATTAAATATTCATGTTTAGCACACTATAAAAGACAACATGATCATGGACGGCTGTTATGTATTAACATTCTCCCCTCTTTTTTTAAAAAAGAAAATTATTTTGCCATTTACTGTTACATTTTAACGCTTTGAAAGAATATAAGCTCCTAGCCATTAAAATGGCTATTGTCAGGTAAAAGGAAAGTATTTGATCAGGTCAAATAATGGATTTCATTTTAAAACAGTTCCCATCCAAATAGATAGGGAGGATCCAAGTCAGATCCTCCTTTGAAATAGTTAACACCACTGCATTCAACAGTTTGCGTGAAGGCAACTGCATTTAATATAGTCTGAAAAATTCAGTGGCTCTAACGTTAAATTTTTGCACTGCAAGAACATTTATGGATGCCMACACTTTACTCATTCATCTCAAATATTTAATTTTATCTTTGGACTGTAACTTCTGTAAGAGTTTTGTGACATCTTAACATGAGTTGGAGATCCCTTACCTTTTCCGGTCATATCCAAATATCTCCCGAATATGCTTTGATATTTCTTCTTGGGGTTCTCCTTCATCTTCAATGAAATCATCCATTTCAGAGTCATATTCATCATCATCATCATCATCATCATCTTCTATCTGCCTTTTGTAACTAACTGGGGGGAGAGAAGGTCTTCCAAGACCTAAATGAGGAGTAAAGAACATTAATTTGTCTAACAGTCATTTTCTACATTAGTTTCTTCATAATCAAGAATTTTTACAGTACTTCTGCCAGTGACCTAAACTCAAATGTTTTATATCTCCAGGCTTCAAGATGGAAAATTTCKGCCTTAATTTAATTAACAGTTCTGAGACACACAAAGAAAATATTTCCTCTAAGCTTGGTTATGGAAGATTACATATCAGTATGATGGACAGACACCTACAATATGTTTCACTCTTGTTTTTTCCAGATATTGATTTACAGTAGTCAAAATGGTGCTTTTTATTTCCATTCAAAACCCTTTAAAATGCAAATATGGCATTTTATCCACATCTAACTGCATCCACAATTGTTAGAGGGCCTCAGAGGCCTCAACCCACACATATCAAAAACAAGTAAGAAGTAGCAGGGCAGTTGCAAGACTCGCCTTGCTGTAAAACTCCGTACCTTGTGGATGAAGGCCTGGTCTGTGCCCTTGAAAAGGTCGTGCTCCATTCATGTGCCCGTTGCTAGGCCTTGGGACGAGATTTTTAGAAGAAATGGTCTCCGACACCACAGTACACTTGGGTTTCAGAGCTGGGCCCAAGGCGCCRCTGGGTCGCCCGGGCCCCGCACCGGGGCTGACGCCCGGCCTGCCCGGCCCCGCAGCCAGGCCGCTGCCGGGTCGCCCGGGCCCTGCGTTGGTGCCAACACCAGCTCCGGGCCTTCCCGGGCCGCTACCGGCCCTGCCGAGTCCCGCGGCCGTGCCCACGCCGGGCCTGCCGGGGCCGCTGCCCAGGCTGCCGCCCGCTCGCCCCAGTCCCGCGCTGGAGCTGCCGCCGGGGCGC
>NW_020455589.1:393002-401300 GCF_003342845.1 Nothoprocta perdicaria
GAGGGGCCGCTGCCTGGGTGGCCGGGCCCTCCCTTGCCCAGGCTGCTGCCCGCGCGCTTGGCGCCRGCGCTCGCGTCGTGCCGCAGCGCGGCAGCGCCCGGCTTGGCCGGCGCCGCTTTCTTCGGCGCCGCTTCTTTGGCGGCGGGCAGCCGCTGAGCCCCGTGGGCCGCTGCTTTCGAGGGGGGCGYGTGGGTGCCCGAGCCCGGCTTCCCTGCACCGTTGAGGGATGACTTGCTCTGAGTGCTGCCAGCTGAGCTTTTTAAGGAGCCGTTTTGTGAGGTTTTAACTTTCTCTGTGTGACTGAGTTTGGAAGAGGACGACAACCGCGAGTGTTTTTCAGTCAGTGCTGGTGCTTTGGCTTTCTTATCACCACTGCTCACAGAGGACASACTGCCTTTTAGAGAGGAATGTTTATCCAAGGAGCTTTTGCCAAGTTTTGCATTTATAGATTCTTTCTGAGCAGTCACTTTTTTTGAAGAACTGGATACACCTGGGTTCCTAATCTCTTTCTCACTTTTCCTTTTGTCTTTCTGCATTTCTGGTCTTTTGTGTTTGCGCTCCAAGTATTCCCTCTCTCTCAATTCCTCTGCTGTCCTGGGTCTCTCCTCTATCTTCTTCACTACTTTGATTTCCACTGGTTCATACTGTTTTTTTTCAGCAAGCCTTAGAAGATCCGTGAAGTTCAGAGGTGCTGGTGCACTTTTGGGAGGTGCCTTTGGTTTCACTGCAGCTTTGGCTGGTTTCTCTTCATACTCCTCTTGCTCGTGCTCCGATTCAGTCTGACTGTACTCAGGCTGCTCAGTTTCATCCTCTGTTGTGTACTCAGCCTCTGCAACCTGAGCAACGTTCTCAGAAGTCCTCCTCTTCCGAGGCTTCTCTTCCACCGGAATGCCATTATAGCCATAGAAGTTGTCCTTGGTTCGCGAGGCCATAGCCCTGGCCTTTCTGTCATGTTTCAGTTCAATGCGCTTAGCCAGGAGTTCTTCCTTCTTTCTTTTTTCTTCCAATGCTGTAGAAGAAAACCAGGAGAAAGTTAGCCAAAAGCACTCTATACTTCATTCCAGTTGCTTCCAACTGATAAGGCATTTAAGAAGCAAGTTTCTGGATATCTAGGTAACACATTTTTGAAACAGATACAATGACCAGAGAGTGATCAGAGGATTGGTAAGAGAGCAGGGGACCCAAAACCACCTAATCCACTTGTATCAGCTACTCCTAAAATCCGAAGATGAAAAATTAAACTCACTGCATGACCCATTAAGGTGATTCAACAGAAGGGACGCTGCGTAATAATGCCAACTAAGGGGTGCTACTGTGTCAAGTACAGGACTTTACACGGGATATCTGAAGAGGGGGAAGTTTTGGGATTGATTGAGACAATTACGATCATTCAGAGCTTACTATTGGACGTTTAGGCGAAGGCAGAGAAAGGGAGAAAAAGTTAACCTCAGTAAATACCTTTTTTCCTTTTTTCTTCTTCTTTCCGTCTGAGAAATGCTTGCACTGCTGCAGACTCCACACCCTTGACTTTTGGAACCTTTTTGGGAGGACCAACAGCCAAACTGTATCTTTTCTGCAACAAACAAACAAAAAGCACGTCAGAAACATTACAGCTGTAAATCTTAAGAGAGCTTTTAAAACTGAGCAGCTTGGGGCTCGCCAGCCACCTCGAGCCACATGCCGAGCGCGTCTCCGCACAGCCTGGCTGGGCGCTCAGCTGTGCAAGGGAACGGGCAGGAAACCAGGAGATAGGCAGGAAACCCAAAGAAACTGAGTAACATGCACTAGCCTGAGAATGGACACAGTAACTATATCAGCAACCGAACAAAAGTTTTCTTGACACAAAACCAGGCTACAGAAGATGAAGCCATGAGACACAGAAAGAAATAGTGCCAAAAATACAGAAAGGAGTCAATTAAATCCAGAAGGAAGCGTAAAGCAGAAGGAAATATATATTCAAAAAGAATACTTTGATATTTTCAAAATTCTTGCATTTTGGCGAGGGGGCATTGATCATAAAATAATAGATTATAAGTCAAAACTAGATCTTCTACATAGTAAGTTAGAGTCCTCGTCAAATTAAAGCTGTGAACTGAGGTTCCAACTAAAACATTTTTACATGGCACAGAAGTCAGTAATGSTACAAATGCTTTTCTATATTCATACAGCCTTATTGACCCTCACATTAAAAAGACAACATGACAAGGCATGGTACAAGAATCTGCATCCGAGCAGTGGAAACAGACTGGCCCGTAGCACAAATCCCTAGAGATCTGAACACCTCACAGGGGAAGCCGCAGTTCTCATTTTGAACTCCTTGGAAGAGCAGCACCTACACAGATACTGGGATTACTTTCAYGTAGGTGACACAGGACACCACGGATTCTCCTGTACACACGTGTACTAAGCCGGGAAGTTTAGGGGCTCATTGCTGGAGTGCAGCCAGGGCTGGCTCCCAGAAGGGCAGCTCCAACACCGCTGTTCACGATGCCTTAAGCTCAACTTCTGAGAAGCCTACGCRGAGCTGCGGAGCTGCCCCAGCGCTCTACCCGAGCCCCCTCCCACGCCAGCTCCTCCCCGGAGACCCAGGCACCACGCGGGCGCGGATCCGGTACCCGAGCACCACCCTGGGACACTCCTGCTCCCAATGACCTTGGCACTCACAAGCCAAACGAGYGGGATCGGCCACAATTGCTGGGGCCGTCCGAAGAACCGGATGGCTCCTGGAGCTGGAGCCGAGCTCCCTGGCCTCCCTTGTAATCTTGGTTGGTTACAGCCTAGTGCATTCCAGGAACTGAGTGCTTGTGAAGCCTGAAGCACAGGGCAACCTTTCCTGGGGATTTCTGGCAAACAGGAACCTTTAACTCTGGAGTCCGGAGCAGCCTGGCAGCTCAGGCTGAATCAGAAGTGTTGCAGGCAAATCGGGCCCCTCGTTTTAGTGAATATTCTTTCAGAAAAAGGTACCTTAAAGAGAAAGGAGCAGACACCTTTGCAGCAATTCAAGGCAGCGGGTGTGTACCACACTAGCCAAGAAAACTAAACATAGTATTTGAAAACAAGTACAAATAGGAGGCTTTTCCAAAAGCATTTTAGGCCTAAGAAGCACTTTTGAAAACTGGCTGAACAACAAATGTAGATAGGTCTATCATGTCAGGAGGCTTTATAAAGAATTGAAGTGATTGGGAAGCAGTTTTCGGGCTTTGTTTTGCTGCACTGAACACTCCTATCTAGGAACAGGTTTGTAAAGCAGCCCCACAAATGTGCCATCAATGATGTGCAAAGTTCTGCAAATTTGGGATTTAATCTCCCTATCAGTAACTTTCCTGTAAATTGATTACCAGGTGAAAACCTGCTGAACATTTCACTGACAAACCCCACAGTTCCTGTGCTGGGAATCGCCGCCTCCGTYGATGCACCATTTGTTCACCTTCATTGGAAGCAGCATACAATAACCAGCTGAAGCTTCCCTGTCCTAAGAGCACTGAAGCTCTCACTTGCTCTACAGCCTCAGATCAAGTGTTTCACTTCCACCACAMATCAACACACCACCACATCCCAGGTAAAACAATCGAAGCAGGGGCCTATCACCACTTTTTTTCCAAACAGACGTTGCACTAATCAGACTTTTTGTATTGATACGGAGAGCAAGGGAAACTTTTAGCCTTTGGAGCAGAGCAGGGCAAGCTACTCCGGAGCAGGCGCTGCTGCCCTGTGAACACTCAACACCTGCCCCGGTGGGTGGTTCGACCCGACGRGGGTCCCAGCGCAGAGCGGGCACTGCCCTGCACACTGCGTTACATGGAGACCAATAAAACAGCAGAACCTCCCTGGAACCTACTGGTCTGGCAGGTTRCAGGTTCCCCAGGCAGTCCCAGCTGGGGGTTCTCCTCATCCCTTTCTTCCTAAAGGCTGGCATGTGATCCCAGAGAGCTGAAGCTGTTGGATACCGATATTTAAGCRCCAAAGGTTAGACTGTATAACCTAGATTTTATGAGACTGGAATTTTTTTTTCATCCAAATTAAGCCAAAAAGGACCACGAAGACTGGGTTTGAGACCAAAAAAATTAAACTATTAAATCCAGAGACCGGGGGGGGAAGGGAAGGGAAGGGAAGGATATTGCCTTTAATAATAAATATTTACTCATGCAGCAATTCAAATCGTTGATGTGATAGACTCTGCAGAACGCAGCTCTGAAGCAGCACACTCGTGCTGCAGGCCCCCCTGTTGTGGACATGTCTGTGCCATCTAACCGCTCCACGTGCGCTGTCAGCTTGGGGCAGCTTCCACAGCCCGTCCCACACGGGGCAAGTTCAGCAGAACTTGGGGTTTCCTCACTGCTTGTGGAGATACGCGGCTCCGCTCCACGAGAAGGTCCCTTCGCACCCTGCAGATGAGGAGAGGGCAGCTCTCCGGCGGCACAACTACAGGTTCCTCAGTCGCACGCAGCTTTTCTCGCTGCTTTTTGGGGTCCCCAGGAAGGGAACGTGTGCACTTGCAGCCCAAGGGCCTCCGGCACCACCTGCACCTCCAGGGTCTGCACTGTCACTGCGGGGGTCACTCTGACTGTCCCATTTTGGGGGCCGTGACACTTCACCTTGCGCAGTTCGGCTTCCTTACCCTGCACACACAACTAAAGCTTTCTCCACTGCTTGTCGTTACCCTCCAAATTCAGCAGCAAGTTGGCAGCAGTTACCAAACACATACACACATCTGCTTCGTTCTCTTCAGGCTACAACAGCCCTTGCCAGGCAAGTGCCTTAACACTGTGTTTTAACCACATCCTCGTACTGTTCTCCAGCTCTCAAAACAATTCAGCAAGGTCATGCATTTTGCTACTAAGAAAATAGAGGGTTTGCAACTGCTACTGTCACAACACCCAAGCTGAACCATTCATCAGGAAAACAAAAAAACCAAAAAACCCACAGAGTTTTTTTTAAAACACTGTTAAGCAACATTTTACAGAAGAAAACATATTTCCCTGTTTCGTTTATGTAGTGCTCTTGCAGTCTCCATTTTCCCCTGCTTGCATAAGGAGGGGGCTTGGGAACGGGAAAGCAAAGTTTTGCACATTTCAGACGGTGTTTGCAAGAGTCTGGAGCTTAACTATCAAACACCAGCAAGTTGAGAGGAAATATCCTCTCCAGYCCCTGCCAGCCCATCACACTGTACATCCTTCTTTGCTCCTCAAATGAATACTAATATAACACACCGAACACTTCTAGGCTCTGCTTTTGAGACAAGTTTCATTGGCATAATAAATGCACAAAGACCAACTGAAAAAGGTCCAATTCTGTACGGAATCTACGATAAAAATCATACTTCCGAGCCATTTTCACATTCCKCTCAAAGGGCATCTGCTACCTATGGGCAAATGTTCATGAGGGGCAGATGACATTTCCACAGGCAGGCTCTCTGAGCACGTAGGGTTCTCCAAGTAAGTTTTTGCCATGGCGCTACCTCTCAAATACAGCAACTGCAGTTTAAAAACAAAACACAGATCAAGCTCAGCAGGGAAACAAACGAGGTCCTGGCAGCCACATTTTCCTGTCGATGTTGCTGCAGTTTTCTTAAAGATTTATACTCACTACACGTGACCAGTTCGCCTTGAAACCAGATCGCAGTTGCTGACGTGTACGACAAGCTGTTMCAGTTGTGGGTCACCTCTTTGCAGCTAAATGCCATTCTGCTTCAGATTTAACTGCACTGCTTTCTGGGTCCTGTGTATGAGGGACCTGTTGCCCATCAGCACAAGGGCATTTCCATTTCTGATGCAGAATTGACAGCAGAAGAAACACAAGGTGAGATAAGAGGAGTGTGTTGGTTTATAACTATGCTCCTAGCATTCCCTAAAATGCCTGCAGTTTAAAGGTCTGCCATGCCAAGGTCTCCTACCACATGCCTTATATGCCACAAAACACTCTCCCAGGATTAACAGAATACATATCAACTCCACAAAAAGAAAGAACACCAACATACCAGTGATTTGAGTCTTCCTGAAGCCAGTCCTAATCTCACACAACTGAGAACTTGC
Source organism: Nothoprocta perdicaria (assembly GCF_003342845.1). Classification (NCBI taxonomy): domain Eukaryota; kingdom Metazoa; phylum Chordata; class Aves; order Tinamiformes; family Tinamidae; genus Nothoprocta; species Nothoprocta perdicaria. The sequence goes on from NW_020455589.1 coordinate 399,035, forward strand.
TTAACCAAAGCAAGCTCCTAGGCCAGGCCCRGTGAACAGCTGAACACGGACACCTGTAACTACAGGGCTATTTATAACACCGAAACCCCTGCAGAATGTTGCACAAGGAGAACCCGCAACGGAGGCTCTTCTCAGCAGCTGCTGTGAAAACTGCTAGCCACACATCACTAAAGACCTTTACACAAATTCATACGTGGCCTTTATAGAAAGGAAATGTGATCCTAATAATGCTGCATTGAACGGTTTACTTTAAGCAATGCTCCTTTTCAATCTGGATTTCCATGGGGAGATGAACACACAGGTCCATTTTACAGGGACATGATGCAACGCTATCACAGTTTTACAATACAGCAGTCACAAAAATCACTATTTCTTAAATAGCTTTTTTTCCTATAATTTTTGGTTTTTCCTAAAAACCACACGCATGTCGTACTCTTTCTTTCATCGCCATGTGAAATAGTTAACTTGGTGCCTTGCAAACTTGCCCTTAAAACTTCCTGAAGGGATATATTGATTAACAAAGGATATATCAGTGGATTCTTTGATTAACAAAGGAACTAACTTCCAGAAAACTCTCAATTCAACCAGGTTTTGTTAACTGTACTGTATTTTTGGGGTTGTACTGTATTTAAATCAAAATATTTTAAAATTAGTTTAAAAAATACTTTAAGACTAGTTATATCCTTCTCATATGCTTACAAAGCAGTGTTAGCCTGTGAATAAAAAGAGGTAAAAGCAGGTTTAACCTGGAGGGGTGACCTAGGTACCCCAGTATCAGGAAAAACTTGGTGCACACTCTTGGAAGGCTGCAGACAAGCTCAGACAGTGCAAGCACCCAGGCCTGCACAGTTCATTGTCAGGCCACAGCGCACTGCAGAGCCAGGTAATCAAGGCRCTCTCAGCCCTGCACTGAACGCGGTCTTAACTCATCAAGCAAATCCTAACTCTGCGTTTCCCAAGCACAGTAAGGAGAGCCCCAGGCACTGCGCGAGCAGCGGGACTGCCCCGGAATTGCGTCCRGGAGAGAACGTGGCGGCTCCTTCCTCGCCTCGTCAGCACGGCGAGCAAGGCTTTGGGACATTAACCAGTGCTGCAGCAATTAAAACTCCCYGAGAAAGCCAACAAGGCAGGAGGCAGCCTGAAACAGACGACTGCAACCACCCGGGACAGTTCGTGGAAACACCTGTTGTACAAGCAAGTCACAAAGAAACGGGCATTTAAGTATCTTCACGTGTTCATRTATGTGATATGTGGCTCCATGTGGAGCCAAGAAGAACACTAAGTAAAGAGAAGGTCTTAGGGGTATTTAAAAGCAGGCTCAAGTCTGGTGGACCGTGTGTATCTACCCTACGACTGGCCCACGTTATCAGTGGTCACGACACGAGCATTAGCAAAGCCGCACAGAGGCGCTGGGACAGCCCCAGCTCCCGAGGGCTCCGGGAGCAGCAGTGCCCAAAGGGCAGAGCGTCCTGTTCCCGTGCTCCCTGCCATTCCCGCTGGACACCACCTCCCTTGCTTGCACTGCGGGAAAGGGGCTCATCACGGAAGCACACAACCCCAACACCAGTCACGAGGCAGGCAGGAGCCCTTCCCCACCTGGTGCCTATGGGACAGAAGGTATTTTTTATCCAAATAAGCACATTTGAACGGCAGTCCAGGCCCTGCCACAGCCACCAAGCCCAGTATTTCAGGGTGCCAACGGCCACAGGCCCTTCCTGCGCCRGCTTCCCGCAGCCACGCGCGCAGGCTGTTTCTGCGAGCAACATCTATAAATTACGATGAACGCGGCTCCCACGCGAGGCCGCTGACTCGCTGTGGGCACTGCCCAACGCGCCCAACGCCGCCCGCCGGCGCGGCCCGCCGCGCGGCCGCCGCCTCCCCAACGGCCGTAACGGCCGCGGGGCCCGCGCTGCCCCCGGCCCCCGCCCGCTCACCGGCACCGCGTTGAGCCCCTGCTGCTCCGAGGCCACCACGAGGATGTTGCGGAAATCCATGGCGGGCTCCGGGCCCGCGGCCGCCCCTTCCCTTCCCTTCCCCTTCCCCTCCCCGCCCTGCCCGGCAGAGGCGCCGCCGCCCCGGCCCGCCGCGCTGCTCCGCTCCGCTCCGCGCGCTCGCTTCCGCCCGCCGCCCGCCCCCTTATATCACCTCGCCTCGCGCCGGCGTCACCGCCGCGCGTCACTTCCCGTCCCGTCCTTCCCCTCCCGTGCGGCCGCCGCTGGGGAGCCCGGCGGAGCGGGCGGGGAGGGGCGGGGGGGGCCGCGCTGCC
>NW_020455589.1:401485-474534 GCF_003342845.1 Nothoprocta perdicaria
CCGGTGACGTCACTCCCCAGTCGCGCGCGAAGCGGTGACGTGGCCGCCCAAATAAGCGGCCTTCCCGCCCGTTTTGGTCTTTCCAACCCGCTTTCCTCAGCGCCTCCCTCAAGTGTTGCTGCTTGAGCAAAAAACTCTTATTTTGGCAAARTTTCAGGAAGATGTTGCTATCATTATATATATATTTATATATATTTAATCACCTTTCTATTGGGGAATTGCTTAGGACTACAAGTGTTTTGAAAAGGACATAGAAAATATAAGAAACTAGTGTTTCTTATATTGAGAACGTGCAAGTTTTTCATCAGCTTGCGCTGAGCACAGTTTGTGCTCCAGTCGTGCGCGCTCCAGGCCTGCGACTAACCCTATCAACCTCGGCTTAAGTGTGTTTCGGTGCTGAAAGGATGAAGTGCTAATTACAGGCTTTCTGCAGAGGCCATATATCAGGCGCTGCTCAGAACCCGAGTTTTAGCACYGTCGGAATGAGTAATATTTGTAGGAGTTACCCTTCCTGCTTCCCATCCAGCATCCCTGATGCACTGAGCGAAACGGGTGTTCCAGCAAAGCCTTGATTAAACAAACCGGATCATCCCAGTGCTCAAGATACAGCTCTCCAGACCATCMACGGCCTCGGCGCCGGCAGCCCCCAGTGTGAACTGAAAAGAAGTGGGGCTGGACGGCTGAGAGCACCCTCGTACGCCGGGTTTGCGAGGCACCGCGCCAGCCTGCATTATAACTGCCTTTAAGCGGAATTATCGAACACGGAGATGTCTTTTTCTTTTAATGATGGATTAAACAAATAGCAGGCAAGAGCCCCAGGGTGATAACGAGCTGTTATTCACAAGGTATATAATTCAGCTATCAAACGGAGGTGTTGCGATGATGGCTTTTGGCTCTGGTAGAAAAACGGGCTTGGATGTGTTTCCTTCCTCCTGTTGCCTCCCAAAGCAGGGAACTGCATTTCGGTCAGTGCTGACAGGCAGCTCCCAGCCTGCGCTTAGGAAGGGCCCGGCAGGGCCGTCCCTCTGCACAGCCACTCTCCTCGTGCGCCCTCAGCTTCACGGGGAMAAACTTGTTCCCAGCGTCTCTGCTCCGGGTCTCTGCTCCCAGAGCCTGCTCGGCTGGCGAGGAGGTGACTCCACTGCCACTTCCCTCGCAAGGGCCCTGCTGGGGACTCCAACAGGTCTCCCTGATCCGCTTTTCTTCGGGACGGACAACCCAACTCCTTGTAAAACCTCCAGTTCTCTTCTCCAGGCACTGTTTGGCATGATCTATTGGAGGCAAATGAATGTGGCTGATACGAGTGACTGCGCTGTGTTGTGGGCGATTAGACTGGTTTTCTCGTGGCTGAGCTCATCGCGGGAGGTGCAGATGCAGGTTGGGCAAACTCATGGAGAGAGCGGGTTCTTCTGTAGGTGCTCTACGGCCGGCAGTGATCTGACGCACGCTTCAAATCCACAGCAGGCACAAAATATCCCTTTACATCGCCTTACGCTAGGGATAGAAACASTTAAAAGAGTCCACGAAATAAAAASCTCGGGTCTCACTTGGGAGAGACTCCCAATGACTGTACTGGGTTTCTCAGGATCCTTTTCAGTCTCAYGCTTTAAGCAGAGACTTCTGAGACTTCTTAGCACAGAGACAAGCACAAGCAAGAACAGCAGTGCCCCACCAAGCCGTCTGCCACGCGCAGCTCCGGCACTGRCAGCGTTCAGGCATGTCCATCGTCCACGGCTGAACTGCTTTTTAGGAAGAACTGGGATCAAGCCACCACTGAGGAAAATAATATTGATGTTCAATGATATAAATATGAACAAGGAGTAGGTTTCGAAGGAAGAAGTGAGGATTATGGTGCTAAATAATATGGACTAGTGCAATGSCAGTTCTCTTAAGAAGAGAAGAATTAAGATTAAGGAAGGAATAAGGAGCCTAAATTCAGAGGTTTAGCTAGGTAAATTGCTTTGAAGGTGTCTGCTGCTTAAGTTATGTCAAAAATCCACAAAAAAAGTATATGGGAAAGAAACTATAATACGTGGTATATATAGATATGAGACTGCTATAGATAAAGGGACTGCTTTAGATAAGAGATGAACAGCTTTACATTAGAACTAGTTAAGTATGCAATTAYGGAGTAAAGCAAGTATAGTAAAGTTAAGTATAAAGAAAGAATTATGGAGAACAGGAGGCAAAAAACAGTTTTATGAGAATAACCTCCCTTCCCAAGATGATAAATAGGATGCAATGCAAGTGAACGAACGACACCAGGGAGGCAGGCCCGAGAGCAAAGCCACAAGCCAGMCACACGAGCTGGGAGCAACAGCACAGGTTACAAAGCTGCAGCAGGAAWCCAGTCCCAGCGCCCATGGGTGAGTACCAGGGGGGCCTTTCCCAAGACTTCCCTGGGTGCCGCTGCTTTTCCGGGATCCAGGCTCGGAGGAAAGCAGGTGGCGCTCGCGCCTTTGCCACGGCAGCAGCAGGGCCTGCACGGCAGAGTGCTGCACGGCTGCACGCGCAGAGGACACCGCGCGCGGCGCGTCCTGCGCGCCAGCCCCGTTGCTGCGCGCCGGCCCCGCAGGCATCGCCGCCCTGCAGCGGCTCCCGCACGGGGAGCCATCCAGGTGGGAAGCAAATACGGCARAAAGAGCAGAGTGGAGGTTTATCTGTTTCGCCGGGCGTCTGCGAGCGCCTCGTCCCCAGCAACGCTGCACGTGTGCGAAAYGCGTGCTCGCCACACGCCGCCGCAGATGGCTGCGGCATCTGAAGCCGATCGACCGCRTTGTACATTTCCTCGTGTCGCTCTGGAGCCAAAGCATCTTCTTCTCAAACACTTACCGAAATATTTGGACTTATTTTCCAAACAGCGCTAAGAGCCTCATTTGCAGATCCACTTCATTTTGTGGGGCCGTGGCATTTCTGAAAGTTAAACTCCCAGCTGTTTTTATGGGACTCCACTGCTCTGTACATGAAAATGAAAACATGCTAAGGTGCCAGATGGAAGCAACCTGAAGTTAACTGCTGCTCGAAACTCTGTCCCTCCACTTATTGCCCATCTTCACCCCAGCCTCTTCCAGCCTTGAGCAAACACCTCTGGGTTAACAAACCCTGCACTGGGTCCCCCTACCCTTCAAGATGAACAAACCCACCCGCTTGAGCATTATCAGGGAACAAACTCCAGAATCACGGGCACAAAAGAATCTGTGGCTCTCTATCAGATGAGCTCGTTATCTCAGGGGTTTTGCTTTGCTCAGGTTCAATTGCCGTGGCAAAGTTCAACGCAAAGCCCCATGGGCGGGGAGAAGGACTTTCTTTCCAATCCATTTCCCTCCGGCTTTCTCTCCTGTACCGTGTTCAGCCACTGCTCCACGTGCACAAGGCTGCAGAACAGCTCCCAGCAGGAGGAGCTGCCCATGCTGGAGCCTACATGGAGCCTCTGGGCAGGCTGCATGGGTAGGGCGCCCCATGGGGCTTGCCAGGGCCATTGGGACCTCTTAGTGCCCTCAGGTCCCCGATGCTTCATCTCAGCTCTTGGTTTTCCAGGTCTGGGTACCTTGGGAGGCTGGCGGAGTGTGCGGCGGTGTCAGGGACCCGTCTCAGGATGCCTGCTCCTGCCATTCCTTCAGCCCTCTGGCTCTTTCCTGCTGATTTTGCACCCACACACCGACGCTTACACCCCATTCCCGCCAACCTTCGTGTTCCGATGGCGATTCCCTGCGGCTCTGCTCTCGTGCTGGAGGAGGAGTCTCTGCCTGGGGGCCAGGCTGTAAACAATTCAGTGCAAACTCAGCACTGCTGACAGCATCAGCAAACTCACTGAAMGCTAGTGCAGACCAAAACCCTGCTATAAGCTGATCCCTTCCCATGCGAAGCAGAATTTAACAAACAGGCTGCTACCCGCTACACGAGCTCCATCTTTTTGAGCGTAGCCCCCATTCCGAGCGCCTTCGGTACTGGAATCTCACATGCAGTGTTCTCAGCATGGCTCTCTACCGTGATAAGCTATATCTATAATACAGCTAATACAGTCCRAAAACAGCATTATATTTAATATGAATTAAATAAATTCCTCATTATTTTCTGGAAAGTCTGGCACGTTGTATGCTGCTCAGCCTTGGTGAAGAAGCAGAGCCCCATGGAAGGGACTTGGCTCTAAAGAAAGGGAGGTCACTTGGAGGAATGTGGTTTCAGTTAAGCAAAGGTGAGTGAGGGTTTGTTCATGCCAATAGATTTTCATCAAATAAAGCTGCCTATATTTAAGCTTTAATGCGATTACGTTTAACTTAAACTTGTTTCAGCCTCCATTCTTCAAATTTATCTCAGATTTGCTGGAAGGAGCTTGGTATTTATAAAGCATCTGATACTCATTTGGTGTAACCTTAATAAAGAGAATAAATAAAAAGAAATAAATTTGTTGCGGTATTGCAACAAATGGTATTATTATTTTGGAATTTTCTTCAGTAAAAAAATAGCTTATTAACAGTTTTATGATGAAAGATACCACCTTTTTATTTCTGGTACAAATTATTCAAGGGAAAAGCAATCCATTTTCTCTGAGCATACCTTGGTAAAGCTAATTCCWTTCCAATAAATGAGCAAGGCAAAGAGGATTGGGGCTTACTGTGAAATACTTCAATAAAGGCAAGATTTGTAGCAAGCATAAATCAACATTCTTGCATGGCTTTAGTGGATTTATGCCCATTTATACCAGGCAAGAATCCGGCTCATTACCACTGGATGAACTACAAACAGTGTGCCGAGCAAGAGTTTGAGTTTTAACTCCCATTTCCTTGACTTTGTTGGCTTAAATCAGATTCTAAATATTTTCAAGACTTTTTGTTCACTGTAATTTAGGGAGAAGCCGGCCTGCAGATTGGATATATTCACTCCCTTGAAAGCAGGCTTTTCAAGCAAGGCCTGTACAACATTATTAAACAGCCTGAGCGGAAAGAGTTGTCAGCTTTTCTAATCCATACTTTTCAAGTCCTGAAACGCTGCCTTTAGGGCAACATAACTAGTACAAAATCAGTTGATTGATTGTCCAAGGCTGCGGTGACTTAGGGGCGCTCAGCACGAGACGGTTTGGTGTTATCTGCTCGCTCCCCTGTGAAGCCCTCCGCTCCAGCAGGACAAACGGGGATATTCAGTGCAGTGATGAAGCAGAGCGAGACAGGGGGAGGAACGAGGCAGCAGGCACAGCCCGAGCAGGCACTCGTGGACCCTCCTGGACGCTTGTGCCACTTCCCCAGAGAGTCTTCCTTCTTGGGAAGTGCCACCGGACTTTCCATACCCTCGTTTGTGTTGCCACAAGGATCTGCACAGTCGCAGTGATGCTGTTGGGCTGGAAGCAACCCCAGCAGCAACAACACGTAGCTCCCCTACGGCCACAGCTCTCGGCAGTGCTGCCAGGTGAGTGTTGGTTGAACTCTGCCCACAGAGCAGGCCGGGTAAAGGCAGGTACCTGCTCAGCATGGACAGGCCATCCTGGGCTGGGTACAACTGCAGCAGCCTGCAGGTCAGGCTGGGCACATAAGGCCACATGTCTCCCTTTCTAACCTCTAAGAACAGTATCCCATGCAGTGGCATCATAGATTATTTTTCCCTGGGTATCAGGAGAAAAATAAAGAATATTTTCATTCTGTGCTGTTCTCTTTACTCCCATGGCTGTCTGACTTGCTTCTCTCMGCTTGGTTTCTGCAGCCAGATGCTCTAGTGAAGTCAGGCTCCCGGGTGTTGTTCCCTGCCACCACTGGTGACTGATTCCAGATTTTACTGTGGGTGTCTAAGAGGAGTGAAGAAAAGTGCTGAAAGAAAAGCCATCATCTGACYAGAAATGCTTTGTAACTAGAATGTGTTCAAAAGTATTTTTAATGAAGCATTTAAAAGAAAAAAAAGAAAAAAATGCTATTACATCTCAGGATGTAGAAACAAAGGGAGGTGTGTGAATCTGGAAGGGAGTAAGAAGCATTAACACTGCAAGAATTCATGGTGATGAGAAGCAGGACAGCTCCTCTGGTGGTCTCCTGTCCACTCGATCTGTCTTTTAGATGAATCACAAAGCAGAGGCCACCAGCACTTAGAGCTATTAAATATCTCACACTATTTCCCACAATCATAGGAGGTTTAGCCTTCATGTCTTACTTAACTAAACACTGCCCCTAGTAATTCCATTTCCCTTGTCTAAATTCCCTGGCAGTTTTCAGTTAGTTAAGTAAACCATCATTTCCTGTCTCAAATGTCGACTATTGTGGACCTGGGTTCCCTACGGGTCTCACTGCCTTTAGATCAGCTGCTTCACAGTCTGAGCACATTCCTTTCCCTCTTTCAAGCATTTTCTGTGTTTTTGTGTGAGGACTTGCTCTGTACAGGAAATCCAGGCCTTAACAGTAAAGATGATAGGCAAGGCATTTTCTCTGGCATCAGAGGGACTGCAGGAAGCGTTGCACTTGTGGCACGAAATCTTCAGATTCAACAAGATCCAGTTCAGGGCACTCAAAGGAGGCATCTTGTGGTTGGGGTTTCAAAACCCATGTTCTCCTCTGCCTTTGCTAAATGTATCGAGGCTTTACACTCAACCTCATGGTCTAAGGGCGCTGCAAAGTGATGAGCCAAGACCTATGCTCTCTTTCATAGTCAGAGGCCTCTGCCAGGTCACAATATCCTTTTGGCCCTTATGACCCAGGCTGCCTCCTCATGTGGATTCCTGCACTTCTGCTTTCTGGCAAAGGGTCCTGATAACTTCTGAAGGTATCTTTGGACTTTCCTCTAGAGGTGAGGAGGTCACAGCTCCTTTATCAGACAAAACTGCTGGCCCAGCAAGGTGCAAACACCAGCAGCTAGGATTTTAACTCTTCCTTTCCTGCGAACTAACATGCTAGGGATGGGGAAATCAATACCCGCCAGTAAACAATAACTGAGGTAACAGTCTTGTACATATTGCAAATGTTATTCTGCATTCATATAATATGCCACCTCCTCCCAAAGCTGCTGCTGTATTTGAGCAATGGAAAGAAGAACACCAAATCCCTTCAGATTCAGTGCTAGAGCAATGCAGTGTCTAATCCTAAGGGCCTTTTCACTCTTAAGAACCCCCACTCATCTATTTGCATTAGTCAAACAGCAGTAGCTGCTCTTACCCAATGCAGTGCTAGGACTGCACTTCTCTCGGATTTTTTTCCAAGTACCCTCACCCACAGAGATCCCAGGTAAGGCTCTCCAGGGGAGCTGGAGCTCCCAGCTGCCCGAGGGACATGCCACCCTRCCCAGAGGAATCTTTCCGAGCCTCCTTCCGCCCTGAGAAAGGCTCCCACTTGTGCTCCGCCGGGGCAGGTCAGGAGGTCCCGCGTCCTCAGAGCGCTGGCCAAGCCGCGGTGTCACCAGAAGGGCCCCTGCCTGCTACAGCCCTCCAGGTCCTTCTCGTGTGAGTGACTTCTGTGACAAGCAGGCTGAGGGCAAAACGTGACGGCTCGTTTTGACAGCCGCACATTCAAAGTGACAGGTCAACTCCCAAGGGTGACAGCTTTTAGCAAAGCATCTGCAGCCTTACTGGGTAACCAGTTTGTTGGTGGAAGACCTCACTGAGTGCTAAGGGAATATCTTAATAAAACATCGCTTAAATCCTGTCACTGCTGGGATCTAGGGTGCATGAGAGAGGGATGTCTGCGGAACACAAATTCCCTTCCCAGAGTGTAGAATTAAAAATGTCTTTGGCAACTATGTCTAAGTAAATACTCACAGTCCTGCACAACTGAATGCTATCAAATCAAAACCTAGTATCAGTTTCACTGGCATTTACATCTGTATGACATGGAGGGCTTCTGCTTGAAGACTATCTTTAAATATATTTACTGTTAGGACAAAGATTCTCTTTTTTTTTTTTTTTCTCTCTAGAATGAAAGAAAAACCACATGGATTTGTGGCACAAACTGAAGTTCTGGAGAGAAAACTGTGATACTCAGTTCCTATTGACATCAATTCTTACTTATCTTTTAATCTTTTCACATGAAATTTTGCAAGGAAAATCTCTTTTGACCACTCTAGGCCACATTCAAACCTTTGCTGATGATGCTGGGGCAAATTCACAACTCTGACCTTTAATGAGTACAGTTGATCGCTCTGAGGACTTTGACTAGCTGCYAAATTGATATGCTTGTGTATCCCATCAATGATTGTTATATCTAATCTGTTTTTTCTTTTCAATCTCTATTAAATTGATTTTTGGCTAGCTCGTTTGGCAATCTTGCTGAAGCACTGAGAATTGGACATGAGCTGGAAACAATGCTAAGCAAGCAGATGTAAAACGACCAGAGCAATAAGAAAGTGTATTTGTTTTGCTCTGTGCAAACATGATTTACCAGCTGCGAAGCTGTCTTGCAGGTTACTGCAGTGCCATTAAACTAATCCAGAGCACGACCACCTCATATGATGTGGTTTTGTAAACACTCCTCACACAAATACCTTCCTGCACGCAGGAAGCAATACAGCAGGAATGGCTCTGGCAACACTTGCCGGATGTGCAGGAGATAGGAAGGTTGTCCAGGAGGAAGGGGATACATCAGTTAGGTCATGTCAAGGATAGGCTACATTTTCCCCATACGTGGGCAATCTCTACGCACCTGCTAGCACCTGCTCTGAGATCCTCTGGCATAATGGGAGCCTGATTAGCACCTGGACCAGAGCCTGGATCAAGAGACACATGCGGGAAGTACTGGGAAGGAGAGGGCAAGGAGAGGACTCCAGCTGGTCACCTACAGCACTGCAGGGCAGCGGAATTTGCTGTAGGCAAATAAATAGGAGGATGCAGACCCTAAGTGCAGAAGAGTAACTAAACTCATGCTGTAGTGGCTAAGCCCAGACGTTGTGTTGCTCACGTTTGGGTTCCAGAGCTGTCCTCACCTCGGGACACTCGTGCCATGCTGCCAGGCCGCCAGCTGACATCACCCCATTGGCTTCCCCAGCATCAGCCAGCAAACTGCTGCCTCTCCGCAGGGACAGGAGGATGGGAGCTGCCAAAGAGGAAGAAAACACTGGTTACCACTGCATCTTTTTWAAATTATTTTTAATTGTTTTTACTGATGATGTCACTTGGACAAGTTGCTTCAAGTAGCAGCCACTTGAACAAAATGGGGCAAGACCATTGATAGCTGAGACCTCTGCCAAATCCCCATGCACTGACGGGCATCCTTGCTGCTTATAAATATTGACTTGGCTTGCAAACACCCAGACCCTGTATGCTTTTCCTTTGCAATCTCTTTCATTTCCCGGTCTGAGCACCCAAACATGACAAGCAGAGTGGTATTAATCTGCACTGCCATGTGAGATAATGCCCACCTAAGCCTCAAAGTCACAAACTGTTCCGCGTTGTGATGCCAAAAAGTAACTCATGAAGCAGTGGGTCCTGTTAATTGAGCCATACCAGTATATTTTAGAGGAGCTGGAACCACATAGACTTGTACGGCAAGAATTACACTCAAGTATTCTAATGCTAAGGTAAAAAAAAGTCATAATCCCTGCTCTGACCTCCTCTGTTTTTACTTTTCACCTGTATAAAAAGCGACAACTCCTCTCCCACTTCCCAGTCCTTCCCTGACTCCTCTTGAGCTCAGTCTTAGCTCTATGATCCAAAGTGGATCAGCTGGGAGTCAGTGCGGCACCGGCTCTGCCCCGCCAGCCCTGCTCCAAAGGTCCCCAAGGGCTCCCTGTGCTGCTCCCAGGACAGTTATGCCCTGCCCTGGGCAGGGCTTTTCCGAACTGTTTAATATCTGATAACTTCAAGGGAGTTTAAGCAACCTGAAAGAGGAAAAAAAAAAAAAAAAGGTTTCAGCCCACTTACAGAAAAGAAGAAATTTTTACCCTCTTTGGTTAGATTTATATCTATGCATGTGACTTTGCAAGAAATAATACCTCAAATTCACATCGCTGTGATTCCCGTCACACCCTTTTCTTTCTCTGCTGTTTTGATTTCAAAGGATGCTATTTTAATAACTGTTYGGAGCTGAAATTAATGCTGTGCAACATTGAAAAGGCTGGAATCCTAACTTTCCTGAGGGAAAACACTTCCCCTCCCATCCCTATGGGACAGGGCAGTGTGTGGCCACGTGTCTGCCCAGCAGCTCAGGATTCCTCTTAGACATTTTCTTTTCCTCTCGTCCACTTCATCCTGTTATTTGGACCTGATCATTCATGACCGCAGCAGWTTTCTGTGCCTCCAAACACATGAGCCTGTCTATGGACAGGGATTTCAGGGTGCCGAGGTGCAGTGAATGCTGTGGTCAGACCCTGCTGTATATATTATGTCACTGGGGTCTATTTTTAGCAGCTGTGCTTGCTGTGTGTTGCAACCCTCAGTCACCTCGGAGTTTATAGTCACAGAAATGACACTGAAAAACAAATTAATCAGATCCGTGGGCCGGTCAAAAGGAACCACATCTCGATATTTATAGACCAAATAAACAACTGTAAAAATGTCTTTATCTGCTCTCTGGCTAAACATAGACCTCAGCAGCCGATCTTTGGGTCTGCAGTAAGTGTCACAGCATCTGTGTTGCGAGTAATTTTTACTAGGACTTTGTGGTTTTTAAGTCAGYGTCACAAAAACGTTAGGGCTATTGCTAAGTACAAGAGCTCAATGCCAGGTTTGCACCTATGCTTTTTGCCTGACCCCTTCACCACTGAAACCATTTCCACTTGAACATACCTGCAGTGAAATGAGGTCCCTGAGCGCGGTTGTTCCGGATTCACCTCAGTGACAGCCCCAGGAAAACCGGTCCCTCGCRCTCCCTTCTCCTCGCCCACTGGAAGAGGGTTAGCGGCAGTTTCCACACGGCCCTTCCTGGTGAAGCGCGGTGGCTTCCCACCTCACCCAGCTCCGCTCCCGCAGGCCGGGAACGCGGAGGCTCTTCCGAGCCCACTGCCTACTCCAGCTTCTGCCTTCCCCTGCCTGCCTCCCTGTGCGTTCCAGTGACTGTTTCTCCAAACGGCTCCAATAACCCTCCTTGCCGTCTCGCGGGAGGGGACAATGGCATTATTGTACTTGCTGAATGCATTTTCTCATACGTGGAGCTCAATGGGAGATTATCTAAATATCTTAAACACGCTCCTAATTGGAATACCAGCAGGCTGGCCACGGGAGCGCAGGCTCTCACGTTACACTCATCAACACTCCCTCATTCCCTGCAAGGGGCAACACGTTCTTAAGCAAATGGTTACTGTAAGAACAGCATTTGGTTAAAAAAAAAAATGTATTTMTGGTGTTTTTTAGATCATATGGAGCCTCATGGAGTCCCTGGCAAAGGAGAACCTGATGGTGGTGTGAGGGCTCCAGACCAAACCCATCCCCATCCCATTCCCTCTGCTCTCACCTTGAGCTCYCTCGTGCCAGCGGCAGGGCTCAAGAGGCCAAGCCCTGCTTTGAACGGGGTAGGCTGAGGTTGAACATAAMCGAGCACACTAAGCGTGCTCATGTGCTCATGGGCTTCCAGAGCGGCCTCCSTTCCCGGGGACTCGCCGGAGCGCGGGTGGCACCAAGGACGGTGCCGGCCGGGCGCAGGCAACGTCCCCAGGGACAGCGATGGAAATCAGCACTCACTGATACTGCTGCCAAAGGGGTCGTCGTGAGAAGCCACGGCCTCAGAGCAGGGCAACCGAATTCGTGCCTGCAGCCTGCTCTCGAACAAGGCCCTTCCTACTGTTCCCATCTCCTTCGCTGATGGCCAAGTTCTCAGCAGCAGTTGGAGCATTTGCTCGGTCAGTTTATTGCTGTAAACCCAATTATGTGCAGCTGCTCAAAAGTCACTGTAAAGTGCTCTAATCTAATCACTTCTTAGGACAAGTCGCATTTTTCTGTCATCATATTCATAATTATATCAACACTTTTGATCATCTAACAGAGAGGCTTTGAGCAGCTCTGAGTGATCAGGCATTACTTCTATTCTTTTTTTGCATGCTCTGGTCCCATGCTTTGCCTTTTTGCCTCTGTTGTCACCACAGACAACTGGAGACAAATTTGAGGTTTGTGGCAGAACTGAGACTTAAATCCAGACAGTCTAAGTGTGAGCTTAGTGCTCACAGCTCCCCAGCTACCCTTCCTCTTCTGCTGAAAGGGTGTCACACTTACACGGCACAAATGTAATACTCCCTGATCATTTCCCTGGCTGAAAACAGTACCAGTCGGAGCACGTTAATCCAAAAGGAAGGGCTGAGTCTTGGGTGTCTGCGTCAATCCCACCGCTGTCTGTTTGCACAGCGGCAGCTCCTGGCTCTGCCACTGACAACAAGGAATAAATCCTTTAACTATTTCCCTGATAAGAAACCTCCTTGGAAGAGATTACGGCTACATGTTCCACAAGGCTTGGGGTTTCCTAATCCTCTTGCTATTCTGCTTTGCAAAGTTATAAGATGTGCTGCAACAGCTTAGAGAGGTTTTAGCTGAAGGCACTTCTGCTACCCAGCTTATACAGTGTCACTAGAAAGGAGTCATTCACGACTGAGTGCAATAAAACCCCCCAAACTCTACCTCAGGTTGAGGCAAATCCATATCCTCCTTAACTCCTCAAACCGTCAGCGTTAGTGCTTGCTGCTGCTGGAAAGCCTCCTAATGCGCTCCCTTACAGGCACAGGCCTCGTCTTAAATCTGCAAAGGGTCGGCAGCCTTCCCTAGCAATGAAGGCTCAAAGCTTTGCAGTTTGCTGCTCGAACATCTGTAATTCTCCTGCTGCGGATCTAAAGCCAGACTCGCTTCTTTATGACGGTTTTATCGTCCCTCACACTTGGGTCACTCGCTGGCCCTGACTCGGAGATCAAGTGGGCACCGGTGATGAGCAGAGCTTCCTTCATGGCAGCCAGAAAAAATATAAAATGGCAGAAATTAAAATACTGATAATTGCACAGAGAAGCACTTCAGATGAGCTAAGGGGTGTGCTGATCTTCCTTATCCTCTATTTAAGCCTTATTCTGCCCAGTGGAAGGAAGATGAGGAGATAGCCAAGTTAGTCCCACGCCCAGCAGAAATACAGAAGACGACACCCAGCAGGAGACATCACTCACAGTGACCTGGGAGCTCAGCCTCACATCCCTTTCTCACACTTGGGCTCCTAAATGCTGCCTGACTCCCAACCACCAGAGCAGGGATTTTTAAAGGATTTGTCTCCTGCAGCTGGGTAATAACGGAGACAGCAATTCCTAGTCACCATATTCCTCTGTAAGGTCATTCCTCCTCTTCAATTACATTTCAGTGGTCTAAATAAAAAATTTAATTTAAATCATCTTAGCTTTCCATAAGGAAAATAGGCACTGAGATAAAACAGATCCCCTATGGTCCAATGAGCAAGTTACAACTTTCAGATTGCTTTTTAAAATGAAAATTGCTTGTTTAAATACAGACTTCTGGTAAGACAGCGAGAAACAGCAACCCTGAGCGCAGAATTGCCCATAACAGGATTTTCACATTTTTCAGGCTCTGCAGCTCTTGCGTCAAAGGCATCAGCTACACCAAGTGAGTGATCCCAGATCTTCTATTCCTGCCCTGCTGTCCATTTCGGCTAACTCAATTGCACCCACACGGAGCCTAAATACTGCCCAGCTACTAAGAGGCAAAGAGTGGCAGATTACGAAGGAGAAAACCCAAATCAAACAGCCCCTGCCCTACCACGTGCTATTGGATTAGTGTGGAAGAACTCCCTGTTCAACGAAAACACTAAACTTAGGCTCTCATCTCACATCTTCAGAAAATAAATAAATAAAAAATAAATAAAAGGATGGGGAGGAATCATAATCTTTCAGAGGGGTATTGCAGACATTCATAGTTGAGAAATGCCGGCCCGAATTCAAGGCTGTAATTTCCATATTAACACCACAACAAGGTGACTCACCATCTTGGGCTGTGTACGACCTACCTCCGGGGTTCTGTACCGCAGCATCTCAGGCCCTGCCAGACAAAAAAGAGCTCTTCCAGGTAAGACAGCAAGGCTGGTAGCTGTCCAAAGCTCCTTCTCAGTCCTACTGCCCCGAGTCAATGCATAAATGGAAATTTCTGACAGGAGCAGGATGTGGGTCCTGCTTCCCTGCCCTGAACGTGCTTCTGATCAGGAGAGGCAATGAGAGGCACCGGAGACGAATGCATGGGCATGTGCATCTGCTTCTCTGGGCTGAAACCTGCCACCCTGAAACTCGGGAAGATGAATGAAGGACAGCGGTGAGGAGAACGGAGCAGCAGTGGCTGGAAGTACAAGTTCCCAGGCCAAGGAACAGCATGACCAGCAATGCTCAACTGCACTCCTGGCCAAGTGCCCAGGGCCAGACTGCATGCCCAGGAAAAGAGAAAATCCCAGGGGAGAGAAAGCAAAACAAACCCAAAATAAATGCAAGTGGAAAGGGCCGGAAAAAGCTTTCTTACATGGACTGGAAGCTGCCTGCTCATGGCTTTGGTTCCTATGGGGCTGAGAAAGCCCTTGATACCCAGGAACCCGTCCTGTCCCCGCAGCAGCTTCATGGCAGTTCCTGCCCACGTCATTCACAGGCACYATCTACCCTGGAAACAGCCCCGTTGGCCTTGGCTGTGGGGCAGCCTCCAGTGTTTGGCCTGGGATTTGGTAGGGGCCTCGTGGCACAGGCACTTTCACTTAGTGCTGTCCTCAGCCTTCCTTGCAGAGCCAGGACCTCCATGGCAATACATGGACACACTAAGTGGGAATGGACTATTGCAGTGCCCTGTGGCTCCACAGGCCAAGCTTGCTGGTAGGGACCCATAAATGACATCAACAGCATTCTTTTGGTGGAAAACACAAGCCCATGAGCTTGTTCAGACTCATATTCAAGATTTTATTAATTACTTCTAATTACTTTTATTAGATTACTTCTATTTGGGGTTGGAATATTTCTTTGGGGATTTATTTAGAAAAGGGATGACTGAGCAGATACAACAGTGCAGGTACCTAAATTTTGSTAAAAGAAAAAAAAGGAAAAAGAAAAATAAATGCTTCTTTTCATCTCTTTATAATTAGCTCCCCTTCTGCATCCTCCCTAGAAGATTCTTCACTTCCTTCTACTAATCGTACATGGAAATACGTTACTTTGAACCACCTCCTGGATGCTCCTGCCTGGAGGCAAAGTAGGCCTCCAGGGCTGTGAAATACAGATGCTAAGRGCTCTGTGATTCCCCCGTGGTAAGTGCTATTGTCAAAAGTTTCAAGCACGAGTCTCTATTATGTCAGGCAGTGACACATGGATACGGACCATTAAAACAAGCGTTGCCATTTAGGAGCTGCACATGCCAGGACTGCCAAGGAGTTTAGAGGGAAGAGCTGGAAGTATCTGGTACTTCACTCATGCCGTGAAGCAGACTATGTTGGGCCTCCTGGGCTACGTGGTCATGATGAAGGGCCAAAAGCAGCTTCCCCACCACCCTGACTTGCACCCCATGGGCCATGCAAGTGTGGCTTCTGTGACAAGAGCCCCAAAACACCATTTCTTTTGACTTATGGCTCACAGGAGACAAGCACAAGCTATCGAGCAGGTACAAACACAGCTTGCAGACTGCAAGACAAAGCCATTCTCTATCAGGTCCCACTTACACAGAAAGAAGAGCCCCTTTTTGTTACTCTCACCTCCATTCGGTCTCAATCAACCCACTCAAGGTCCAAACATGCACCAACAGCAAAGGCACCCAGGCTCATCACCCCTTTCTTTCCAAGGCTTCACCGGCAAACGTGAGCTTTGGCAAGCCTGTAAAGAGCAAAGTCATTTGCCTTAAAGAAACCCCCAACATCATTTAACACTTACAGCCCAACCTGCTGGACCACAGGCAATAGCCCTGCCCCTGGGCTGCTCTCCTGCTGCAGCCCCTGGGGGGCTGTGGGATGCAGGGAGCGACCCGGGATGCAGAGAGCAACCAGCCATGCTGTTCTTGGGCCCTCGCTTCAGTTCCTTCGAGCTATTTTGGGGGTCTTTCCTGCTGACTTGCCGCCTTTGCGGCTTATCTGCGGCGCTGGAGAAGTTGGCTGCTGACTCAGACTTGCTTCGCTCAAAAAAGAAGGCAAAGGGAGGTTTGGGGAGGCTAGGGCAGCCTCCACCAGCCCCTGCCTGTTCCCATGGGAATCCACGAGCAAGGAAAAAGAAAAACAAACAAAAAAACCCACAAAAATGCAGCACAGGTTTTGGTATCAATTCACTTGAGCTAGCGCCTTTTCACAGCTCAGTTTCCATAGAGATGGGGAACTGTGGCACCATTGTAAGCCTGCCGAGAGGCCGGTGCCGGCGCCGGGCACGTGCCCGCCAGGCTCCCTCCCAGGCCACGGATGCGCACGCGCCACGGCCCCATCTCAGACAGCTGTCGGGCCACCAAGCCAAGCGCCTGGCCGGTCCCGGGATCTGCTTCCCCGGGCAGGACACGCTCACTGGGCGCACACAAACAGCGGGATGCGCTTTCCGCCTCACACCTTGGCTGCCTTGCCCTGCAGACAAACTTACTTCGGTGCATGAGACGTGTAAACGGCAGACTTTTAGCTGCATGTGCAAGCTGAACTCAGACAGAAAAGGCCATTTTTTACAGGAAGAAAAGCAAAGAGGAAGACTTTSACCAGCTCCAGTAACAGCATTTTTAATGTACGGACAAACATAGAAGTGCACCAATTTGATTCAGGACTGTGAATGAAGGCACTATCTGAGAGATATTTTCCATAAGAGACGGAAGAATTTGCTTTGCTTCCTTAAGACCTTCGAGTGACCCTAGTGAATTGTCAAAATTCCCTTAGGAAGCAGCTGATGGGCACATGAGCAATAAATAGCTCCCAAAAATCAATGGTAGTCTGTCCAGTGCAGAACCCATGCAGTGCTTGCTGGCAGTGCTGGGAGCGTATATCCCTAGGAAATGTAACAGTGACTGCACTTAAACAAGCACAGCTGTAGAGAGCTTGATGTAAACTCATTAGTGATTCAAACCGGCTTTAAAGTAATTCAGAAAATGCTTGTGGGCCACTCAAGCCTCAGAGGTGATGAGTGATTTTGAAGACTAATTTACGGCAGCCCTTCCAAAAACAYTGTTAACCACGTCAGAATTACTGAAAACGCTCTGAAAAGTGGATGCCTCTTAAACCGCTCGTCCAAATCCTCGAGCTCCTCCTGGAAACGTCAGATAGGTGGTGCCACTGTAACCACCTACATGGGGCCGTTCCCGGGGCCACGGCCTGCGTCCCCTTGCAGCTCCCGGCTGCGCTCACCCCGCGCGACTCGCGCTTTCGCCGCGGGTATAAGCTGAGACCTGGAATGGCACCCGAGGCTCCGTTTCATCCGCCTACCTGCAACGCTGGACTCAGATCCTCTGCCTGTTTCTCACTGATCGCAGGCACACTTTTCCTGCCAGATGCTGGGCTAGACTGCTGTCTTGAGAATACACATCAGAGCACTTGTCCTACCAATACTCAGTTTGGAAAGCTCACAATTTTATTGCATCATAGCTTTTACTATAAATCATCTGTTGATGTTTCCCAGGACATACCTTCACCTCTCTTTTTGTGCATGTTGCAACACAGTAGCTATTAGCTGTACAGAAACATATGATACCTCAGTCAATCACTATGTAAATCAGAGCTTATTTCGGCAAGGGGCCTTAAACTGGAAAGTCAGGCACCTGGGTGAGAAGCAGAAGTCAATGTGGAATCAGGTGCACCTTGAGCAAGTTTGCAAACAATATCAAATTGGGGGAGTGGCTGACACTCCAGAGGGCTGTGCTGCCATSCAGAGGGACCTGGACAAGCTGGAGAGTTGGGYAGAGAGGAACCTCATGAGGTTCAATAAGGACAAGTGCAGGGCCCTGCACCTGGGCAGGAATAACCCCAGGCAGCAGTACAGATTAGGGGCTGACCTGCTGGAGAGCAGYYCCACAGAGAGGGACCTGGGAGTCCTGGTTGACACCAAGTTAACCATGAGGCAGCAGTGCCCTCGTGGCCAAGAAGGCCGATGGGATCCTGGCCTGCATCAGGAGGACGTTGCCAGCAGGACAGGGAAGGGATCCTGCCCCTGTACTCAGCTCTGGTGAGGCCTCACCTGGAATACTGTGTGCAGTTCTGGGCTACCTGGGACAAGAGGAACATGGAGCTTCTAGAGAGGGTCCAGCTTAAGAGGGTCCAGATTAAGGGAATGAAGCATCTCCTGGATGAAGAACTTCTTTACCCCGGGGGTGACAGAGCGCTGGAACAGGCTGCCCAGGAAGGTTGTGGAGTCTCCTTCTCTGGAGATCCTCCAAACCCACCTGGATGCTGCCCCTGTGCCCCATACTTTAGGTGTCCCTGCTGGAGCAGGGGGTTGGACTTGATGATCTCTAGAGGTCCCTTCCAACCTTAACCACCTTGTGATTCTGTGTATCAGAATTTTAGTTGAGGTAGGCTGCTCCGGGTTATTTGCTTTAATTAAGAGCTTAAATTTAATCCTTCCCAATCCCTTTTAACTCGTTACATGTTTGTCATAGCTTTAAAGGATAGGAGAGAGGCATAAATTGAAGAAAATACAGATTTTATGATTAACTTCCATGCTATAGAGAATAATACTGACAAAAAAAATCTTTTCCTTACCAATTTATCTTTTCAGCTAGGTGATGGCTATTTGATGGGTTACTAAAATATAATCTAATCATAAACAAGGGAAGTCTCACAACAGACCTACAACTTGCATCCTGCTTCTCTATACACGAGCTCATCTCCACAACCATTACATTTTCCACACACAAACACACACACAGAGCATTGATTAGGCCCACAGAGTAAACTGACTTCATGTCCAGGAAGAAAACTTCCAAGTACGAGGTCTATAAACAGGCAACACGTTGTCTCTTCATAATGCCTTGCCTTCATTTCCCTGCAACGCCAGCTCTGAAGTCTCTATTTAAGTACTCTATTGCTAGGAGGCTTGCAGGAACAGATAGATAATGGGAAGAGCAGGCAGGCAGCTGAGTAAATGAGAACTGCTTAGGAAAGAGGAAAGGAGAACAATAGTACTAAGGAAGAAGATAATTCCCCATTGAGTAACAGCAGAGCTGCTGCTGGATATGCAAAGGGCAGATGCTGATCAAGCAGCGATAGGATTCGCAGCCGGCCCCAATGTGATGCTGTGACGGCGGCTCCTGCCCGTCCCTACATCAGTGGGGAATCCGGGTTTATTTGCCCCTCTGCTTCCATCATCATTAGGGGAACCGTCATCATGAGGGAAGCAAAGGCAATTTCTGTGTTTACCGAGGCTTCATGAAGTCAATTTGTATAAAAAGGAAGCAGCTCAGTGTTTCTGAGCCGTCAGATGCGCCAATATGAAAACAGATTCCTGCACAGACAGTATTGGGTACTGGCACAGCAATATCCACGCAAACCAGAAACAGGCGTAAACAGAGACAGCTGTGACAAAACGGGCACTCCTGGGAAATCCATGGGGGACAAATCCACTGCACCTACGCTGCTCCCGGGAATCATTCTCAGAATCACTTTCAGGTACTGCATACAGAGATACTTGCCACTTTTCTGTGATACCCAACCATCCTAAATTTATGCTCACATTATTGCTGCTCCCTGTTTGCCTACAGAAGGTGAGTTAAAAATAACTCCCCCCCATCCTCCCCTAAAATTAAAGCTCTTTTTTCTAAACCTCCCGAGTTGTTGTTTGTCAGAACAAAATGCTGTGATTGATGAGCCACATGAGAGAGATCTCCTGCCTAGGCTAATCAGGAGAGGGGACTGCCAGGGAGGAATCTAGGCAGTGGAACAACAASAACAACAAGAGGAAAAAATTAAAGGAGGAAGAAAGCGGTGGGGGTGAAGCATGGCAAGCACTAAGACTAAATTTAATTACATGAAATTTGTACCCTGTATTTCTATACCTTCTACCTGTTTTACATGCTGCTTGGGGCACTGTTGTTGCAGTGGGAGTGGGCTGGGACCTGTTCTTAGCCTGCTCCCTTTTGGGTACAACGTAAAATGTCATTGTTATTTCCAAACTGCTAGGTTTTACTCCAGGGTACCCCTATCTTAAGGGAAATAACCTATCTTTGATGTAGCACTTATTTTGACTCTGGAGTAATGGACAATGTCCTGTGACTCTCTATTATTCAAATATTTGTGAGAGGCAGCTGTCAGGAACTCAGAAAGGGTCAAAACTTCCTCCGTGAAGGGAAACTAACAGTTTCCCAGTCTGAAATGGGAGAGTTGGAGCACGCACAAAACTCTATTTCTGGCAGGTTTCTTCACGCTAGTAACAACATCAAAACATTAATTTATTTTGAAGGCTTGGATAAATGACACAGAGGGTCTTGATTTGCTAGACCAGGTAAGCTTCAGCTAGCAAGCAGTGAAGGCAAATCTTGCATTAGACAAAGTATCAATCAGTGTATAGCTGCGCACGGCATCCCCAGCTTTGGAGCAGCAGAAGGCCATTTAAGTGCAAAGTGATGGGTACACGCAGCCCCTCACCGTGCTGCCCGGCTCCTCCTTCAGGGAGGGCCGGGATAAGCAGAGGAAGAGTCGGCTGAGGGTCACAGAGTAGATTTTGTTCAGAGGTATTTAGATGCCCAGACGTAATCAAGTGCCTCAAAGGATTTTCAAGAGCAATTAGGAACCCAAGTTCTGAGAATCCATCAGTCCTCCTGAAAATCCCATATGGTATCAAATTAACCACATCTTTTAATATCTAAATACCTCTAGCTCTGTTTCCCTGTGTGTCTCCAGATAGAGAGCACTGCCCTTGACTTCACCAGGGCAAAACCTTTGTTGTGAAAGGCTGAGATTTCTTCCTACCATCTCATTCACCTGGCTCTTTGAAGAGGGAAAGATCTACTCTTTACAGCCACACTGAGCTGTTATTGCCCTGTGGACTATTTTAGCTGAAATTGCAAGAACAGCACTCAATACGTTGGCTATGACACAAGTTGTTTTGCTGTGGGCAGAACCATTCCCTCTCATCTCATTCAGATTTATTTGTCACATATTATTTCACTCCAGTGACACCCTGATCTGATAGGGCAGATTTGCAGCTTCTTTTTCTGGTGGAAATCCTCAGATTGGCAAATAATGCAAAGGCTTCAGTGCACATCCCAGGTGCATCAGATGGTGATGGGTCACACRCTGCCCTCTCCCTATTTACACGGCTCTATTGATGTAACTTGGGTTACCACTGCACAAACCCAGAGCTGCTGTTTGCTTACCGTATGTCCTCAGAAACATGATACTAATCTATTGCACAAAGATTGCAAAAGATTCACACTTTTTTTTTAATTTATAGAAGAAAATGTTCCCTTGACGTGATAAATACTGAACACAACCTTTGCTCAGACTGCAAATAGCAAATTACTTAGTCATCTTCTATTTAAGTACCTATTTGTTTTGCTGCGGAGCAAAACTTTTGAGCAAGATGATATTACATGCAGAGCAGCTTCCTGCATCCTTAAATATTAATCCCCAAAGTAAAAATAGATTGAAGGTAGTCCCAGGGTCACTCTAATTTGCCACCTTCTGCCTTGGTTATGCACTCCCGGCCTCGGCTTTGTGGTGATACCTGCATTTTTGCAGCCTTTCAGGGAGCCTGGCACAAGGATGGGAGCGGGGAGGAAGAGGGCAGGCGGGGACCTGCTCCTAGGTCACACAGGGACACCTGCAGCCAGGAAAACAGCCTCTGCCACCAGCTGAGCAGTGAAACTGCCTTCAGGGGCACTTGYGCAGTGCACTGAGGAGGCAGAGGTTGGAAGCATCCAGAGGGCTGGCCACAGAGCTGCAGGAGCTCCTGACCAGGGGAAAGCAGAGCAGGGGGCCAGCAGGAAGCACAGGAATGGGAGACTCAGAGAGGTCTGTTCAGGGAGCAGGTGAAGAGCCCAGGAGGACAAAGGAATGGCAGGACGCCCGAGGAGAGCACAAGGACACGGGACTTTGCTACCCGGGGCCTGGTGCTGCCGCTGGGACCTGGCACCGACAGCAGCAGCTCTGCACGCAGGGGCAAAGGCCAGAGAGCGGCTGCGATGTCGCTACCTGGCAGGGCTGCAYGGTGGCACGTGCCGCTGCCGCAGTCAGCGCCCTACCTCGGGCTGCTGCTTCTGGGCCTTACCTCGTGCCGCTACCCAGCCAACACAGCAGAGACGTCGTCGTTGGCTCCTCCAGGAGGATGGTCACTTCCCAAAGGGAAGGCGAGGTGTGGGGTGAGACCTGGCAGCCTCATGGTGCGGCCTGCCGAACACCTGCCAACCGCAACGCCAGGGCGCTGGGTGACAGGGGCCAGGGGCTGCAGAGCCGCGATGCCCACACGCAGGGTGCCGCAGGCTGCAGGGCCTTCGCGCCGAGGCGCTGAGCAGAGGACAGCACCTCGGCCTTAGCGGGCCCAGCAGCACCCGAGGCTCGAGGCCCTGGGGCAGGAGAGGGGCTCAGCCCCATGGCCAAGGTTAGACACTCCCGGGAGCGCAGGGGAGAGTGCCAGGATAGCGGCCACAGCGAGGCGGAGCCCGCGGGGACACAACGGCCACCAACGGTCGCCAACGGCCGCCATTTAGCCCCCAGCCCGCGCCCCGTGCCGCCATTTGCCCCCGGCCGCCCCCGCCCCGCCCCCCCCCACGCGCGGGGGCGTGGCCAGCAGCGCCCCGCCCCGCTCCCCGCAGCGCCCCCTCCTCCCGTGACGTCACTGCGCGGTGAAGAGAAAAAAAAAAAAAACAAAAAAAAATAACCAAACAAACCACACACCCCAAGCGAGCGGCCGGGCAGGCCGGGGAGGCGGCGGCGGCAGCGCGGGCAGCGCGGCTGACAGCGCGAGCGGGCGGCCCGAGGCACGCAGACACACGGCGACCGCCGCAGACATGGTGTCCCCTGTCACCGTGGTGAGTGCCGGCCGGGCGGCGCGCGGGGCGCAGCCGTTACGCCCGCGCTCCGGGGCCGTTGCCCCCACCGCCCCCGGAGCCGTTGGCGGCCGTTGGCGGCCGTTGGCGGCGCGGGCGCAGCCCCCCGGCGCCATGTTGCGCCCCCCGGCGCAGCGGCGCGGCCGCCCGGGATGCCGGCTCGCCGGCGCTCCCGTTAGCGCCGCTGACAGCTCGGGCTGGCCGGGAGGCGGCAGCGCGCCGCGGGCAGCCGCTCTCGCTCCCATCGCCCGCGCGCGGCCGTGGGCAGCGGCGGGCGCGGGGCGCCGAGCCCGGCGCGGGGCACAGCACGAGCCGCGCGGTGGACACCCCGCTTCGCGCCGTGCCCGTTCCAGACCGGGATGGACGGGGGAGAAGAGGCCGGGGGAGCAGCGTGCGCTGTGCCAACAGCCAAGTGTCGGTGGCAAAAGTTGCCTCGGCTGCAGCGCTGAACACCAGTCGCCCRCGTCCTGCTGTCCCTGCAGGTTCATTGCCGTCCTGTTGTGAGGTATTTTGGTTAACAGCTCCTCCGGGCTGCGCTTTTCCCCACAGGTAGAAATTCCGTCCTTCTCCACTCCCTAACTCCCAAAGCCAAGGCTCAAAACTTTGGATTTTTGTAGCTAGTTCTGCACAACARCTTGTATCATCTGCTCCTCCAGATTAATCTTCCCTCCAGTCATTAACATGTAGCTGGTAAGTTCAGCAGCAGCTTGGGGGTGATTTTTATCTTTAGAGACAGAGAGAAATAGCTTATAAATTATATCATGGGAATGACTGCACTTTTTTTTTTTTTTTCGCTCGCCTCATGCTCTTCATAAGCAAAGGAGGAGGTTTAATATCTTTGTGCTGCTGTTCACTAAGCTAAATCCATCCTCAAGTAATGGTCCTCATTACAGTGATTTTAATGCTGGTACTTGAGAAGCGAAATCTTGTGCTAGGGCAATGTTGGATTGGGTTGTCAACTGGCAGAATTTGTTTCATAATTCAAAAGAAACAGTACTTGGCTCCTAAGGCCAGTGGACTGGGGTAGTTTTGCGGAGTGCATTTCAACCAAGAATTGAGCAAGTGCCTAAAGCCCAGCTATGTGCTGGGAAAGGTGTGCATAGTTGGGACATGAAGCTGTACCTGCAGCAGGAATTACAGCTCAGGGAGGTAATTTGGGCAACCCAAACGAGTGCTTGCTTTGCTGGTGCTTTATGGTGTGTAACAACATGTTTCTGCTCTAGCTTAATCCCAAAGGCATGAARCCTGTGCAGGGCTGGAGGGCTGATGACACTAGGGCCTGTGGCAGGTTGTTTCCCATGGCTGTGGAAGTGGAGGGAATGGCTTCAGCAAGCGCTACCCTGGCCCTCCGGAGAGCTCATGGTCCCCCAAGGAGCAGCTCTTTGCAGCAGCCTTTGCAGAGCGCTTTCCCTTGCAAGCCGTGCAGGGTGCTGCCTGGTGGTGCTGCCAGCCGGAGCCGTGTGGGGCAAGAAGCAGGGCAGCCCCATGGCTGCGGGGCTCCTCTGGCACGTCGCTCGCCGAGGGAGCACCAAAGGGAGCAATCTGGGGCCGCCCTCGCTGCTGGGGCTATCTCTGTGCTGCAGCGCCTCGTGCTGCCTACCCAGAGCAGGTGTTTGGGGACAGCGGGGCTATCTCTGCTACGACTTCTGCTGGGGATGCTATCTTTGGGGACAGCACCAAGTTAGTCATTCATTTATCTACAGTGCAAGTCCCTTCCCTGTATCTTGCAGCATCAGCCTCAGGGTAGAAGATGCTAGAAATGCACAACTGAGAGCAACATGATTTTTCTTCCAATTTTCAAGCCTACAGTCTTGGTACATGAGTGCAGGAGATGGCTGTGCCTACTTGGATGCAACGTGGTTTCCTGTGGCCTCCCTACTTCTCTTCTTTAAGACAGTTGTAGAAGCAATGTAGCAGTTTACCCAAAGCACCGAGCTGTAGGTCTGCTGGAAGAAACCCTGCAGGAGGCAGAGAGCAGGGAGAGGCAGCTCCAGGGGGACAGATGGCTGAGCCTGCTTGGTAGCGTGGGCTGCCAGAGGGGCATGGTAGCTGGGGGACGCAGTGTGCCCACATGGCCTCGAGGACAGAGCTCAGCTCCTCGCACAGAGCTAGCCTTTGTCCTGGGATGAAGGTCTGGAGTCCTGCTGCTACCAGAGCCCAGACTGGTGTGGCGCTTGGCGGTGACGGAGGATTCGTGTGCCTGCAGGTCCCGCTCCAGCTGGTGAGCAGTGCCTGTTCTGGCTGGAAGTGACCTTGCAGGCAGCTTTCATTGCTTCTCCTCACAGACAAACAGGAGCATCCTGCTCGAGAATGGTTCCTGGTATTGCTAAAGCATTCCTGTGAATGAGCCCCATATTAATCTCTGCTGTCTCCTCACTGTCTCCTGCTGTTCTGCTGCAGAGGCGAGCAGTGTGGTGGCTCTGAGCACCCCTGCCTTGCAGCAGGTTGGGAAAGTTGGTGGGGCTGAGAGGAGCCCAAAACCTGCGTGCGTGTGTGGGACGAATGCCCCAGCCCATGTCAGGGGAGAGGATACAACGTGGGAGATGGTTGTGGGGAAGGGGAAAAGCACAAAGGGGAAGCTGCTGGATTTGAAATAAGAGCTGTTTTTTTCCACACAGAGCAGGGCGGTCTGAAAGCCTGCAGCTGGAGAGCAATGCTATTAGCAGTGCATTTGCTTCATGGATATGTGAGGTTTCATTCCCTTCTTGTACAGTTACCATTGATCTAGCCTTAATAGAAGTTCCTCCTGAGACTGCCTTGTTTTTGTCGTATTTATTTTCTCTGTGCGGAGAATGAGATGAGCCTAAAGACAGGCAGTTACTCTGTATCTCTATAATTCTACACATTCAAAAGGACCCTTGTTTTCCCCTGAAGCTAAGGCTAAGCTTTAAAGTAGAAAGGTTCACACGTCACCTTGAGGAGAGTGGAGGGAGCTGAGGAGGGGAGAGAAAAGGTGGTTTGGCAGTGCTGAGCAAGTGAAGCCCTCAGCCCTTCACCCCCGCAGGTGGGAAGCAGCCCAGAAACAGCCCTTGTCAGCCCTCTGCAACACATGAGTGAATGCAAGATGTCACCATGGGGGAGTATGAAGGTCACTTACAAAAACTGGGCCAAGACCCGGCAAAGACATGATGTGGAAAATTACTCATTGGTAACAAGTGCTGAACAGAGACGGAAAACTGGGTAAGTATCATTTGAAATACCCAAAGGTGTCTGAAGCAGGTCCAAATGGTGCTGATGCAGATGAGCACAGAGACCCTGCTGTAATTTGCACCGCTTAGAGATTCTGCATTATTGCCTTACTGAGCAAAAACCTGTGCTGACGTATGCCAGTTAGAGCTCAGAGCAGTGCTACGGCCATTACTTATTTTTTTAACATGTTTTAACATGTTGATACTATGACAGTGCCATTCTTTGGTGTTGTTGCTAAGAGAGGCTGGTCTTGGGTAGGGGTAACTGAGCCTGAAGGGCCCCAAGCGCGGGCATCTCGGAATGCTCTTCCCYGTCCTAGTGCGGCCATGCCGAGCAGTTAGTGCTCATCCCAGTTGCAGAGGGTGCTGTAAATTAAAGGCTTCATTAACTCAGCTGTATTGCTCAAGTCTCACATGCCTGTTGTTCCAAGTGTGCTCTGCATTAAGATTATGGGTCTGGTTCAGAAGCCTTGCACATAATCCATTTTAATAGAGGTACAGTTCTATTCTCTTTTCCTACTCAACTATCTATATCCAAAATACACAGAGTGTGACAGAAGCCAAAGTTATCTTTCTGTGTGGGTAACTGCATAATACTGTAGAAATAATAACTCCAGTGAAATTAGACTCTTAGGAAAAAGTGGCATTTGGTACCCATCTTCTATTAACATGTGGAAACTCTCAAACAGATACAAGATCATTAGTTACATAATCCTCCTCCCACCCCGGGCCTCAGTGGATACTGCAGAGCACTCACTATTTCTACTGCCCTTCTCCTCACATAAATGGCCAGCAAATTTCTAATTACTGGAGGGATGTGGGCTTTCCTTACTGCGGCATGCCTGAAATGAAGGTGACAGATACTGCTTCTAGCCCACGTGTGCCCTTTCTGTATCTATTGCTTGCCGTGCCATAATCTGAGGAGCATTTCAGCTAATGGCAGATTTCTAGATGATGAGCGTGTTGGCCTGCAGCATCTCTCCATGTGATGCTGAACTTGAACGAGTATCCAGGTAACGAGGAGCTGAGGGAGGAGATGATTAGATGCCACCAGAGCTGACGGGYGGTAGGTGGGCTGGCTGAGAGCTCTCCTGCCTTGCATACCTCATTGATGCACGTCTTGAAGATCCTGGGGGCTCACACTGCAGACCAGGAGTTACCTAGGGTGCAATTTCTCTCTGGACACATGCGATTAGGGTCTTGTGTTAGCTTTAATGCTGCAGACTGATTCTCTGCTATGAAAAATCTGGGTGAGAGGAGTCATGCAAACTGATCCCTGTTGCAAATCTGCCCATAATGAGAATGGTGGCTATTTTCATTGCACCTTTTGGCGAGCTAATGAAAGCACCTCGTTTCTGCCAGCAGGCTGGATTTCTCCCCAAAGGTAACTTCTCTACCGTTCTGTGAAACATATAGAGCCAGGGGAGATTAGCTGAGCCACGTTACTGAAGTGGTCCCGGGGCTTTTGTCAAGTTTGAATGTTGAGCTTTCATTTTTTGCCCCGCACGTGAGAGCARTTTTGGAGACCCCTTGGTGGCAGTTGTCAACAGGCATTGGATCTCTGTTTCAAACTGACTGCATTTATGGTAGTGGCAGGTACCTCCAAGTGTCACTTAAGGCTGAAGCAGCTGCACGTCTTTCAGCACCCATGAGGCACATGGGCACATCCTCAGCCTTATGCAAGTCACTCTATCCCCCATGTCTTCAGTAGAGCTGGCCTATACCAGATGAGAGCTAAGCCAGGAGCTTGGCCCTGCATTCCCTATTTGCTTGTGACTTTTGGTTTTATCGTGGCGGTGTGCTTGGATATGGAGCCTGACGTGCCCCCTTGCAAGAGGAACTAAATAAGTTACATGGCTTTTCTATGCAACCCTGGCAAAAAAGAGTATGCTGACAAGCTTATCAGTTAATCGATGTTTGTGAATCTTCCAGGGTTTTCTGTTGGCTATTGCTCCATGCATGCACGGACTTGCACCCTTGATCTGAAGGGCACAACCCTGGTAAGCAGCTGCACACGTGTTTGTGAGCGCAGGCCCCGTTTGCACCCGCAGCCTGGTTGCAGCAGGGCTATTGCAAGCGAGGCCTTTCTGCTGTGGGGTGAGTGCCCAGGTTGGTGCTTTGTGCATTTGCAGTGTTTGCCCCTGCCCACCAGCAGCTGCCCCTGCTTTGCTGAGACTGGCTTGGAAAGTCCAGTGAAGCTGACTGTAGTTTCTTGGCTGTGAAAGTCCCCTTCCTTTGCATGGTATTTGTGCCTGGTACTGTCCTGTTCAGGCCACAAAGTCTTGGCACAGCAATAAATACTGGAAGTAAAATCTGTGCTCCACTGTCATACTCTGACCCTACAACATGCTCTCTTAAAGCAAGTTGCTCCTGTTACAAAATGAGGAGACCTGACACTTTTTTATAAGGAACTAAAGTGACAGCTGTGGAAATACCCATCCTTGCTGGAGTGCATTGTTATTTTCCTTCCTAATTTTCTGAACACCAGCGCTTCCCAAGCTTTCTGCCTGCRGGTGGTGATAGGCAGATGGGGCCGTTGCCTCAGCCCCGTGTTAGGCCAGAGGAGCRGTGCTGGTGCCGTGGGGCTTCCCGGCACTTCCCGCTCGCTGTCGCCAGATGCTGCTGGTCTTGCAGCCTCACAAGGACTCGCACAGCACCCGTCTGATGTGCGGAGCTGCCAGCCTCCCTGCCCTCCACAGCCACCCCCCCAAGTAGCTGCCCCTTCCCCTATGGGAGAGACCCGTGTCTGAGTATTGCAGGACACTGCTTCGTCCCTGGAGCTCTCTAGGGTTTCCTGGGAGCCCCTGGGGTCTGTGGGGACGGGGGCAGCATCAGCAGGATCAGCGGGAAGGTGGCCCCGTGTGGCCTCACCGCACAAGGCCCTGGTGGCCGCTGTGCGCCGGGGAAGGCTGCGTACCCTCAGCCCGACAGCGCTCGTGAGCCAAGGGAAAGGGCAGACCCAGTGTGCTTGGGGTTTTGAAACCTCTGCGAGGGCTTCTTTTGTGAGCAGTCCAGCAAAAGAAATGTTTGAAGTGATTTGCTTTCTGCCATACAGAAAGGAGTATCTGGAGTGCCGGGAGGGAAAAGCCCTCTTTGCTCTGATAGAAGATGACTGCAAGCAAATGTTTTTTTCTTGCCCACTTCTCTGCAAGCCAGTGGATATCCTGAAACACTGGTCTGTGYCGGCTCCCTCAGCCCTGCAGAGATGTCTGAATTTGTGGCTGGTTAGCAGTGCTGACCCCTGGCAAGGGGATGTTGCTGAGCACACCCTGAGGCTTCGCAATCCCYGGTACTGCTGACAGCTGTAGCGCTGCTGCCGAGAGACAATCAGTCATTTCCACCATGGGTTAAACAAAGGTTTTAAAACAGCCCTGCTTGTGGCTCTGCACCAGTCCGATAAACAGGACGACGTCTGACTTAAGGTAAAAAGCAAACCAAAGCCAAACAAAAGAAACCATCACAAAAAAGGCATATAGCCAGCCTGGGGTTGGTGCTATTTTACATCGCAGCCCTTGCAAACGCAGCCGACTCACCGCGCAGGCTGCCCCGCTGTGGGGCAGCAGGCTCAGGCGCCCGTGCTGCGGCTGCAGGGCAGGCACTGCTCCCCATTGCGCCCCTCCTGCCCGCACCYGGCAGAGACACCCGCCTGGAAGAGCTTGACCTCAGCGTAGCCCTCGCGCTTAATGTGGAGGGAGGCTGCATGGTGACGGGACTGCTGACGAGGCAGGAGTCTGGCTTCCAAATGAAGCTTTTGTTGTGGATCCCATGTCAGACCCCAGCTGCGCAGGGGTCTGGCCCTGGGCAGGGGCCCTTTTTAGATGCCAGGTTAATTAATCCTCGCCTACCCCTTGCCCCCTTATGCCTTCACTGAAGGGCGACTCTTCTGATGCCAAGAACTCTGCAGCAATATATCTGAGCTCACCACCCAAGGACTGCGAGGGCCTGTGCCAAATGTTTAATTGTATCTTTGTCTGGCAGATAGCCACAACTTGCTCTTTAAAAGAAGAAAAAATGAACAACAAGTCAGGTATTTCTCGCTGTTGGCTCCGTCTCAGTCTCTAGTGGAGCAAAGCTGAAGCATGGCAGCAGCTAAACTGTTTAATGGGGCGCACTGCGGTTGAGTCGGGGGCAGGAAGAGACTGTTCGGGCCTTTGGAGTGACAAGAGAGGCCAAGGGAATGAGACCTGGCTTGCAGGAGGACTCCTAGAGACCCCCATTTCCCTGGTGGTGCCGGAGCTGCCTTAGCAGGGCTGGGAGGATGGTCCTTGTGCAGGCGGGGAGCATCCAGCCCGTGCCGAGTGATGGAAACTCTCCGAGCAGCCCAAGCCGCCGTTCCTGGCTGCTCACGAACAGGCCAGGCTGGACACCAAGCACGAGCCCRGCCTCTCCGCACAGCCCTGAGCCAGGCCCAGAGCCCCGAGCTGCACCAGGAGCTGCACAAAGCCCGCAGACGGGGCCACTCTCAGCATGTGTCAGAAACCCCATGGCACCGAGCAGCCCATTGCCAGCACACGTGTCTTCCCAAAGGCAACCACCTGCCACTGGTGATTTATTAGCTATTTTACAAGCCTGTTTCAGATGGTGCCTCTGCAGTCTTGTCTCCACTTGATAGGAGAGGGTTTATCTATCACTTGTGCAGGCAGATGAGGATCCAGGTCTTTCTCAATTTTCTGCAGCAAGTTGAGGCTGTTGATGAGACATCTGCCCTGGATGCCTGACCAGTGGCATCTCCAACACAAACAAGCCCTCCTATTAAGTCCTAGGTTGCACAAATATGTTGCACTAACACAGTAGTTCAGGCAGCCTGATCAGCTGGTTCAGTAAGTCTCTTCACTCTCCATAAACAAGTGCTTTTCCTCAGAGTTTCAGTAGGGAGCAGCTTGGGGCACGGATGAGCCAATGCCTTTCTTGCTGAAAGGTGTCAGCTCTCCCCCAGGAGCAGGTTCACTCCTGCAAGAGAGCAGTGGCCAAGGCAAAGTGCCCCCAAGGAGGCCACAGTTAGGGCTGTCCCAACCAGCCAAGCTCTTTAGCAGCCCCACAGAGCAAAATGCCTAATGGGACAGAGTCTTTCCATCTCATCCATCTGCTYCGCGAGCTGCCCAGGAGGGATAGAGAGCTGGGCACTCAGAGTGGCTGCTGGGGCTCTGATCCATGGCCAGGTAAGGCCCCCAAATGCCACAGGGCGTTCCTCCCAGTCTGCCGTAGAGAGTGCTTAAAAAGGCAAGTCCTTTTTAACACCTAAGCACCTATATGTTTATTTGTAGCTGAAAACGTCCATTGCGCTTGAAAAAGCCATGYGGTTCTTAATGCAAGACTAAGCATTTTTCTGGAGGGAAGTTATCCCAAGAAGTAACAGGAGAAAGAGGAAAGAAAATTTAAATGGTGCATTTGGGTGCTGAGCCTTCTGTATAACGCACACACCTGAAGCCCTGCCTTAAACAAGCACCCGCCTACCTCTGTTTGAGTGTGTGCACAGCCAGAGAGCTCGACGCTGCACTGCACGAGCCGGCATGGGGCGTGTGAGCAAGCCTGGGAGGGGGCTGCTTTGGCCGTGGGTCGGTGGCTGGGAGCTGTGCAGCTCTGCTGCCTTCTCCTCTGCTCGGCAGGGCTGAGGAGCTGGGGAGGCCCGCGAGAACCAGCCACCTCTGGGCAGCATCTGGGGACACACGAGTTACTCCTCTC
Source organism: Nothoprocta perdicaria (assembly GCF_003342845.1). Lineage (NCBI taxonomy): Eukaryota > Metazoa > Chordata > Aves > Tinamiformes > Tinamidae > Nothoprocta > Nothoprocta perdicaria. Next base: position 433,196 of record NW_020455589.1, read on the forward strand.
TCTCACACCATTTTGGTCAAGTGTGAAGATGGGGTTTCTGTAGCCGTAGCCTTAKGGGGCATTGGGTCAGTTCCCAGGTGCTCTTCAGTTAGAGCCAGTCGCATGTTTCATACGTCCTAGGTCCTAATGGTGCCATCCAGCCCCCAGCCCAAGTTCTCCCTCTGCGACTGAGACAGGGCAGAGCACAGTGAGTGCCTTGCTAAGAGCCACATTTGCCTTCTTGTCTGCAAGAAGTTATGCACGTGTTTTCTGCAGGTGGATCTAGGGGGTCTGCAGAGAGAAGGGTGTTATTTGGTGCCCTGTGGTGTTTCCTGGGGCCAGAGCAAGATTTACGAAGAGCAAACTGTCTTCAGCTTTATCATTTTGAAGCAAAAACCTCATGCCATTTTTCTGCACCTCMAGAGCAAGATGTCTCCATGTGCCAGCTAAATTTTTTCTATCCTACTTTCAGTCCATCCTGTTATGCCCCTTTGTTCATTTGCTCATAGAGAAGCTTCTCATTTCCATCAGGGTGATGCTGCAGAGGTACCGGTGCTGCTGAGAAGCAGAAGAGAAGCTCCTCCAGATCATCTCTGCAGGAGATGGAGGATCATCCAGATCTCTACCCCATAGAGATGGTTGGGTTTTGCAGGCACAAGCCATCAAACCAGATAATTTACATTGGTATTTTCGCTGTAAATCCACAAATACAGAGCAAGTGGTTTTATAGCACCTACAGCAACTACTTCATAGAGACTGTAAGTAACTTGGTAGTCACAAAAATTTAGGAAATGTCCTGACTTACACACAGTTTAGAAAGTCAAAGATTGCAAACGTTGTTTTAGCATTGTATTTAAGATGTTTCCTAAATTGCATTTTAGCCCAGAGTAAATTAGCAGTGGAAGAAGAAAAGAATTAGGAATAAAAAAAAAGATAGAATTTATCATAAAATGGCAAAACCTTACTTAAAGCCTTGAAAATCATATTCCTTAGCAAAAAAARAGACCTTGCCACCTGCAGCAAGTGTCTGTCTTTTCCAACATCCACACCTCACAAGCCTTCCTTGGGACACAGGTGCAGCRGAAATGGGTGGTTTGATATAATTTACTTATCCAGCCACATTCCCTTCCCTGAGGTACAGGCAAGTCCAGTCACGGATGATGCGCTTGGCTTTCCGCAAGCCACAACGTGTCCTTCAGGTGCCAAGTTGCCCCATCGCTTCTTCCCAAGCCCCATCCACTTGTCCAAAGAGAGAATCCCTCCGTCTCACCTTCGGTTGCCTCAGTTTTCCTTGGGAGACTCCTCCCAAGGGTGCCCAGTGCCACATCCACATGGTGGCCTTCAGCCACGTGGCCCTTTGGTCTCCACAAGCAGCTTCCCTCCCGGGCCACTCGCTTCGCCTGGAGCCAGCCCAGGGCTTCCTTGGAGCCCCTGTGCAAGGGACAAGGGCATGTTTTAAAATAGTTCATTTGAAGCATGTTTGCTGAGGAGGTGTAAAGGAATGAAATACTAATGATGTCAGGCATGTAGGCTTCCTAGTGCTACGGAGCTATTTTTATCTGAGGACCTTAAGATCATGAATTCTGAGATTATATGACAATAACTGAGGGTGGAATCTGACCCCTTATGCCTGAAGAAATCCTCAGTTCTTATTAGGTGCAAATAATACAAACCATTATTTCAAAGTAATGCTAGCTGGGGTTGGAAGATTCATGTTCAGACAGTAGGAGTTGGTAATTTCAAGGTTGCCAAACAAACATAATCTTTCTGCCCAAGTGTATATCTTATGATCAGGACAGCAAGGTTCCTAGGGAAAATGACAAGTGTAATTAAAACCTGCCTCCTCATGCACACTCACAGGGGAGGGCAAGCTGTGCGAGTAATGGTAACTGCTCCTAGCAGGTGTTTTCTTTTAATACAAGGTTTTAAACAAAACTTCCCATGTTTGTATTAACCCAAATACTCTCCTGTCTGCTCTAAGTGTGCCCTTGTCATGGGTTTCAAACAAAGCCAAACTTCAGCCCTTTCAGCATAGACTCTGCCTTCCGAGSTGGCAAACTAGCTACTTGAGCTGAGACTGTTGCAGAGAACCAGATCRCCGTCAGTGCGGCCAACTCTGCAGTTCTCTGCAGCTTCAGATGCTGTCAGTTTTTAGTAATGTAAGTCATATATGTCATAAGTATTAAAGATTTCACATTTCAGGCTCTTTATGGAGCACTGGGGAGCTTCCGTGGTTACTGGGGTAAAGGAGGAGATCCTGCCAGAAGTGCTGACACGTCACTGCGGAAGAGCAGGGAGCTGGGTCTGGGAGAACAGCAGTGGGGAGCGAGGCTCCCCTCTTCCCTGTACAGGCACTTGGCAGCTCCCAGGCATCCCCCGTGCAGGTAGCATTATCCCAACTTTTATGACTTGATTTCAAGTTCACTTGACATTTGCTGTCAGAATTCTCCCAAGAAATGCAAACAAAAGGGGATAAAGGTGATGAATTTGGACAGTCTAGAGGACTGATGACTGGCTCCCTATGTAATACAAGAAACTTAACAGCTTGTTGATGTCCTTTRGTGAGTGAATTATGTAGCCTGGTTGCTTAATGGGGTGTTTAAAGATTGTGTTGGCAATAGCCTATGAATAATGAATTCATGAATAATGAAATACCTTTCTGGTAAGAAAATGCTGATATGTTGAGGAACGTTTTATCAGATATAAAAGCAATTTTGAAAGCACTGTTTCCTAAGGTACCTTTATCTGTGGTCCTTCTGCTTCAGAGACTGCACTCCCTTTTTAGACACTGCACATGAGGATACCCTCTACTACCTTGTCTCAGTTTTCCAGCTTCACCCAGGTTCTCTTTGCAAAAGCCCCTGGATTTTGGTGAGCGTAGGCCCTAATAACTGAGCATGGAGCTATTTGCCTGACACAGAAACCTGGTCCTCATTTCTGAACCAAGGTACACTGCAGTGAGAGGAAGGCAGACGCTGCCTTTGAGTCACCGCCACATCCCTTGGTATAAGGGCCTGGGAAGAAAAGAGCAGGATTTCCTGCCCCGTTTTTGGTACACGGATTCTTGTATTAGATAAGCAAGCCCAGCACCCCACATGTGGATGTCCCAAACTGTGCTGGACTTCACAGTGACCCCAGCAGCAATGCCCCTAGACTCTGCCCTGTATCCTCCTCTGGTGCATGGTGCTTTGGCCATCAGTACTGGGAGGCCGTTGTGAACTAAGCAGTAACCCTAACCTGGCCACAGGAAAGACAGCGCAGAGAGAAGCCCCTGGTTGCAGGGGACCCCTGGGTGCCGCAGCACCTTCCCTGCAGGAGGAAGCGGCCTGAAAGATCCACCATGGAGCTCACCAAGAGCACCGGGCGATCACCTTTCGAGGCTCCTTGTTCCAGCCCTCAGCTACACCCTGGGACAAAACAGAACTGTAACTTATTTTTTCTTGAGGATTTTCATTTTTCCCCTTGGGCAGAAGAGTCACAGGAGAGCAGGTGAACATTGTATGTATCTTACCATCTAGGATGGTCCCAGCTGGGCATTTGGGAAAAGCAGACTCAGCTTGGATAGGCTGTGGAGTCTGTTTCTGCCTCTTCTTTGCTGTGAGTAGCTGGGGCTCACGCTGTGTTTTGGTGTCTGGATTTACACAAGAGACTCCTAAGCCAAAGCGCTTCCTGCAATAGGGATAGTCTATGATTAGTGTAATGTCCAAACAAAACAACATGTGATTGACATTAATGTTAGTCACCTGAGGAAGTGACATCCCCACCTTGGAGGCTGATGTGGTGGGTTTTGAAGTCACGTGCTGATCCTACAGGGCAGGACAGCGAATGGGTTATGAGAGCAGTTATATCCCCAGGGTGATGCGTGGCTAGCTAAGCACGAGCACTCCCCAAGCTGTGACAAAGATTTGCACCTTGACTGACTTGTTTGCGGCTAGGGGAGTGCAGTATGTTCTCAGCTACAGCAAAGGTATGTGTAAAAGCAATCAGTCTAAACACATGTGGAAGGGCCACCACCAAGAACTGACCGATTCCTTAAATATTTTCAGTATGACACAAAGAAAAGGTATCTAAAGCTTCCTCCATCTCTATTTCCCCAAGCCTGCCAGCCAAAAGGTGTTTCCTGCAGAGACATTCACAAGGGTCTAAGTTGGAAATCATGGTCAAGTTCAAGCAGCTTCTCTAAGGTGGAAATGTTGCTAGCCAAGAGTATACATGAAAGGGGAACTTCCAAGGGAAGGTGACAGTTTTGTGTGCTGTCCATTCCTGATGCTTCTGATGATCCTATTAATTTCCATTTCTTTTAATTATTTTTTCTTTTAGGTGAAGAGTGAAGGCCCTAAACTGGTGCCCTTCTTCAAAGCCACTTGTGTCTATTTTGTCCTCTGGCTGCCAACTTCCAGTCCTTCGTGGTTCAGTGCCCTCATCAAATGTCTGCCCATCTTCTGCTTGTGGGTTTTCCTCCTGGCTCATGGAATCAACTTCTTAGTCGCACACCGGAGCGCCAGCCGCATCCTGGCGGGACTCATATTCTCGGCAGTAGGAGATGCCTTTCTCATCTGGCAGGAGCAGGGCTACTTCATTCACGGTGAGTGAGGCATCCGTCCCAAAGGGATGCCACCGTGGCCAGCTGTCACATTCTTTATTTAGGAATGAGTTGCCGGGCCATGTGGTTGCTTATTCATTTACAGCTTAAGCTGCTGGCAGTGGGAGGTGCTCATCCCTTGACTAAAATCCATTGCATTTAGAGGAGTCACACAGTGGATGAGTCTCCTGACCTTGTTTGTGTCCCTGCTGTGGGATCAGAGGGGTGGTTGGAGCAGGTTTGTTTTCCTGACACGTGCTCGCTGATTCAGGTGGCTGGAACAGGAAAGCGGCACAGGCAGAGTCCCTGGGGAAGAGACGGAAACACTTGGCAGCTCCTGTGTAGCCATGGGCAGTGTCTTGCTTCTCCTTCTCTGCCAGGAGATCTGTCAGTCCTGCCAGGGTCTGAAACGGGAGGCAGGGTGCACAGGCCCCTCAGCAGGGATCAGGCACAAGGGACCCTTTTGGTTTTGGCAGACAAGCCTGTGGTCTGACAGCAGTGCTTAGGTGGATGCTAGAAACCAAAGCACCAGAAACCTTGTCCTACTTGCAGGTTCATCACTATGAATCATGCAGCCTGTTCTACAAAAACAGGAGCTGGTTTTGCAAGACCCGTAAATGATAAGGAATCACGGGAAGCCTACCAGGACAGCCCATCTTCTCCTTAGAAAGATCCATGTCTCTCAGAGCAAAACAAATCTATTTTATTTTGTTGTTTTGCAAACTAGMACACAACGATTTAGATTAACGATTTCAGGCCACATTGTCCTGCCTAGAGCACTGCTCCCAGTGGCTTTGGACTGTCATAGGAAATCAACAGCAGTCGAGTCTTTCACGTAGCCACACTGGTGCCGAAGTTAACTTGAACGTTGGGTTTGAGTGGTCTCACTTGAACACCCACCGTTAACTGCCAGGTGAGCCTGTGGGAAGTGCGATGAGAGGAGGAGGCTTTTCCCATTAGTGCAGTTGTCTGCTCCAAAAGTCAAAGGTTTTCCTCTCGTCCTTGTCACAGGAGGTCAGTATTTTGTTTTATCCTGAGACTCTCTTGAGCTCTGCTTTCTTTATGAGAGCRAAGTGCGTGAAATGCCAGCTACAAAAGGCCAAGTACTTGGAATGTGGTTTTAATCCTGCTTCCCAAGGGCTTTACCAAGTCTCATTAGAAGTCCACGCAGAAACTCTTARTGATTTCGACAGGGGTTAGGCTGGGCCCTGAGGAATGGATCCGAGAAGCTGAGTCTTGGGTACGGTGCTGAGGAGCCCCAGGCAGCGCTCAGGGCACTGTCCCCTCTGTCTTGAGCTGTGACTTAGGAATGTTCAGGGCCCAGTTTCTCACCGTGCTCCTCAGTGGGACCGTTTCTGTACATGGACAGCGTGGAGCTTCCCCTATTCCCTGCAGCTGGGATCAACCAGTCCCCTCCCATCTGGCAATACAGGAAAGCCGACAGGTCACAGCAATTTGCTGCCAGGTTGTTTTAGATGGAAAAAAAAACCCTGGATTTTGTCCCCTCTTACAACTAAGTAGTGTTCGGTTGGGGACTTGGACACGTTCTTCTTTGTCATTTAAGGAGAGTATTTGCTTAACTCCCACTTGGAAAACCTCCGCCTTTATGCTGGCCGTCTCCTGGCTGCCCCGCTCCGCTGGGATCCGAGCTGCTGCTGCTGCTGCTGATCCCGCTCTGAGCTGCTGCCCTCCCCGCTGGGGTGCAGCGCCGGGTTTCAGCGGGCCGCACCGCAAACGCCCCGCTGCACCTCAGCTGCCACCCCACCTGCAGAACAGCTGCTGCGGTTTCATCTCAGCAAGCTGCCACTGCTGGCCACTGAAAACATTCACATTTTTGACATCATCCTCTGTGGAAATTTCAATTTTCAAGGGAATAAGTAACCCCAAATATACTTTCTATTCAATTTCTATGGCTTTCAAGATGGAAAAAAAGAAAAGGGCTGGAAACTGGACTAAGTTGAATAGCTTCTGAGACAATGAGTTTATTAAAGGACATCTGTTCATTATTTTACACGGAAGTGGGAGCCTGGGAACCCACTCCTGACACACTTGACTTTTTTTCATTTTTGTTGCTTCAGTCCACAAGCTCTTTTCTGGGTAGTGCCTTACTGTACATAGAGGTTATTTACAGTGTTAAACCCACCTCCTTGGCTAAAAAGCCCCTGGAAACAATTGATGCATTCAGGGAGCAGGAGAGGGACTAAGGAAAAAGATGTTATCACCAGCCTGCGGGGAAACTCCGGGGCTTGTGGGGAGACCACAAATCCAGGGCCACAAATCCAGGCTAGTTGCTTCCACCTCCACGGCCCAGAAGGAAGCAGAGGAGGGAAGGAAGCAGGCAGCGCAGGAGRGCTGATCTCCTGCCTGGGCCATGGGGGCCCGGTGCAGGCTGAGCAGCAGCTGTCAGCTCCGTGTCCCCGCAGCAGCGACACGTCCCCTTCCCTGCACCGTCAGCACTGGTTTYCCTGGCGCCCGGCTTTTTTTGTGCCTGTCAAATGAGAAGACCTCGGAGCAGCCTCTTGTGTKTGTGTCCAGCCTCACCACAAACCTCCCCGGCCTTTCTCTGCTTCTGCTTTTCCTCCCCTCTCGCTTCCCTGCAGAGGCCGCAGTGCCGGGTCCCGTGCCGCCCGGCCCCCTTCCTGCTGCCCCTTCCTCGGCAGCTGCGCAGCCTCCTCCTCCTCCTGCACCAGGGCACCACATCCCTCAGTTCCCCATCTCAGCGCTCTCCACACAGTGCCACAGAGGCAGAAACTGTGGGAAACCTTCCTCCTGTTGCCTCCACAGCTCCAACCTTTCCTTCACCTTTCATAGCTCTCATCCTCAATCCCTGCTTGGTTTCCTTCAATCTCTTATGCTCCTGGTGTTTAATAATTCTGTAAAACATCTGCCTCTTCTTGCCCTCTTTTGGGCTTTTCTTTTCCTTTGCCTTCACGCTATCCATTTTCTCCAGTCTCCCCCTGCAAACCAGCCTCCCTTCCCTCTTCGTTCTGCAGCTTTCCTTCCTCACCTCATGGTTTCGGTTAGATCTGGTATTTCCTCCTCACAAAGGTGAGGAGATAATTCCCTCTCCTGGGGCAGCCTCAGCCTATGATGGATGAAGAACAAACATCTGCCACCATCAGGTTTCAGTGGCTCCCCTTGACACTCAGTATCATTCTTAAAATTAAGTGGCCTGCTCGAGCCCTTGGCTCCTCAGATCCTTGCACGATTTTGTGTCTGTGGCCTGCTCGAGCCCTTGGCTCCTCAGATCCTTGCACGATTTTGTGTCTTAGAGTTGTGCAGAAACTTGTGGCCACACTAGTAAGACTCCCTGGGTAAAGTGGCTTTAAAGTTGCACCACATAGAGTTGGGGAAGAGAGGACCCTGTTGGGGCCTGTTATGTGCAACGGGCAAGAGGACTAGTAATCAGCAGCTGTCCCAACACACTGGGTGTTTTTTGGGAAATGGATTAGYGGCAAGTGAGTAACGCCCAGGCAGGACCTTCTAACACCCACAACTGGGGTTTCTCAGGGATGTTGCCCTACAGAGGAAAGCCTGCGTTTTTTTTTTTTGCTGATTGCTTCCAGTTAAGGTTCATCTGGAGCTTGCAAATAGCCATAAAATCATTGGCCAGTCACATTGGTGCAGCCCCTAAAATATGCCAGCTGCTTCTTTCCAGTTAAGGCTTCCCTTGGCTGCAAGCAGAAGTGGAGCAGAAGCCAGATTTAGTGACAGTGTGAGTGGTCTGGGGGTCTGTGGCTAAATATAACAGACTTGGTCTCTGGGTTGGAGAGAATCAGAAGCTCTGCCCATTTTATTCTCACCTGCTCTGATTCCACCCTTCCTGCTTTACAAGTGGCACAGGAGCGAAATGCTTCAGGTAGTTAAAGGGGGGATGATTATTGGTCTTCCAAGCACCYATCCTTCTGTCCAAACCAGTGGAGGTGGATCCCTCTGAAAAACAAATTTTGTCCTTCTTTAGCAGCTTAGTTGCTGCAAAAGCAATTGGATCTTGCCAGAGCTGTGCTCCAAGGCAAATCCTTAGGACAGGAGCTGGCTGCCAAGGCTAACCCCCTGTTGGGAGGTGCAGATTTTATCATAAAACGATGCCCAGCACTCAGCAACGTTCTCACTGAAGGCAAGTAAGGCTTGTAATATTGCAGGGACATCTAAGCAGGTAGCTGTTGCTGTGTATTTGAAAGCCAGCACAGCTGCAGGCTTCCTGCTGCTGCAGGCTGCCAGTCACCTCTGCTGTCGATGCCTCTTTGCAGGTCTGCTGATGTTCGCCATCACCCACATCCTGTACTCCTCGGCCTTCGGCATGAAGCCTTTGGACCTGAAAGCTGGCCTGCTCATGGGCCTCGTTTCCAGCTCCTGTTATGCCTTCCTGTACTCCTACCTCTCGGGCCCCTTCACCTACTTGGTGGCCGTCTACATCGCCTTGATTGGCTTCATGGGCTGGCGGGCGGTGGCCGGCATGCAGCTCTGCAACGACCTCTGGACGTGGACCAAGCTCTCGGCCTGCATTGGCGCCATGCTCTTCATGGTGTCGGACCTGACCATTGCAGTCAACAAGTTCTGCTTCCCCGTGCCCTACTCACGGGTCATCATCATGGCCACTTACTATGCAGCCCAAATGCTTATTGCACTGTCCGCTGTAGAGAGCAGAGAGGACGAGGACTTCAGAAAGAGGAACTAGGTGTAGTGCCAATAGCTTGTGGACAATATGGGTTATATCTCAGGTGTTGTAGCTGCATTCACCCCTGAGAGAGATCTCCATTTCTCTAGGCACGTTGGTGATGTTGATTTTGCTTCTTTGAAGCGTTACCTTTGGGGCTTTTTTTTCTGTGGCTTTCTCTGAGTACTGCTTACTTCAGTGTGGAGCCCACAGCGAGAAGCTTAGACTGTCCCTGCAGTAGCTGCTCGTTGAACTGTTCCTCTCTGGAAGTGCTGTACGACTGCACTGCGTTTGTTAGTCCTGAAACTGAGGCTGAGCATCTGGGAAGAGGGAGGCTGCTGGAGAGGAGGTTCGGCAGTGCGCTGTGCTAGGAGACTTGCCTTCGTAGGGGGCACACGGGCCCACATCTCTGTTAAATAGGTAAAAATTAATTTAATTGGTATTCCAGCTGGTCTCTCCTTTAGTGCGTTGCGAGCTCRGCAAGCAAAGTGGAGCTACCAGAGCCTCTGCTGAGAAGCAGCTCAGAAGCAGAGCACAAGGAGCACTGGCAGTTGCAGGCTGAGCTTTGGAGGCAAGAACAGCGCGCGGGCCAGGCCGGGCAGAGCCAGGTGACAGCGGGACAGCGGCAGGGAGCAGGCGCAAGGGGCGCCCTGCGAGGCGGTGCTGGCCGCTTCCGTTGCACCCTCCCGGCTCCGGAGCGCCTCTGTGGATGGGTCTCTGTGCTAATGTGGCAGCAGGAGCAATTTCAGGGAAATCCACGTAGCCAGGCCAGTGTGTCCTCCCTGTGCCACATGTACATGGTTATACGGTGCYAGCAGCCACCAGTGACAGCCGAGGTGTGCCAGGAATGCAAAGAACTGTGAAGGCKGCAGAAGGGCTTTGAGGAGCTATCGTACAAATACACCTCCTCTCTGGCTCCTTCACGTGGCAGATGGGATCTATCCTTTATGCCTTTCTTCCTCAGSATTTTCACAAATAATACTCTACTTACCCCTCAAGCTCTTGCAGCGCTGCTGCTCGCAGTACTGCTCCCAGATCTCCCCACAAGCGTTTCCCCTGTCTGAGGGCAGCTAATCAAGGCCCTCATTTTGGCTGTAGGCAGTTGCTGCCTTTCACCGACCAGTAGTCCGTGATCCGCATGGCAGCCCTTGCTCTTGGAGCCTCCTGGTGCTCCAAGCGCCTGCCACTTCYTTTGGCACCAGGAACGTGCAAGCCCGGGGGCGGGAAAGCCAGTTTAATTCACAGCCCCCTTCTCCGCTCTGTTTGTCCGCATGCTGACCCAACTTAAGTTGGATTACTTCCAACTTAAAACTTTCTTAAAAAGATATAGAAAGGAGCAGCCCTATTAACTAAAGCAAGTKCATTTGGGATCATATTTTTCCTCTTCCCTAAGATACCTTACAGTGAGCTCTCTTTCTGCTTGAAACTTTCTTGAATGCGTTGTTCCTTTCAGCCCACGCTCCTGGGACCATTCCTGGGGCCCGAGGTGCTCCCTGCGGGCTCGTTTCAAGGTGCAACTAGTGCCCTGAGCAGGGTGAAGGAGGCTCCCTGGGGCTGGCACCTCCTCCAGCCCAAACAAGCAGGCGCATGGCTCCAACAAGCCCTTCAGTACRCCCACCTGGGCAGGGCAAATTGAGTGTCCAGAGTGTCCTCGCAGGTTGGATGTCACTGTTGTCTCCAGGCCTGGYGTGCTTGGCGCATTCCCACTGAACGCCTGGCACTGAATCCCTGGAGCAGCTGGCGGAGCAGGAACGCCTCTCCGTGAGGCGGGATGGCAGGGTTGAGGCAGGTAAGGGAAGGCTCCAGCCCTAGCAGGTCTCCCCTGCATTCCCAATGCCTTCTGTGTGCAACAGGCAGTGCCTGCCCAGGGCTCTCCCGGACTAGCGCAAGCCCAGCCAGCGTTACAGCAAAACTAGGCTAAGTRTCCTGGCCCTGCAGGAGCATCTGCTGCTCCTCGGGCAGGGCTGAGGAGGCTGGGCTCGCCGCGGGGYGCAGGAGTCGCGGCAGCGTAATCCCTCGCTGCGAGGCGCTTGTGTAAGGGCGGCAGYGACACGGCCGGCGCGGGCACCTATAGCCACGCGGGCACCTAAAGCCGCGCGGCGCCTTCGTTCACGAGCGGCACTCGTGCCCGGCCGCGGCGCCAGCCCCGCGCTGCAGCTCGCYGCAGAGGCTGTCTGCTGATACCCAGCTCACAAGTTCAGATGCCAGTGTGAGCCATTCCCTTCCTCAATCTTCCTCAATTTTCTGAGGATGTCCTAGTTGCTTTTCTGCAGTCTTTTTTATCTTGGTTTCCTGTGCTGTCCTGCTTTACCACCGTACATGTGCCAGGAAGGCCCTTCCACGKGTTCACAGGAAACCTGCCCTCCTGCTGAGCGGATCCTCGCGTTGCTGCCCCTGGACGTGAGGCACAGGAAGCCAGGAAGAGGCCCAGGTTGATCCGCAGGTCCCCAGCTAAGGCTCTTGTCACCTAACTCCTGCTCCACGGTTCCCCTCTTAATCCACATTACTTGAACAGATGCCTTTTTCCAGAGACTATCATTCCTGYCCAGGAGAGACCAGCTGCTGCAGCCACCTATTTGACATAACTCTGAGTTTCACCAACCGTGAGGAACACTGAGTGGCTGCTGACAGGCTGTTAAACACTTCCCCTTACTGCCAGTGAGGGCAGTCTCCAACTCATAAGGGAGCAGRCAAGAAATGGGGAGCACTTACCTGCACATGGCCCTGCCAGGCCTTTCTGGACCTTCCTGTGCAGTCCCCCACCCACAGCTCCTCCTCGTCTTTGCTCAGGTGAAGCTCCCCACGTGGTCAAAGAGGCAACGCTGCTCGCAGGCCGTGGTTGGTGCTAGTTCCACTAATGTCAGTGCTGCGACGCAGATGAAGAAAGGGCAGGGGGAAAAGAGAAAGCCAGAGGATTTAGTGCTTTATACATGGCATCTTACCCCTCCCTACCGAAGGGATTTGAAAACCTGACTGGTTAAGAGCAACTCTCRTGTGCTTTTGAAGTAGATTGCTGAAAATACACTGCCCTCGGTGGAAATACAGACACACGTTCAAAATCCCCGGGCTTTTCCTTAGTGTTTCTTTTAAGTTTTCTCATTCCATAGTTTGTCCCTGAGACTTGCGTGTTTTCAGCTTGGTATCACGGTAACTGTGGGGTCTGTGCCAGCAGAAACCCATCACAGCAAATGGCAACTCTAGAGTGGTAACTCGGTGGCTGGCACCTCTCTCTTTGCTGGGGTGCAGACAAGCTCTTCTCAGCAGAGACTGTGATCCCAGTCCAGCCTGGAAAAGTGCTGGCTTCCCAAAGGAAAAGTCCTCCTATGTCCTTCTCCTGCCTCTTAGCCACACTTGCTCCTTTTGTGGCCTTGGGTAAATCACTTATTCCTTCTGGAGCCAGCTCTTCCTCTGGTGTAGATGGGCATGAAAACCAGAGCAAAGCCRTGTCACAGCATCAGGGGACCAGGCCCTCCTTCTGTCTTATCCCATTGCTAGAAGGGAGATATCCACAYGAATCTACCTCGCAAGATGCTGTGAGGATTAATACTCATGCAGCGCTTTGGAGATGTAAAGTGCTATATAAGTCCCAAGTACTCTTGTATTATAGTGTTAAAAATTCTTCTATGGATTGGCAGGACTTCCCTTAAGAGCCTGGAATATRTGACTGCCTTTTTGATTTGCGTCAGATGGAGAGCAAACACAAAATATTTATTCTTCATGTCTAACAGGAAAGGCTTAGTTGCACTTGAACTCGGAGGAAGGTTTAGCTTGAAAGCCTGAACTCTGATTTCACTGTTGCAAGTGGTTTTTAGTTCTTCTACAAGTCTCAACCAAATCCTCAAGATGTGAGCTCTGCATCCAAATCCTGCAGTCAGGCCTCATCCCTGGCTGTTAGAGGAAATCCAATGCAGCCGCAGCGCGGCGCCCACAGGCTGTCAGGACTGCCGAAAGACAGGAACAGAAAATGGAGTTGTTCTCGCTGGCCTTCACGCTGCCGGCGGTGAGCTCAGTTTCATGGGACATCTTCCAAAGGACCGTTTCACTTCGGTGGCTCTAAGTGTCACTGGCTTTAAAAGCAGCCRCGAGGGGAGGTCTCGATGGAGGCGTCCACGTGTCCCTCTCGGGATTCCGCCCTTCGCGTGCGCGGGAGAGCAAAGGCTCTGCGCAGCAGGAGGTCTTTGTACCATCAGCCCTAAAGCCCAGAACGTTGTAGATTAGAAACACAGCTCTAAGCCATCACCATGTTCTCAGCTTGTACAAAAATGCTCCACTCACTGATCTCTGATCTGATAGTGCAGCTAGGAGGTACGAGGTYGTGGTAGCACTAGCAGTGCTGTACAACCACCCACCGAGGAACCTGAGTCGTGCACMTATAAAATGGACCATAACTTTGAAGCAGCTGCAGTAAAATCTTAATATGAACTCAGAAGCAAACACAATGCAAACTCTTTTTGTTTCTTTAAAACCTTTCATGATTTTTCATTTTCCTAATTTGGAGAAAGTTTTCCTGATGTTATTTTATTTTTGATCTTACTGTAATAAATAAAAATGTACAGCTCTAGATAGACTAAAACTCAAAAAAAGAGGTGGCCAGTTGGCGGGAACGCCAAAGCTTCCGAGGCCTGTGCTGCTCCTGTGGTGCCAGGCGGTGGTGCGGGACGAGCTCGCGGCGCGGCGGGACGCCAAGGCACGGGGCTGGCTCGGGCACCARGGGCCTTGCTGCAGGCCAGCAACCCCAGCCTTGAGCTCAACAAAAAGCACCACAAAAACAGCCCCTGCCCTCCCAGCCGAACCAAAAAGGCAGGCACGGAGCCACGGGCGCYGAGCAGGCCCAGGCTGTGCCGGGCCCACACTGTGGGGCCGGCGGGCCTGGCCCCACACCAAGCGGAGCTCGCACCCCGAGCCTTTCCAGCACCCACTTCCTCACCGTGATTGTAAAGGTCACCACAGACAGCACGGCCACCCCATCTGGGATCTTTTCTTAACGTATTTTTATGCTGATTTTACTATTTTAATTCTTCGTTTGGAATGTATTTTTTCTTCATTTCTTCTGTGTGCAACAGCAATTAAAAATATTAATTTACTGAGCATTGTTACTGTGCAGATGCTGTGTCTCTGTTTTTCCTGCTTCCGTGGCTGCTTCAGCAAGGAGTTGCACTGGAGGCGAGCGTGCACAGGAGCTCCTTGCTCTCCAAGTGGATCTGCTCACAGGCTTAGCCGGGATTCCTCCTTACGTCCCTCCCCAAGTGCAGTGGGTCTCCATGTGTGGAATGAAGCACTATCAGGCAGGAACACCACCAAGCTGCCCTCGGAGCAGTCCAGAGAGATCACAATTGGAGAAGGCAGAGGTTTTCCTCCCACTTCTTTTAATTCTGATGACTTCTGACAGTATCTTTCAATAACTTAKAGGTCTACTGGGAGAAGCATCCCATCTCCTCACTACTCCTTCCTAGCTACAGGTGCCAAATAGTTGTCCAAGTGTGTGACCAGTTGCTGCCACAACTCTCTTCTGCAAGAGGTTCCCAGAAGGATTCAGATCAGCATCACAAGAATAGTCAAGATCCTTCAACAGTCCAGGCATCCTGAAACTCCTTATCTGGCCTTAGCCAGCAGTGATGAAGTTACAGGAYCCTTCTGGATCTCAGAAGTTTTGTAGTCTATCACCAGCTCTTTCTTGTAGCATTTGCAAAGCCTTGGAAAACAGTGTTTACTTTCTTGGTACTGCAAGGATGCAAGTACTTCAGGTTATGGCTTCCTGCACATTTATATATAGTCTGCAGCAAAGTTGCCTAGATCACCACAGAAGTCCTGCTGGGCTTCAGGACAGCCAGTGGACACAGCCAGTGAGGCAGACCCTCACGCTCCTGCCCATTACCTCATGTGCTTGGACTTTGCAACCTTTCTGTCCCCGTGCCCAAGGGCCTTTCGGCATCCTTTCCTCAGGAGAGGAGAAGAAAAAAAATCCAGAAGTGTCCCTGCCATCAACCCTCAGCTCTTAGTTGGACACTTCCAAAGTGCTGCCTCAAATGCTTCACAGTTTTCTGCATAAAGCGATTRCTCTGTGGTCACATTTCATAGGAAATGAGCACTCAAGTTTGGGAASTCCCGTTTTCATTCTCCTTTCCTCTGCTCACTTCWTCACTGTTCTGAACTAGCCCCCCCYGGGCCTAACAGGCGTTGTTWCCTACGTGCCAGTGTTTTGCAGCACAGCCCAGCATGGAGAATTCCCCCTCCCAAGCATGTAACCGGGAGAGCCTCCTGGCCAGGCACCTGCTCGGCAGGGGCAGCTGCAGCCCTCAGGCCCCAGCAGACGTTCAGAGCACTGCCCTACTTACCACAGGGCCAATAATACCCAGGTCCTAAGGTTGGGAATCAATCACAACGTGGGAAGACCACGTGTCATGTCCACATTCCAGCACCAACCCAAGCCTGCTAGAACCAGGCTACTGTGTTACAGCCTGGCTTAAAGCCACCAGATGGGAGCTTCTGGCATGGAAAAGAGATAGGGAAAGAGGAATGTGCAACTCTGATTTCCCACTTCCTCTTTTTGTATCTTGGAAATTTGTATGACTGTTCCTACAAYGTTGTCAAAAATCCCATTTCATAAAGGAACAGATTTACAGAACACACTGTCTGCAGTGCACACGGAAAAAGCACAAGGCTCTTGTCAGAATGCAGCAGTTGATGGCTCGGAGGGGCTAGGCAGCCATGGGCACAGGGCAGCCCTGGCTCGGGACTGAGAAACGGCCCCGTTTGCCATCTTGGGCAATTCCTGACACTTGCTAGCCAAGGACACCAGCCAACGGGATCCTTCCTGCTCTCGGGTGACTGAAGGCAAGTCCCAGTGACTTGAGAGGAAGACACAGCCAGAGTAAGGCCTGTTTTCAGGCACAAAAGCAATTTCTTACCAGCTGTGGCCCTTGCAGCTCCAGCTTGTGGTACCCATGGACTGAGCACGTGCTTCCTCTCCAGTATGGGGTGCACAAGCCCAGCCAGGCACGTGTGTCCGCCTTGGAAAGCAGAAGTGTGGGTGCAAACCACACTCACAGAGCTGACATCGAGAGCCTGTGAAAGCCGTGCCAGGAAGCAGAGCCTCGGTCAGCAGGGCTGAGCCCGCAGCAGCGAGCTGGGGCTGCACGGCGCTTCTTCTCTGTGTCTTGTTCTCAGCGCTGTCGGAGCAGTCACTGCTGTCCTGGGGACCACAAGGCGGGACGAGGAGCGGGCAGACGTGGCCGCTGGCCATGGCCTTAGCGCTGCCCTCGCGTGGGGCGGCTGCTGCGCAGGGGCTGCCGACGAAGCCGGGCTCGCAGGGCCAAAACGCCCTGCTGAGGGCACAGGGACACGACGAGCTGCTTTGCACCCTACAAGTGTCTGCCCCACATACACCACACGTTGCCAGCCCCAGCGGGGCAGGGAGTCTCCTGCTCTTGTGCAGATCTGAAGGACCTGGGTCTGACATCTCCTGCCCTGGGCCTTTTTTCCCCACCATGGAAAACTCACCAAGGAAGCAGGAATAAGCAACACTGCATTCATCTCAACATCTGGCCAAAGCGTCTCTGCCCTAGGTAAACAAATGCAAACTGAAAAGCATGAGAAGGAGGAATCAGAAATCTTCTTCCATTAACTTGCTGCGCAGCTGCAGGCAGGCAATTAATTTCTTTGTTCCTCGGTCTGTAAATAAGGTGTTGGGTTTTTGCTCCACAGAGATACATTGATGATTTCTCTCACTAATGCCATTAAACTGTAAAGTRCTTTGGGATTTGGGGCTCTCAAGGTGCTTTAGAAAAGTGTGATTAAATTACACCCAATTATAAACGCAAGCAGAAGATCTCTGAAAGGAAGGGATATTGCTCCGCTGGGGCTGCTCCGCRGCATTAATAGGCTAGAGAATGCTGTGGGGGAATGATGGGGAGCTACACAGATGGTTTTTCCACTGTCCACTGTGAAACAGTCTTAAAATTTGTCACTATCTATTTGCAGACATTTTCACAGATCAGTATCTTGTCTTGCATTGGCCTGGGGTCTCAGCAGATAAATCCCCTGGGTCCTGATTGTAGCACTGTAGAACAAACTCTCCATTCACACCTCATCCTCAGAAAAGAGCTGTTATACCCTCCTCATCCTCTGAAGTTATTTCCCCCACCATCTCCCAAGGTGGTGCAAATTTATCTTGGAACTTGTTATTTAGGATGAAGACCAGATCATCAATTCATACTTGCTCATGTCCTCCCTGGAGACACACAGGTTGTGACCAAGGGAATGTACCAACACACACAGATAACCTGGCTTTTCCTGCTGTTCCCTGTGKTTTTTCTTGGACTTACGTCACAGGATTTCCTCAAGTTACTTCAAACTTGAAAAGCTCCAGCTTAGAGAGGCTCTACACGACTGAAGTCTGGAGGAYACTGGAAATGCTCTTTCTTACCAGCACACACAGAACAGAAAGAACTCAGCTAGGTAGAGGGACCAAAAGCTGCTGGTTAGATATAAATGGCTCCAAGCCATCTATCTGACATCTTTAAAACTTCTTAGTTTATTACTTCTTTTTTTTCTGTAGTCATCTATTACTTTTATTAATGGAATTAGAAGACCTGTATCATATGCAGATAGACTTCTGGGGAAATACATGCATAACCTGTTAATATGCTAATTCACAGTCTGTGTTTTATTAAAACAGTTATAGACTAAGCAGAAAAGTTTTGCTCAGATCTAACTACTAAGATGAACTGAACTTTGATTTGCCCCAAACTGGCAAACTGGGTGGAAGCTTTGCTTTGATGAGCCTGGGTTTGTTCCATCTTCTTTGGGACTGCTTGTAGGSAGACATCCTTGTTATTGACTAGCCTGTGCAGGGAACAACTGGATGAAGGAGGACAGGACACTCACCTTCTCTGCAGCTTTAAGCCACATGGCAGCACTAACATCACCTTTCAGGATAACGTAGCAAGCCAGTTCATCTTCTGCATCCAGGCTGCAATTCCATTTTACTCACCGTGTTTGGGACTTCCTCAACCAGCTGCAGATTA
The DNA here is from genome assembly GCF_003342845.1 of Nothoprocta perdicaria. Classification (NCBI taxonomy): domain Eukaryota; kingdom Metazoa; phylum Chordata; class Aves; order Tinamiformes; family Tinamidae; genus Nothoprocta; species Nothoprocta perdicaria. The sequence continues at coordinate 451,440 of NW_020455589.1, forward strand.
GTGGTTGGTCACAGAAAACTTAAGAATTAATGAGCCTGTTTAAGTATTGGTTCCTTGTGTTTGTGGTCCTTCTGTCATTCTCTAGGGACCAGTATTTTTCACTTCAGCTTCTCCCTTCCCGAGTCCTTGTGTGTCTTATGCTACATYTTAAAAGCTGAGGAAAAAATGACTGGGAAGGTAGAGCTAAACTTGCTGAACTTGTACAGTTTAGCTGAGGATACTGCAGGTCATACCTGGAGGTGGCCCTGCTGGAATTCCTTCSTGTAACTCCGCTGTTTATCCAACATCAGCTTTGTTCCCAGGTCAGATTTGGAAGAATGTATTTTCTGCCTCTCCTGCAGCCTTCTCACAGTGTAGCTGATTCCAGAGACTGAGATCTAGACAAACATCTAGTCTGTTATCCTGAGGACACATCTCCCCGSTCCAGCTCCTCCCAGGCTAAGGAAATGCTGGGGCTGGAAGAATCAGCCCCATGGAGGCTCTTCACCAGTCCTGGAGGCTCCGAGACAGCAGGAGAGCTGGGACACTGCAGTGACCCTTCATCGGAGCGCCAGGAGCTTCCTCCAGGCATCAGGCCCCTCCTCAGGCCTAGGCACATGTGAAGAACAGCAGAGTCGTCTCTGTCAAAACACACAGCTCACAAGGTTTGGGATGGAAGGGCCTGAACAAATTCTATAAAACAGAGAAAACAGCTCTTAAAACAGACAAATATGCAGAGCTGTTCCAAAGCTGGCCATTCCTGAAAAGTCCTAGCAGCTTTTGACCTAGGGCCTACCTGAACTAAGGGTGGAAAGGGCACCTTCTGTGAGCAGTGACCAGCACTCATTCCCCACCTGTGCTGGGGAGAGGTGTCTATGCACTAACAGCTTGTTTGCACCTCTTCCTAGCTCGCTTGTGAGCTCTTGGGTGTATTTCCCATAACCTGTCTTATATGGCTTACACGATTAGTGGATTTTTTTAATTAGCTTGCAATATCCTGTTAATGATCCTGAAAGCTTATGTACACAGAGATTTACACACTCCTAATGAAGAGTCACTTCTGAAAACACAGATCTTGCTTTCTGYCCTTTAGGTCCACCTTCAAAACTTCTAGTTAGGAGTCCAGAAGAGCATTTTTGAAGATAGGATCTTCAAAAAGACCTGCATGTTTTGAATCAAACAAATAGGCACCTGGGTACTGAAATTCATATTCTGCTTCAAAAGTCTCAGCTAATATTAAAAAAAAAAGGCACAGAAATACTTATATGAAGATACAGAGTCATGAGGAATATGGTGTAAATGGAGAGTACATATTCTCCTAGGCTTATTTTGCAGTAATATAAGTCTTGAAGTAGGAGGAGAATCATAGCTTCAGGCTTTAAGTTGTTTTTGCATTATCTTCTGATTTAAAGGAACCTGAATGCTATCTCATCTAAGTAACTTTAACCTAAAGGCTTTCATCTACTAGAATCTACAAGACATCTGCTACAAGAAAAGATTTCTCTTTTCTCCTACTTATACTAGCTTACATATGTTGCCAAATTACTTTTTTTTTCTAAATTGTGTGCCACAACTGAGGCCCACTCCTATAACAATTACAAGATTTCCTACCATCAAAAACTTAAGGTATTTCCACATCTTCTATCTATTTATCTTCCATAAATTCTGCATGAGTTTTCATTTCTTTTATTAGAGCTGGTGAGGGGCTGCAGCAGAGGACATGGTGACATACTGCATAAGGAAACATTTTCTTTCTTTGTGTTATGACTGCATTATGGCCTTTGGCAAAGCTCAACTAACGTAGACCTCAGAGCATCTTTATCACATTGATCTGTGTTTCTTCTTTGCATACACTCAGCTGCCTCAGAGGGAAATTCCTTATCACATCCTTATCATAACAACTTTAATTTTAATGTGAATAATGCAATTATATTTTAAGTTTCTGAAATATGACATCTATAGAGATAGAGGCCTTCCTTAGCCTTTAGTTAAGCTGTGAACACGAGGCAGTTCCTTATTKTGAGCCAGCCTAGAATTTGCCACAGTCCTTGAGACATCAGTCGCGAGTGCACAGACCTGGCCGTACCATCCATCTTCAGAAAGTCAGACATTAGCTGGTAAAGGGAACATCCTGATGGGATCCTTTGCAGCAGCAGAATTTGAGGGTCTGCTGGGATGTCCAAGGCTTGTGTGGGTCACAGCCAGCGCGTGGAACTCATTCGTCATCCAGCAAACCATCCCCTTTGAACTTGGTATCCGGAGAGACAAATGTCACAACGACACAAATCTCTAATCACACATAAAARTATCCCTGAGTGATCACTATTTTTTAAAAAATTGCTTCTGTGCTGACATAAACCACAAGGACCTTCCTCATGCAAACCTTCCTGGAGARCAACAAAATGGATGTTTAGGGAGCCCCATAATTAGGCCTGGCCTGCACTTCTGTCGTGCTTTGCCCCATCTTCACATCTCTCCCCAAGTACAGAAGAAGGTGATTGAATTAGACTGAACAACTATAATATGAGAAAAAATATATATATACATTGGCTATTACAATGCTTTCCACTAAACTATGGTCCACAACCTGGTGTCTTCATGTAAGTTGAGGAAACATGTCTTTATGTACTACCCTGCTGGCTTTAATGGGAATTCCCATGAAGCAATAAACTCAGAGTGGACAAGGTTTTCAAAACAGATTTCAAGCAAGTTGCATCCTCCACTCAATTTTAAACACAAACTCAGGAACCAAAAACATTTTTCTTAAAGCTATTTCCATTATTTACATTGAATATTGCTCATAYCTATACTATGTATGATTAAACTGATAGTATGAGTGAAAATTAATAATGATAGTCCAACATTTGGAATGAGACAGTGGAAACATTCCAAGAAAGAACCAAAATATTAACAGAAGAGGAAAAGCAAAAGTCTTGTTAGTCAGATGCTGCTGCTGCTACGAACACTCCCATGTGTTACACAAGCTGTRCTCAGCCTAGATCATATGGTTGCTATCTGATGGATACAACAAAAACAGTCACTTGTTTAATTCTGTTCTGGTCTAAGTTAGGGAAAAGCAGTCAGATTTAGCTAGAGGAATGCAAAAGCCTAAGTGCTTGAAAACAGGCACCCACATCCATGRGCAGGTACCTAAATAATAAAAAAGAAAAGACTTGCAGTGGTGCCGAGTGTTTTGCTGTCCTACACCCTGTGCTTGGGAGCGTCCAGCCCTTTCCACTTCAGGATGGAAAAGCAGACTCTGTTTGGAGTCTATCTGCTGCGATATGCTCCTATGTGGAGGAACTGGGTCTGTAAACCTCTCAAGTTGCAATTTAATTAGCCCATAAAGAAAAATTAGGAACAAGAGGTACCCAAATTTTAACTCCCAGGACATAGTCAAGCAGCTGTTTTCAACCTAGTTAGTTTTGGACTGACTTGTTTTGGTTTTTTTGGTTGCAAAACAAGATGTTTTTAAGTATTCACTTTTTCATAATCTTCTCACCTCCTTCACAATATCTTCTTGAGAGCTACATTTCATTTCTGCAGGTCTCTCCTGCAGAAGAGAGCAGACAGTCCACGTTGAGGGTTTTCTAAGGCTACACTTGCAGTTACTTGCACCTGGCTATTTGTTTGATCCTGGCCATCAGCTCAAACACAGAACTGCTTCTAAGCTCCTGTCCTTGGAACTTGTCCCCTGCAGTGCAGGGGACAGTATTCTTTTCGGAAGGGACAAGGCAGAAGAGGACATAAGTGATAGGAAGCAGGCCCGTGAAACCCCATTAAGAAGAGACATCCGAGATGCTCACGTGCTTACCAGGGGCTTCTCCAGCAACTCTCTTTCCTGTTTCCAGTGGTTTGCTGAGGTCCTCAGRGTTGACAGCAGGGACTCGGAATGGGGAGGCTTTCCCTTCAGGATTCTTCAGTATCAGGAGGATCTGGAAAGAACAGAAGACACTTGCAGCTGCAAATATAGTTTGACATTTGCCACGTGTTTGTGAGTGCCCTGCAAGAGTGGTCTAGAGCTTGTCCTCATGTGTTCTCCTTAATGTTTTTAATATTGAAATTCTGTACTTTGTGAAAGTCTTCAGGGCCTTACAAAGTCTTCAGGGTGTTTTGATTCAGTCCTGTTCCCTGTACAGGGAGTTGTCTGACCTCCTTTAATTGCTCGGCTCAGCATTGGAAGAACCTCTGGGAAAGGACAGGCACAAAAAGCTCCACAACYCCCCAGCACCTGGGGATTTCATTCCTGGCAGTTGCTGAGTTTTGCAAGACCTGACAGGAAGAAATTTGGGCTGTTCTTCCCTAAAGCACATTTGGATATAGATGATTCTGATAAAAATCATGGAATCAAAATTGGCTACTACTTTGTCACACATTGGATATTTTTGTAATGMCAGTCTTCATAAGACAGCTGTCAAAAATATTTCTGAATGCAAGAAAACCAGCCCTCCTTAGACCAAATGCAAAACCAAACAACAACAAAACCCCACAAACCAGCACTCCATGCCTGTTTGCTGTGGAGGGATAAATGTGTATCCTCACGCTGCAGCCAGGGCATCCGGAGCGAGCGGTTCCTCCTGCTGCATGGAGCATTGCCGGTGCCTCTCCTGTCGCCCGGATTCAGTCCCGGCAGGAAGAGGCTCCTTTCCCTGCTGCAGACGAGTGTGAAAGCCCATCTGGCGCCATCTGGCTKCCAAGAGCCAAGCAATGTACACAGTGATCCGTCTATATGTCATTTCAGAGATGTGTCKTCTTCTTGCTCACGACAGCAACATTACAAGTAAAATCTCAGGCCAACAATCTCCGTTGCTGATTTATCAGCACAGAAACCCAGACACTTCACATCAGCCAGCACGAACGCTCTGGTCTCCCTCGTGGTTAAAGGAGGAGGAGAAAGAAGGTTTTGCTGCTGCAGGTGGGCAGGCACGTAGAACAGCAGCAACCCAGGTGAGGYGACCTGGTGAAGCCCTGATCCTGCCAACACACAGGCAGCAAAAGAGCACCCTGGAACGGCGTGAGGAGAAGGGGCATTGCAGGGACCTGCATTGGCAGCTCCCGTCTCTGTGGYGCTGAACGGGCACCTCTCCTTGTGCTCCTTCCTGTTCTTCAGCAGCGAGTCTGGAGACAGCTCCTGCTTCACCCTTGTCCTTTCCCATGTGGAATGGGACAGGCCAACTGAGGTAGGAAGCAACCTGCCTTGCAGCCAGCACCAGCTCCCACCCCTGCCCCAGATCCCCACCTGTAGCTGATCCGGRATGGCAAAGGAGTCAGGATTTCCAGCTCCTGCTCTATGGACAAAGCCCATTCTGGGGGTTGCTTGGACAGGGGGATCTGTGCCTCARCCTGCAGCAGCCACGTGGGCAGTGTGTGCTCGTGCCCGGGCACCAGCATGCACAGGATGTGTTTGCTGATGCCCTTGAAAAGCAAAGAGAAGGAGAGAGGTGGATGGTGAGAAGCCAAYCTGTCAGGAAAGGTGTGAGTCCACAGGCTAAGGACACGGGTTAGCAAGTATGGGAAGCATGTTGACAGGAGACTAGGAARGGCAGTTCTGAACAAGGCAAGATCCAAGGCCAAAACTCGGCAGGACTGAGGCTGCATTAATCCAAGAAGGATTAGACCAGTTCCTGTCTGTCTGCCCCTAACAAAAAGCCCTATGCCAAGAGCAGGCCAAATCCCACCACATAGAGGARACCCTCCCGCTAGGGTTTTGCAACCCTTCGTTATACTGACAACCCCCTGGGCGTTTAACCTCTTGGCCATCCTTGAGGAACGGCTCCTCCACCTTCTCATCATCCAGGAGAACAGACTGTTCAGCAGTGGCAGCATGAACATGGGACATTCYGGAAGCACTCATCTTTACAAGATGGACCTACTGCAGCAAAAGTTAGGGGATAAGGCAGGCAGGTAGCATCACTTTTACTTAGCATTGATTCAAAGCAAGTTTGCTGCAGGTAACATGGCCAATTCTCTTTCAAATAGCAATCACACATGTGGTAGGTTGAAGGAAAACATGTGCAGTGAAAAAGGAGATGAGTTTTCATTGTGCCCAGGCCCATCTACTCACCCCCACGTMCTGTGACATTGTTTAAGCAAAACTCACTTCTACCAAAAAGACAGTGCCAAGGAACATTTTATCATTCCCATCTCTTCCATCAAAACCAATCCAAATTCAGCAGCGACTCACAGCCCTGCCACACTGACGTCAGTGGGGAATTTGGCTTATTACGTGTAATAACCTGGCTTCCAACTAAAATCTGCTATTTCACTGAAGGTGTTTTCACCTGGGTGCTCTGGTAATTGTGGCTTGGTGTCCGACTTGCACAATTCTAGATGACTCTGAGCCCAAGAAGGCCAATGAGTCATGAATGCTGCAAAGACACATAGGAAATGAAAGTAGATTGCAGCTTTGGCCCTCAGTTGGCAATTTTGGCCCTCAAATTTTTGTCTGCAGATGTTATCGTGCTACAAAGAAACCTCACATCCCCAAACAAATGATAGTTACCATTCTCCACAGAGAAAAAAGTATTTGGAAATGCAGTACTGCACAAACTGGAATATTTTTGCTTCTGCTGAGGAATACTGTAGTGCTTATATATAAATATATATTTATGTTTTTTWTTGTGGGAACAAAAAAAATAAGCTAATGGCAAGAAAAAAGAAAACAGGAAGTGTTATCTTTAACATGCACTGCTTACTGATGCTGTTACGACACCTGGACCTTTCTTTCCCTGCTATCCCACTCTGCCTTTTCCATGTTACATCAAGCTTTGGGTTATCTTTCATTTTAGCTTGGAATATCACTTTATCTCCTAAAATTCAAGAAGAAGTATTGGAACAAATGAATGAATGAATGAAATGGAATCAGAGGCTATTAAGGACTTTTTCTATTTAGAATTTTTAAAAGTACAGTTTCTTTCCCTGTCTGCTTTTATAGAGGAAATATTAACCTTACTTTATTTACTTAACTGTACTTACTGCCACTTTTATTCCAGAGTGATACCCATATGAYACCCAAAAGGAAGTAAATTTGTTCATTACAAGTCTCTGCACACCATAAAGAAGGATTTGTGATTTTTAATGCTATATAATGAAGACTCATATGATCTTTATGTCACATAGGAAAGCCCYCAGATCTCTCCATATGGAAGAGCTTACACATGATGGGAGAGTGTATTTACTAATGCATTAAAGGTCATATTATTCTGGCTTCAGTCAAATCATTCGATCAGGAGTTTTGCATAAGCAGGGACTGCTATATTTGGATCAGTAAGTTCAGTAAGTACTGCTATCCAGCAGCTAAAATGAACAGCAGCTTTCCTATTGATTTTGACTGGTACAAGACAAATCTCTAAAAACAGAAAGGCCAGATACAGGTGTCTGGCATTTGCGCCCACTTCTATCTCTCACTATTCCAGCTGTGGAAGGTGGCAGGCTGCATTCACTTGCCTGGGGCGGGTGAATATGGCTAGATGCAYTTGCAAAAGGAGCCAGCTTTGGCTTTCACCAGACACGGTCTTTCTCACCCTCTGGTGCTGTGGCCGGATGAGTCTTCTCCGCAAAATCTGCCTGGGAGGCTTCCTTCAGCCAGGTCTTCAAAGGAGCCTGTCACCACACCAAGCGACTCCAGGATGGCAGATTTTCCAGAACCAACTTCTGCTGGGGAAAGAAGACAGACATGTTAGTCTAGCAGTACTAGTGCTTTTTTACTGGGAAAAGAGGGGATGTAAAAATAAGCCCCGAAACATCCATAGTTATACAAAGAATTATCACCCTGATGAATTAAAATCCTGGGACAAGGTTTGTGCAGCAGGTGGAGTGCTATCTACCCACAGAAACTGTAGATCAATTCTTCTTTCCAGTCTTCCTGCAGGACTCTATACAAGGACAAGTAATTTTCTGCCTCTACACCTCAGTGTTATCACCTATCTATATGATGGGAAAACTGGGCAGTCTTGCTGCACGAGGGTCTGCAGGCTGCTTTCATGATATAATGTAGGAGTTTATTCAAAAAAGGTCTCAAAACCACATGCATCAAAAGTACAATCAAGATTGACTCCACTCTGTACAAAGTTGCTGAGTCCTGCCTATGCCCTGGGGGGTTCAAGACAAGCTTCTCATCCCCATATCAGTCAGGAAAAGTTTTACACAGGAAAGCCCTACCTTCTTTTGGTCCCACTTGTGTTCTAGTCACCCCAAAACAAAGCASTGGACGTCAAGAACAGGAATGCTACTTGCCTTGACAACTTGGGTGGATTGAAGGACACATTGTATTTGGGGGCTGGAGACTTTGGTGGAGCGCTGCATCTCGAACCCAGTTTGTGGGCACCGTGGGCGCTGTCGTGGCCCGGCAGAGCTCTGGGCAGAGCAGCAGCTCCCATGTTTGCCTGAGGCGCACGGGCGACCTGCTGGGCTCCCCTCTCCAACCCGCTGTCATCTCCCGCTTTGGGCTGGCAATTCCATGTGCATCAGGATAAGGCAGATGAGCAAAGGCTTGTGGAGTGTTTCACAAGGTCGTGTTTATCACTTTATGAATCCATATAACTGAGCAAAATGTTTTAACTGTTATTTCAAGAGACTCCACAGCAATCTATTTTCTACCTAAATGAGCAACATTTATTTTCTTCTTGAAAACTAGCTCCTGAGTTCACGTCAAACACTATTTTTCCAACCAGACTGATGAATAAGGAGCTGGCCCTGAACACTCACTTCTCACAGCTCCATGCAAACATCTCACTAGAATCAAGGCATTTCTCTGTGGTTAACAGAAAACCATGACCATTTCACATCAGGAAAGTCAACAGAAACTGCAATAATGTCTTGGATTATATCCGCTTATTCATTTAATTGTGCTTTTCCTTAACTAAGGGCTCCAGCAGGTGCATGACACAGTGGGACTGGAGACAGCCTGAGACAGAACCAGAGGACAACTCCATCCCAGCTGTACCAAGTGCTCAAGTGAAAACACCTGCAAAATGCTTCTTTACTCCCCAGCTCTGCTGCCCAGTCCTCTGCAATGCTTTGGGACTTAATTCTCAGATCTTTCAAATCCTAAGCAGCTCACAGTGACAAGGCTTAGAAACCCACCCACCATTCTAACAGTTCCTCCTTTCACCTTAAAACTGGAATCTTCTTTGTTCCTATTTCCTTTACATGATCAAAATCTTAATTCTTGGTCACAAATTTTCTGAACAGGAAAAGGTTACAGACGCACGTCCAAAAGCCTGTGCCACCCAAGAACTAGGAATGACCATTAAGTTTTTTTGTTTGTTTGTTTGTCTGTCATATGTTGTGCTATTACCTTTTGTTATCCTTCAGTCTGGTTACCTTCCAGACAGCAAGCAAAAACAGCAGGATAAGCTGACATGGGAAAAGAAAGTTATCAGTATCCGAGAGCCACCTTCCATACRACCTAGTTACAGCCACAGAACACAAAGTATGGGGATAACAGGCAGTATTTGCTTATATCTATTTTACATTTTCTTGCAGATGCTAAGGTTGTGGTCAATTCCTGCTATGAGAGAAGAGCTTTCAGACCATTACTGACCCTTCCATGTCCCTCAGCTGATATGAAGTCCTCTAGATTGTTGCAGGCTCAGGAAGATGCTTAGGTCCTGCCACACAGGACAAACGGGGCTTTGAGTAGTGCCAACTTTAAACACACACTGGCCTCTTGTGGGCTACAGAGTTACATCCATTAAAGTGACTTCAGCAGCTTCTCTTCCTGGAATAACAGGATGATAAAACCTCAAGCATGAGGATAAAAGGACAAACCTTCGGTACGTTAAAGGGATGCCTTCTTTAATTAAAGCAAACAATGAATCCTCTCAAACCTCACTTTTTTTAAGTGCTAGTTCCTTTTATAAAGGTTTTATGTCATGCTTTCGCAAAACTCTCACCAAAGATAGACTATTAAACAATTTACCAGACTTTTTTTTTTCATTTAAAAATAACAACAACAACAACCACAAAGTACTAGGGTCAGGTTTCAAACATTTGAGCATTCAACAAATCCTGTTTTGCTGCTCAAGTCAGTCCTTGGTGATCATTTCTCACCTCTCTTAAATGACTTTGGTTTTGTTTATTTAATAAATTCAATAGGCAGCAGTTTCAACCACTTCCAGGTCCCACCATATCATACAGATACTGAAACATGGACAGGGATCTCTGGAAAGTCAGCCCATAATAGCAGCTACTGAGAGAATTACTTTAATCGGGGCTTTCACTCTCTGTAGAAAGTCTGTCACTCTTCTTCAGATGGTGTTTTTTTCTGATAGACTAAGAGAGCCCTTGAGAGAAAAATGGATTAGAKACCCTAGTCTGTGTATTTAGCAATCTTAAATCACTGATACAAGTGCAACAGCACTAAAACAGTACAGGGGACCATCTTACAAGCATTTAGATCTACGCATTTTGAAGGACACTAACTCCTTTGCTTGTGATCAGTGCCAAACTAGCAGAGGGAAACTGCTTCTGAGACGGTGGTGATTTTAAYGTTTTGAAGTATAGTATTGCCCTGCGTTTAAAATTGTTTCCAGCTAGGGTCAGGGAGGAAAAGATGTGCTCCTAAAACCTGCCAGCTCCCCAAGCAAACCACATATTTCTAAGACTGCCTGTCTGCAAGTAGTGTGTTCCCTCCACTGTATGTGTGGCAGGTAAATGCTGGGAACCAAGATCCTGGTTAGTTCTTTCTTGAACTCTTGAGCCTTCCCAATAAAGTCATCTCAGGTTCATTATATGCTCATCTACCCAGAGAGAGGAATTTCATCCTCTGGGAAACAACTGTGTTGCAGATATTAACGCTGTAGTCTCTGGTACAAAGAGGCCTGAGCAGGGATGTGGAGAGGGTTGGTAACATGTGCTAGGATTTTTTTTTTCTTTTCTTAAAATGAAGCAAGTCCCTTGTAAAGAGAGGTGCTGGGAAGATGCACAGTATAGATTTTTCCTAGTTAGTTCAGCTTCAAACCTACTGAAAAGCAGAAGCAGCAGCTCYACTCATCTCAAGTGCTTCTGCACAGGTAGGGCTCCTTTCTGCTAATCCTAACACACTTCTTAAGACTTCCTCTGCAGTCAGGAGTGGTCAGAACAGCCCATCTCATGTCCTTCAGACCTTAAATTCTGGAAAAAGAAACCAAAGAGAGAGAAATATGTTAATTATATTAATTACAGTAAGAGCAAAGAGCAAATAGGAGGATTATCTTCAACTTCATTGTCTCTACTAGACAAAGTAAACACTTCAAGAAGCATTTGGATGTTTTGTTCCAGACTAAGTGGTATGTTCTTGTCTGGTGTGAGGCAGTGGCAGTTTAGCTCTTGTAGCCACACAGTGCAACTAGGCTGATACTTGCTTTGGATGAGCGAGTGATGCAAAGCAGCTTCAAGTCAGAGACTGCTCTCTCAGGACAGTCTATATTYGGAAAATATATTTGGGAGTGGGCGACAAGCTCGATTCCCTTCATCTATATAAAACATTCACTCCTATGCAAGTCAGTGATGGAATGCCAATTAATACCTGCTAAGGATCTTGCAAGGACCTCAAAAGCAGTATTTCAGATACCTTCATATCTTGCTTATCAGAGGGCAACTCTCCTCTAGGAAGCCTTCTTACAGAGGAGGCAACTTACACATTCACCTTCTCCCCTACGTGTGCATGCCTACCCATCATCAACAAATATTCTTTATTAGATACACAGCCAACTCAGACAGAACAAGTCATTTTATTCACTGACTCAGGTTTGACACTGAAGGGCACAGAACAGGTGAAAATACTATTTTTAGGGAGTCCCATTTACAGTATTATTCAGAACACTGGTGGTGTTTTGGCTCTTTTTAAAGGGTGCTGAGAAGAGCATTACCTCTCTGAGAGAATCTGGAGCAATGGGGACAAGGCAGCTAGCAAGGTTTACATAAAACTAACAGTCATGTTATGCTCAAAAGCTTAAGTTTATTGCTCTATTTAATGACTACCGCCAGTATTTTTAAAAAGAATGCCAGTTCTTCCTGCTAGCTTCTCACTGAAGGAAATATTTTAAATACAGCAATAAAATCAAGTGGTTTAAATATAACACATTTTGCCACACATTCATGCAAATCCTGCCGACAGGATTTTTTTTTTTTAAACAGATTCATGGATACAGAATAAACACAAAAGGTATGTACTGAAATGCTGGGAAGCTTTCCCCACAGTGACCAAGTTGTAGATACAACATTTCTAGCCCTACCCTGCGTCTCCTGAAGGCAAAGGCAAACCCTCAGTGCAAGCAGGATCAGTCCTTGCTGTTCCACGTGCTGTTTTACCCCCTCCTGATTAGCAATTGCAATAAATTCTCCATCTCCTGCACTAATAAAAGTGGTGGGTGTGGATTATTACTACAAAAAAGAGAGAAGTAAAAATATTTTTAGTAGATCATTATGGTTTCTATTCATGGAACACTCATCTTTTCTTGTTAAAGCTTCTGTATACCCCTCTCTTTGCTCAATAAAGAATTAAAACATGTGCTTACCTCTAAGGATTAGATATAAATTTCAGTCTTCAGCCAGACTGAGGTCTAAAAAGAAAAGCAGGAGCAGCAGTCTGTATTATCTAAAAGGAAATACTGTTGCCCAGACAAGCGATTAGAAGGTGCTAATGATTGTCTAAATTTGGTTTGAGGGCARATTTATTAAAAAGCAGTCAACACACTCAGGATGAGATTTTCCTAAAGCTGCCTACAGGATTTACATTTCTAGTCTCATTAATTTTAATGTGCACTGGGCATGCAGTCAGCCTCAAAGCTTTGAAACGAGTTCAAATTCAGCACAAACCATCTTACCACTGCACTTTCAATAAAGGTGAAATCAAGTCAAATTTTCTCACCTGATTTCAAACTTGAAATTTCAGAAGGAAAAGGAGTATTAGAATTGTGGTCTATGTAAAAATGGACGCAGTCTGAGACTGCAAAATACTAACAAATAAAAGATAAAGCACAAAGAGTTTATGTTCACATTAACTTCTACTAAGCGCAGATTCACCCAAGGTTTTATCATTTTGGGATACGTTGCTGGTAGGAATTGCAGGTGAGAATTTGACTCATGTCAGTGAAATAATTCTTTCCTTTTAGTTCTGGTAATCCCGGGGGTGASTTTTTTAAAAACAAACAAAAATCCCAAACAAGCAAACATGAGGTGTGAAATTTCACTTCAACGTGTATCTACTTGAATCTTTCAACGCAAAGGCTCCAAAGGTTTACGATACACACAGTATTCGGTAATCTTATATGTAAAAACAGAGGCAAAAAGTTACTTTCAAGCTTAGTCAACATACGGTACATATTTCAGCATGACAATTCAAAAAGTTTCACACTGTTTTTGGATATATTAGCAATTATCTTTTAAAAACAGCAAACTGAAGACAGTGGGTTGCTTTTTCTTTTTGGATTTTGTAACAAATGAAGCTACTGTTCTTATTTACAGTTTAATAAGCCTTTTTTGGTGAAGTTTGTGTCCTGTCACAAGTGTTTAAGACAAGGCATACCTCAGCTCTTAAATGTCAATGCAAACAAGAGCATAAAAGCAATATCAAAGTAAAATAATCTCTCTYGCTCTCTCTCCAGCTAAGACAGCCAGGTTACCACATATCTCTTATCAGATCTGAAATAGATATGAATGCAGTCAAAAGTTGTCTTGACTTTAGGAATATCATGAACAGTTATTCTTCTGCTGCTCTAGAAAGCTGTTTTCCATACAAGCTCATGACATGATGGACAAATTGATACTGCTCACAAGTCTGGATCATTCCTCCCCTGAAAAGGAAAGAAAAAAAAACGGGAGGGAGACAGCAGCCTTATTACATGCAGGTCACAYCTAGCAGATGGCACAGCTAACATGAAACTGGGGTTACACATGGGAGGTTTGCTCTGAAGCCCTGAGGAATGGGGGGAGAAGCACCCACTGATGGCAGCAACCTTGAGCTCCCCTCAGGAAGTCTCAGCTCCCCAGGGGACAGAAGGTGTCAGAACAGCAATGGGCTTTACCTTCATCTTCCCTAGCAGAGGCCTCAAGCCATTGAGGACCCCCCAACACACACTGTTTGCATTTGTGCTATGGGGGCCTATACTCTAAGCACTGCCTAAGCACCAWGAACAGGTCCCCACCACAAAGCTCTGTGCAGACCAATGGGACAATGAAGAGGTGAAGCAGTTTCTCCAACATCCTCTCTAAGGGCCCACATGCAGCACTCTAAGGCTAGGCCAGCCCTGGGGACCGATGCTCCTGGGCCGCCTCAGGCTGTGCTTTGGCAAGGGCACCAGGAAAGCCAGCAAGACTTTGCAACAGAGGAATCTTAAGAAAGGATAAACCAAGCTGGTAACTAAATGTACTAATCGAAGTGAGGACGGCAGTCAGGATTCCCAGCACAAAAATTCCTGCTTTGGTTTAGCTTTCCTTTCAGCGCTTGCCCTTCTCTTTAATACTGCAAACCTGAAAGTAAATGCAAGCAAAGGCTGAAACGTAACTTGCTTTTCCATGCATCATTACCCTACATATTTCTGTCCTTGCCTACGTGTGCCAGCTTCACAAGTGTGGGTCGCCCAGTTACCAGAGCAGTAGGGGCAGATGAGGACCTGGACAGCCTCCTCCTTCAGCCTCTTGCACTTATTTTGTCATAGGGTTCCCTGAAATACTTTCTTCCAGGCAAAGGGAAGGGCAGGGACCCGTGACAGGCTCCAGGCATTAGGCAGAGGTGGGAAATGCACTGTGATTATTAAGCAGCTCACAACCCAGGCTCRTAGCTACCCGGGTGCCCTGCGTGCCACGATGTGCAGGGAACAGTCATCATCCCCGGCACTTGCTCCCCCTGCAGCACCACGGGCCACGGGGCTATTCGGCAGCTGTAGCAAGAGAAGTGCTAGGGCAGCCATCGAGTCCCAGACACATGCAGAAAATGATTTTCCCTTTTATCTGGCTCCCTGCTTGGTGAGGCTTCCTCCCTTCCCACATACATGCGTGCACACCATGACACATTTGCTGTCCAGGCTTTGGCACGGAAGAGAAGAATTAAGAGTTTCACTCGTGTTTGCCACAGAAACCTTTCAAATGTGAGTTACGCTGTGGGAAATGGCAGCAAACGTGTCGCAGCAGCATGGGAAGGACACAGAAACGATCAGTTTCTCTCCTGAGTCACAACAGGTTATTTTAGGACCAAGCGTAGGCCACTAGTTGTGAGCCCAAAGCACAGCTTTTTGCAAGTGATTTAGGAGGGTGTGAAGGGAGAAAAACATTTGTCCTTTCAGCCCCTCAGCAACCTGAAAGGTGTCAGCCCCTCTACTGCTGTGCATGCAGGCGAGGGACCTGCTCTGGTCCATATCCAGCCCTATTTCCCCAAGTCCCTGGGGACGAGGCTTCCCCACACTCCCTATGTTTTGCCTAGCCAGCTCCACCAGCCAGGAGTGGGAAGGAGGCAGAGAGGATCTTCCTTCTTGCAGTTGCTTAGTTGCTCAGTCTCATCCCCACATGCTGCTCCTGGAGTCACTCAGAGATTTTGTGGGAGTTTAGTGGGAAGGACAGTGGATGGCAGCACCACTTCCAAGAGACTGCAAGTCCTGCTCTTTTCCTCCACTCCTTAAAGGAAATATTCTCTCTCATCACAAGGATGGTGTTGGACTGCTTTCCCTCCTGTGACTACRTTCTCCCTAAACGTCTCTAAATCTAAATGACTTTTCCTACCCCATCCCAACCCTGAGAAACACACGGCAACAAGAGGGACCCCTGCAAACTTCCTTCCCCTCTGTGGTATCCTTGGCTGTGATCTCCTTTCTCCTCCCTCTGCAAACGACTCCCAGTGCATCTCTCCCTGCAAGGCTAGTATATTTAATTGGACTTCTCTACTCTGCACTCCTGCAAGTGGGTTTCTTCATTTGTATGGCTATTTGCCTGCATTTACTCACAGACACAAAACATTGCAGATCCAGCCAGCTTCATTAGGCCATGAAGAAGCAGCGCTCCCTATTCATATCCTGGTTTTCTTATTTCTCAAGAAACCTTTCCTGGTCTGGCTTGAAATCCCCTGAAAGAGCCAGACCTCCAAGCCTCCTGCAGGTCCCTGTCTATCAGAGCCTCAGCAGGGCAGCAAGCATTTCATTTGCTGCCTCCCACTGAGCATAATTGCTCCTCTGAAATCAAGTTCAGTGTGGGGTTGAGGTTCCCCCTCAGAAAAATCTCTGGTATGTTTTTCATGACATCTCTTCCTCTGACTACATTTATCATTATCATTACAGAGAGCACTGAGACATGTTTTGATGGCACTTGAAACCAGTGGGAGAGGAAAAATAACATCTCTGGTGCAAAATTCATGCCTGTTTACTTCATAATCAAATTCAGGGTGGTGTACTAAGAAATTCAATGGAAACTATTGAATGTCTGGAGCCCTCTGCATCTCTTCCTATGTTTGCAAACACTTCAGCTCATGCATGTCCTTGTCCTCCCCATCCCTGCACGGCTGCAGGCAGCCAGCAGCGCCCACAGCTCCAGCAAGGGCAGGTCTCCCAACCCCTCCTGAGAGCCACGTGCTGATGCACGGCTCTGAGTCTGACTGCAGCCCACCCTCTGATCCTGGGCTTCTGGATAAAGACAGGGACAATTACAGAGCTGTCCCTTACTACACTCAAGCATTTACAGCTGTGCAGATTTTCTTGTCAACTATGGACCGAGATCACTTGCTAGGGTTATTGTCTTTGATGTGTTGCTTTCATAAGGTAAGCAAAGCTACAGGTCAGACTAAGAACAGGACAACTTCCTTCCATGAAGATTTTCTCTTGGCCTCCTCATGCCTTTGTTTGGCTCCCTCTTCCCGCTTCTCTTTAGGCGGAGAATAATGTTTTCCTTTTCATTTTTCTGGAAAGGAAGCAGGCTGTCTTACCTGTCTAGCCGTAGCTGGCAGGTTGTTCGCAGTATGTCAACTATGCCCTCGCTCTTCAGCTGTTTACAACAAACACTGGTGGCAATGAAGCAGCCAGTCCTTCCGATGCCTGCACTACGGAGGGGAAGAGAAGAGGCAGGAAAGATGTCAGACTGTTGTGCAGCCTTCTTATCACATGGTAAAAATGATAAGCATYACAGAAAGAACAATCAAACCCCATTATCCCCTTCCTCCCTCCAACCTCTGTCAGATACTGATGGATGCCTGTGAATACAAAGCTGTAAATAGAAAGAAAAATATTCATTTCACTTGGACAAGACAATTAAATGTGAGCCACTCACACCACCTATTGCACATAATAGAAATGAAGCCCCCAGCCTGTTCCTGCTCTCTTGTGGAACTGATTCTTTTAATATAAACAATAAAGTAGTGGTTTTTTTTGTGGGACTCAGTTTGAGAGCAATCCTTGCCCTTTGATTTTTGACCATAATAGCTTCTTTAAAAGCTATTTTTATTCGTAAGTACTGTAAAAGTAATCTCACTTAAATAATTAGGGCAAGCACCAGCATGTATATGTGATACAATTTGCTCAGACCCACAACCTCATAACTTYCTGATCTAGTAGAACACACTAATTCACTATTAAAGGCATTTCTTCTGCTTTCCTGAACACTTTTTTACCTAACCTATTCCTTGTTCAATGACCAGAATTGATTTTGCTCTTAAAAATAGTGCTATCAAAACTGTGAATTCTTCTTACCACCTAATAAAGAACTAGCAGCAAAAGCTGACAGTCCTTTTCATGTGTTAAATAGTTAAATGAACATCCTCAGGAATAATTACCTGACACAACTGCAAGAAATCCTGCTTCTGTTTAAACTGCACTGAAGTCGTAACACAAAAACACCAGCAACAAACGTGCAAGCCACAACAGGAGAGTCGTAGGGAGCTGCTATCCAGGTTCCAACAGGGGCTCTCCGACTGCACAAACAGGTCTTTGACTCCATATTTGTGCTGTTTAGGACAACTACTTCAGCAACAGCTACAGTGGAACCATTTTTATCTGTAGTACAGAAGGTCCATACCAATGGAAATTGGGGGAATGGTCTTGCTCTGTAAGAACCCATCTCAATCTTCAAGCATTTGCACCGAAGGTACCTAACTGACTTTCGATTTTTGTCCCTGAAACCATCTGCGCCTACTTTGCTGACTTTTTCTGACTATAACTAGCAGTTTTATAACAACATTGAACACCTCAGAGTACTCTTTGCACGCAGAAAAATCAAGACATGATTGCTTGTCTACAAGGTTGGGCAAATCAAGTTACAAAAAAGCATCTCATCTTCCACATGATACTAAATGTGAGCTGACCACAGTACAAGGGAGTATTATACCGATGGTGGGAATGAGCTTCCATTTTTGCAGAAAGCAAATAGCACCTTGCTGCAGACCTAGTTGCAGGTGCTAAGGCATAAAACCATAATCTTCCCAAGACTGCATGAGTGGCACCTTATCCACAGGACCACAGTACAACTGCTACTCTACCTGTAACATGAAGTTGCTCTTAAATATAACTTCATTATAAGACAGGTATTTTTTTCCTTAAAGATGTGTTATCACCAAGAGCCAAAACCACCATAATCATATTCTGCTGAAGGCAACTCATCTCCCACGCGAGTCARAGGGACTACAGTGCTCAACATTACATGTGCCTCGCTAATGGTTCACTGCCCTCACCACTTAGTGCTAGTCAGTTAATGAATGTTAACTTAGTTAACGAGCATCATACAAACATTTTATTACCAGTCAACATGTTTGCTTACAGATAGTCAATAAGGATGTTTGAGAGCACAGGATTACCAGARTGCCTCTAAAACATTCCCATTGTATAACACTACACCATTCATTTTAGTGTTTGCCTAACTGTCAACTGACTTCTCCTGGAAAATATTAGAGAGACCTCAGTCAAACTCTTTATACAACTTCTGTGTTCAGTTAACTTTGCATCCTTATGTTAATTGCAACACTCCTTGGTAGCAGAAAATTACCTTCTCTAAAATTTAAAAACAACAACAACATTTCACAAGTAGTTGGAGACATCTCTGGCATTGCTCATTACTCATTGCTTATTGTTGCTGTCATTGATCAYGACAGTATTTGCAGCCTGCCACTGTTTGCAAAGAAGCTCCGGAAAATCAGATATATTTATTTACCTGCAGTGAACAATCACTGGGGCATTTTTCTCTTCTGCATCCTGCATGGCCTCTTCCACTTCCAGTACTAACTGCAACAGAGGGGGAGCTTGATCTGGTGTTTTCTGGTCTGGCCAAGATGTGTACCAGTAATGTTTCAGGTTTCTGACTTCTTCACCTTTCTGCAATCCAATTAGATAGACAGCTTAGACAAACATACAAAATTTTCAAAAGACTTCTGGTTATAAAGTAATAATGAAAGCTGGCCTTTTCTCTGAGAATGATATGAGTAAGCTAATGCTAAAGTACCAGACAACAAGCTGCACAACACAGAAATCTGGACATCAGCACCGCGCATCTCTGTAAACTGCCTTAAAATAAATGAATAAAATCACAAAACCCCACTAAAACTCTTCCGCTCTTCTAGTGCCAAAAGATGTGTGCAAAACAACTCTAGTCAGTCTGTTCTCTCCCTGACAGATTCATTCAGCAAAGCTAGAGCTCTGCTTGTGACATAATTGCTTCCATAATGTTTTTGACAGACAGAGAGCCAGCAGCCATATCTCAGTCTTTGATAGCTAGCCAGCTAGCTAGATGACGGGGAGAGAAGAAAGCTTATTTTTCTGTCTCCTCTGACACACAGATTCACATCAGTTTCTCGCCACTTTTATACTGCTCTTAGACATGGTGAGAAATTCAGCGAGTCTTTGGAAGGTGGGAATTGTATCTGGCTGCAGGCTGGGGCTTCTTGAGACRCACAAATTCTGATTCCCTCCCTGTCTCAGCAAGACTGAATAAAGCAAATGCCCCGTTATAATTTCTGAGCACCAAGTAGCACCGTGTGCTTCTGTGTCCAACATGACATCCATCTGTGATTTATAAAGGTGCCAAATCACAAAACAGAGCTCAGTGAAGTGGCCTTATCCTTCCAGCCATTACATGAGCCAGCTGGCACTGGGTTATACAAATGTCTTCAAAAGGTCCAGGAATATGTTCAGTTTCCACARCCTTCCCTAAACACATGGCTGGCTGAATTTGAGAGGAGGAAAAAAGAGCAACTTTGGCTCTTGCTGAAGAAGCRGGCATAACAATTTTGCAATACTTCTCGATATCTAGACTTCTAAGTTCCTCTGCCTGGGAATCTGTGGCCAGCACTTCCCCTCCTTCCCTTGAACTAGAAATGCTTTTGCAGGGCTTCACTGTGAAGCAGATCAGGAAGCAATCTACTTAAACCCTTGTAAAAAAAAAAATCCCACTGGATTCGTTTTCAGCTGGATCAGTTTAGCCCTTAGGCTTACCTCAGAGTTACACTTGTGCTGGCACAGAAGAGATGGCACAAGGGTAGGAACAAGATGCTGGGCAAAGGGAGATTGCTCTGCATTTAGTCATTGTTCCCCTCATACTGTTTTGAATTGCCTGTTAAAGTGCAGCCACAGGGAGCTTAAGGGTAGTCTAGCTCAGTTTAGGAGGAATGTACCCTGCTACTGCAGTACAGAGCCTCCCCTCAGGTTATTTACCCTGCTGAGATGATGTTCTAGGTTAGGAGAGGAGCTCCAGGCTGTCATAATTAGATGAATAGGACCTAGCTTCCTACAGTGGAGMTAGACCAGGTACTTGCATAAAGATACCCAGTCACTTTTCAATGTGTGACTATGCATGAGACATCAAAGTTATGAATAATAGAGTCATTATGTCAATTTTGAAAATTAGAATTCAAATGTTGTCAATAATACTGAGAGAAAAGCAAAAAGACAAAGGCCATGTGAAGAAAAACATGAATCACTACATAAAGTCACTCATTTGACATAGACAGAAAACAACCAAAATTCTAATTATCAACTCCAGCTGTCTTCACTTCTGTCCTCACGATTACCAGTTTTATACTTCTGCTAAAGGAATCCTGACTTTGGTGATTCTGTTCACTTGCTTTTGATTTTAATAAAACATTCTTTATCAGCGCTTCCTTGATACTGAGAAGGCTTGGGAAGAGGTAAGAGGAAGCAGGATTTAATTGATAGTTTGAAGCCTACCATCACGTATGCTGGAACTAAGAGCATCCGAGACAACAAATCAGTGGCTCAACATTGGCATTTCTTTCTCTTTAGAGAAAGAAAAGAAGCCTTGTCCTTACAAAGCCTTTCCTGAGCATTTTCCAAGATCCTGGGGCTTGCCAAATCCTGTCCCCTGTGTTAAGACCAGTACAACAGCCCATCCTTTAGCATGTGCAGTAGCTGGTGGTGTTTTCAGACATTTCTGATCAGTTTTTCATCTCATTAAAGGAAAAGATGATTCAGTTCATGTTCCTTTTTTCCCTAGTTTTCACTACCATACCTGTTACAATATATACAGTCCAGAACTGCTACCYATCTATTGTTACTACATGACAAACTTGCAGTAGCTTAATGGAGGTTTTATTTATTTGTTTTGGGCTGCTTACTGGGCAACACACCTGGTAAAATGTGCTTCTTCTCTGGATATTATACTGCAATACTAATATTTAAAGCTTGTTCCTTATAATTCCCACCTGAAAATAGGACTGGCTGTTACCTTCCTGAAAAGGATCAGAATGATCCTTCCTCCTGTGAGGGGAGAAAACAGAGGGAAACTGTTTTTCTAATAGGAAATCTGAAAATAAAGAAAATTTCAACCTAAAGCACTAGAGTTAATGTTGCAATTAAGAAATGCAATATGCATTAGCATTAAATGTTGTACTTAACTGTGACTTTTTAAACAATTATGAGGAAACTATTTCAGCAGACATTTCATATGTTTACTGAGGAAATTCTGTTCTGTCATCTTAACTAAAAAAACCTGCCCAGTTCTGGAAGCTGGTTTCACTCCAATAGAATTAAGCTATTATATTTGCTGCTGCACTATACTGTCTCCAGTAGTCTTAAATACAGCCTATTGCAAACCTGTAACACACTTGAAAATCATCTTTACTTCTCATTTGTCAGAGAGCGTGATCTTCTCCTTACAGGATTTCATACGCTGGCTTCCTGCCTATCAACAAATGACTGAAGAACCTTGAAACTGGTTTTATAGAAGAGGTTTTTTTTCCAGCTTGGAAAGAAATTGTGTTATTACACTAAGGCTGAGCTAGCTGTGGTAGGTAAGTGACTTGTAAAGGTTATGTAAATAGATTATTCTTATTAAAATACGTAGCTTAAGATTGCAGAATCTAGTGTTGGAAATGCTTGTAAATAGGACTCTGGTGCTTTCATAAGTAACTTGAGTACTTAATTAAGTCTATGCAGAAATTCTATATTCACAAGATGTCAGAATGGCTACTGGCATCTAGAACCAGCCACCTAGTTGGTTGGAAGGATACTATGCTCAGAAATGTTTGCATAGAGAATGCTGTGRTGAAATTGTTTTYTTGTTTGTTTGTTTTAAAAGGGCATCAACAATTTATCTCTGCTTAGAGCAATCCTCTAAAGCATCTACCATGTCAACTCRGCCAAATTACTCTGAATAAATTGTTGCCTAAATTAGAATGGTTCYTATTAAAAAGCCTTCAGCACAGTGAACAAAAATGGTGTTACCATATTACTGATAAGTGACAAGGAGTGCGGCAGTTCCACTGCTGAGAGAGACTCAGCCAGGCAAGCAGAATTTTGAAGTCAGCCTTTTGCTCCTGTCTCAACTCTCCTACCTCTTGTTAATAGCACAAAGGTCACTACAGGTATAAGAACACTGGCTGGCATACATCAGTCTGACAGCATCTCAGTGATGCTGCTTATAGACAAAAAATACAGTCTAAATGTTTTGTGCAGTCTGCCTGTACTACCTACATACAGTCCCCCAGTAGTGTAAACCAGGCTAACTCCTTTTCTGTGCCAGTGGCGAAGGCAAATACAAGCCTTGGAACTCTGCAGAAGATACCCAGAGCTCAGCAGATTACTAGCGTTATCTTAAGCATGACTCACAAAGACTGGCTAAGAAGCCATCCCTGAGCTAACASATCACTCTAAATGACCAGTCAACACACAAGGCACACAAGAAAATGATTCACTGTTTTTTTTTTTTTTTT
>NW_020455589.1:474550-530722 GCF_003342845.1 Nothoprocta perdicaria
GCAGTGATGACAAGCGATAGTGTAGGGTAGTCAAGGCACACAAGAAAATGATTCACTGTTTTTTTTTTTTTTTTGCCAGGGAGTGAACTCATTGCTATAGAACGGGGCTGGAAATCTTTGGGTTGTACATATGCGGTCTAAATCTACCTGCTTATGTCAACGTACCCTTTATAAGTTGGTGAACTGGGCAAACCCAAAATGACTGCAGTGATGACAAGCGATAGTGTAGGGTAGTCAACAGCGGAGAGGATTTCTGCCCAGCTCCCCGTGGAGAGTCCAGTTTAACTGTTTCGATTGCCAAGTTACGGTAAGTACACTCGAATGATTTACCTTTAGCGTGATGAGCCTTAAACGGTAATCATCTGCTTGTATGACTTGGTTAACTGTGATTTCTATTCCTTCGTAGGTGACCTGTTCCTCTGGCCAATATTCTGTGCATTTCTGTGTGCAATATAAAATACATCTAGTTAAGCAGGCATCAAAGGAAGCTCATTTTTACTCCTCTGAAATTGGATATAGTGCATGCACAGATGAATATGAATGAAGGCTGTTTCTATAATAAGTACAAGTTACTTTCCATAAAGGGACTAAAGGCTTTTTTTTTCCCTCTTGCACTCAGCTGTGTGATTAAAAAACACTCAAATAAAATAACTACTAATGGCTGTTTTAAAATGTTCKCATCCTAATTAAACTTCACACATGGTCCTGTGTATTTTTAAGGTTCACTAGGGAGACTAGTGGCGAGACATCTACGTTTATTAATAAACCTGTATTTTATATTAATTTCTTATGATAATAATTACTAGTATCAAGTACATTGATTATTAATATTTCTGCAGGATGCATAAATGGGTAGGGAAACACAAAATACATCTTTTCTATTTTTGATCTCTGACATCCTCAGAGAGCATTTGCTCTCTGAAAATAAAAACATCTTTTTCACAGGCTTTTGTACAGAAGAATGTGACAGGAAATGTTTCTGCAACTTAGATTATGTATTAAAACTCATTTTAAATGGAGATGGAGAATCTTTCATCAGAGCTAGGAAGCCAAAACAAAGCAACAGCTGTAGCAGCTRTAGGAATACTGCATTTAAATGCACCAAAACATAGCCAGGGATGCAGCCAACACAACCAGACAACCAGAGAAACTGAAGCTATAACCCAAAGCTCAGCAGTGGTACTGATATCTTACACTTGAGGAAAGGGGGAGCCTGGAACTCTCCCATCCTGGAAAAASAGCTGGCAAAAATCTTTTGTATCTTTTGTATGGAATCTCTCTTTAAGCTAGTCAGTTGGTAAGAGCAGAGACAAGCATCTTCAACGGTGGAGTAGGGACTAGTTGACAGAAGAGGACTTTGAGGGAATGACATGAAGAAGGCAGGATCTGAGATAAAGGTTCCCTTATGATGAAGTATGAAGAATTTTTTTTGTTATTACAGAAGAATAAGGATCTGCTGTTGGACAACACCTGTGAAAGAATCTGCAAACTTCCTCTTTAGCATGACTAGATATAACCCTGAATAAACGCAGCAAGCTAAATGATGTGCTGTTCTCCCCCAGCAAAAATAATCCCACTTCAGGAGGAGGACAAACAACAGAAAAGTATCTTGAAAAGGACCGAGTCAATTCTTTTGTGGGGGAGAATCCGTGCTCTTCCAGCTGCGTAGTACACCAGCTAACAAGCCACTGGGAAGGGGGCCCACTGTGTCTGCAAAAATTACTTACGCAGATTGCGTTTTTGCTTCCCCTCCTCTCAAGCTGCAGAATCCATTGTAAAAGTCGTCAAGAGCGCTAACAACTATCAATAGCACAGACGTTGTTCTGCCTMGGAGTGAAGCTGCCCACTCACTCTTGTGGGCTGTCTGTCAGTTCAGATCAGACATGACAGAGGGCTGAGATACAGAGCTCTTCACACTCCTATTAGCAAAGTCACTGCACCAAAAGAAACGCAAAGCCTGTTCCTAGCATAAGGGGAGAACAAAGGTTGGGGGTTTCAATCTCTATCCTCTGACTCCTGCTATTCATACGTTAATATGCATTATAGAAAAGAAAAAAAAAGGAATGCATATAGGAAACATTCATACGGAAGCAATTACCCTATATTTAGGGCTGAGATTCCTGACATCATCTAATTTTTGACACAAAAGGTTTCAGATAAGACTCAGCAGCTCTGTAATAATATATAGGCTGCAGCAAGCTCCACTTACACAGGGCAATAGCACTGCAGTGCACTGCTTCCCAAGGCTGATAAGATGAATGAAATATTTGCAGTACTTGCAAGGAGAACTCTGGATGAAAGGTTATTCTGCCTTCCTGTTATACAACCCTGCCATAGAAGCTACAGCAGGAGAACTCCAACACACACAAAGGACAAAGTTTCTCTGCCTTCTCCTCTTTCTTAAAAAGGGTAAACCTTTCCAAAGTGCTTAAATGATTCTGGTAGACTATCTTGTAACACCTTAATATGTCATTTGCCATATACTGGCCCCTCAGACCCATGAACAAGTTAACACCAGCTCTGTAGTAGCAAACTGTCACTACACACAGCAGTAACAGAACTAAGAGGCAGGTGTGAGCTGAAACATGCTAGTACCAATCTCAGTGAGAAAACCTTTAGGCCAGCAGCATGCTATGCTTGATGTCAGCAATATCCTAAGAGCACCTGCTGAGTCAACCGGCTGCTCTAACTGCTGGGTACTAACTTGTAAAGCAAAGTACTTCTGTGTGACCACCTAGTYCGTGTCTTTCTCACTGAAATTCAAGCTAAAGCAACTTACTTCACACATGGGGAAAGCTAAAGGTTTATGCACATGTATAAATACGACCCTCAGCTACTAGCTAAGCTAGCATAGCTCAGCACGTTTGATGTGTTCCCATCCTGGCCATCTGTCTGAAACTTCTTCTCCACATGAAAAAGCCTCACCTAAGTTACCAATGAGTTCTCAGGTGTGAGTGTGGACAAATACTGCTCCTTCAGCCTAGGAAGTATCGCTGAGAGCGCTGTACTTCACCTTGCTGCTAAGGGTGATGGAGGCTGCAAGAGACTAATTCCTGCCCAAGCCACTGCCTCGCACCCTACTCTACCAGTAAAGGTGGCCTGGACTCTGACACCTGCCTGTGAACTGAAATTCAGACATGTGGCTCTAACAGCTCTGCTGTGGGGCAAGAATTTCAGCAGAAAGTTAGTAATGAATACTTGGAAAACAGCAAGATGCGTGTTAGGTCACTATAGGCATTGAACCATAATAAACGACAGAAAAGTACGGACTCTGTTAATTAAAAATATTCAGAATATTATCCAGAAAATATGCAGAATTCCTACCTAGTAGGAATAAGTAGGGATTGGGTGCTGCCACTTTGACACCTTCACAGGGGACTTGAAAAAGTTTCTGCAAATAGAGCTGGGTTTATAGAGGTCTTACATCAGCTGGGAGAGGAGAACAAGCCAAAATAGCAGTGGCCAAGTTGGACAGTGAAATAGGACTTACAGCAACCTCACCAGGAAGTGGGAGAACACACACATCTCAACCTGAAAGTGTTCATGTTGGCTCTGATAGCTGAGGCCATTGTACTAGCTTCTTTTCACTGGCTTAGCATCTGTGCTAGAAATATCTGCTAGAGTACATATAAAATACAGACTGTATGTAACACCATTACCTCATTCATCTCTTCTATATTGGTAATCATGACAATGATGGGACAACGCTCCTGCCACACCATTCTCCAGAAATCACTTACAGTATTAACTATCGGTCCCTGAGTAGCAATATATACCTTTTCCTCTCCTCCATAGCCCTGCCAACAAAACAACAAGAGATCAGTTTTAACAGGGATGCCCACCACAAGCTTGAGGGTTCAGTCTTTAAACAGAGCGCTGCCACTGGTTGGATTGGAGACTCCATGCCACAGGTTCTTCCCCTGTCTATCTCTCTCCTGCACATATGCACACAGAAGCAGGATCTGGATTCTCACAGTTAGAGCAGTGAGAGTCCCATGGCTTTGAGGTGACCCTGGTTAGGTCAGGAGCCTTATGCAGGTTTGTTTTCTAGTGCCTTGGTCAGGCCAGGTGAATACCTCTTCACCTCAGTAACTGCAGAAGTGTGCATCTCTCTGGTCTGAACTTGTACAGTTGCACTTAACACTTGGTTTTCAGTTAATGTAAGCAGGAGAGAAGAGCAACCAGATCAGCTAGGATGCCTTTAAAAGCCAGTGGATGTTGCAATTAAATCTCTTTATGCTAACAGTGGCTGATAGAGGCCGGTCAAACACACTGGACTGTTGAGGTCTTACCCTGATGTAGTTAGCATTGATGTAAGAGCTAAGGGGGTCGTCCTGATCAGCTGAGGTAAGGCACACTCTGCTGTGAGGATCTGCAACATGTAAAGAGATAAGCTACAGTTTATCAGTTGCTGAGAGAAATGAGCAAGAGACACAAGATTATTTTGTACAGCCAGACATTTAGTGCATACAGGGGCATCCCAACAAAACGTAGTGGCCTTGGAGAGCTCCCATGTTAAAATTTTAACAGAAAAAGGGATCGTCTGGTTGGGGTCATTCTGCTGTCTCTGAAGTCTCATTCCTGGTGCAGAAACAAGGCTGCAGGGTAACTCTGGAGAAGCAGTAACTTTTTAGCTGTAGTCAAGTATTTCTCAATGTGTAATGTCATTGGACAAAACTTGCCTTAGAGGACACTAGAATATTATTTGTCAAGTGGCAGCAAACAGCTTTTCCCCCCAACCATGAACATTCCTTGCCTGAAAGCAAGATGACAATAACTTTCCACGGTCTTGTCTTGCACTGAACTAAGATGCACTAGTGATGAATACGATGCTTAAAGAGAAATTGAGGAATATTAGTCTCATGTGCTTTGCAAAGTTGCTGCTCTACTTGAGTTTCCCTCATGGGGGCTGTTTATGAAAGATTTTTCTTGCTTACATAAGACACCGAATGAATACATTATTCTAGCTGGGAAGCTCCATGAATCTCTCACTGAAGTCAACGGGAACTGTTCCACTGATTTTAACAGGAGCTGACACAGGCCCACATTCATCCACTTTCACAAGGGACACATGTTTGTCATCATTAACAAGCAACATCCTTGTGGCAGAGGCTTCGTCAAAGAGCAGCAGTGTATTGCCAGGAGAATATAAAAAACAAATCACAAATAACTTCTTCATAAAAAATTCAACCTGTTCAGAAACCAGAACAAAATAAGAGTAGTGTGATACTGTGCAAAGCACAGAGGACCAAGCACACAGCAATTTCTGGTGGATTATGAACGCAGACTCAGCATGAAATGCTGCCCTCAGACAGAACCAATTGACATTATCCATAATGTGAGAACATAATCACAATCTGCAAAGCAAAGGTATTAAAGTTACCATTTTATAGCATGGAAGTACCAAAAGTAGGCAAGTTTCTCTGAAACATCCTTCCCTCCTATTCACCTTTGCTTGTTCCTCTACTGCTAGTAGATTGAGACACTCAGTAGAGCAGTAATTCTGAAAAGCTGCTTCTCTCTCTCTCTCTCTCTCTCACACACACACACACACACACACACACACACACACACACACACACACACACACACACAGTGTCATATAAAAAGCAACAGCAGTTGCCAGATACCTTTTCAAATGTCACTGGACTCAGTTTAGGCCCCTTTCAAGAAGTACTTTTGTCAGGGTTCTATAGAGGCACCCATTAAGTCTGTTGAAGCCTGGGTAATGATTATGTGATTTTTCTTTACTAACAATAATGCTGGAATGTTTGGCTTAACGATGAATGGGGTAAATGCAACAGAACTGTGTAGAAATTTTAAAAGTCTGTCTAGACATTTCTCTTGAAAAAAAGATTCAAGGAAACTGATATACAACATCCTCCAATGGGTTCTCACCCACCTCTGGAACTCTGCAGAACGTGTTTTCCCACTATACTCAAAAAATGCTTCCTAAAATACTAGGGAAAAGTTACYATTTCTTAATCATATTCTGTAGTCAGTAGACTCCAGATTCTTCTCTGGAAGGAAAGTAGAGGATTGCCCGCAAATATTAAACTTCACATTCATGACATCTTCAGATTAACCCCCTCTGCATGACATTTCTCCAGAAAGGCCCTTCTGCCATCAAAAAACGACCCTTTTAAGCCATTTCACTATCACCATCACCAGTGAATCCGCAAAAAGGATTTACTACAAAAGAAAAATAAGCTAGATGAGTTGGAACCTATTAACATGTCTCTAACATACTACAATTAATGCTAGATTTGCAACTAACTGATCAACATGTTAAGTGATTGCTTATCTTTCAATGATAACTGGCTAGATTATTTCTGGAGATGTAGCTGGTAGGAGAATTTTAGTTATTTCTAAAATCCCAAGTAATAGATGTGAGGTTTGACATTAGTTGGATAATCCAACACTTGCTGGCCCCTACATTAAAATGACAATCACAGTTGTGAGAGCCTTTCCTGCTGCAGCATATTCAGCAGCTCCTTCCATTGTTACTTACTGCAACCAGAACTTAATGCTAGGTAGGTATACAGAGCAGCACAGGGTCCACTGCGTCAGCTTGGAAACCAGAAAACCACAGGAGGCTCAAACCCAAAAAACATCCTTCTCTCCCTCATCTTGCCTTCAGTTCCCTGTCTTACCCAGCCTATGGATAATTTACAAATCTTCAGCTTTACAGCACAAAAGGGACCATATGCTTAGAGATGGGGGAGCCAGCAAGGAAGCCCTCTCCTTTCCTCAGTAACATCAGGACAATGCTGTGAGATAACACTGCACAAACTACTAGTTTCAGAATTCTTCAGGGGAAAAAAAAATCCAGAGAATAGAGGGCTTGGAATAAGATTGTTAATCTGAGGTAAACAGGGTACAAGGTAGTTATTTTCATTTTGAGAGGTCAAAGTGATAGCAATGGCTGCCACCTCCTATCTGTAAGGCTGAGATAGGGTTTGCAGCAGGTAATTAATGTGGTGCGTGATCATTCCTAAAAGTACATGGCAGCGAGCCATATGCTTTCACAACTCTGTTTACATCACAGGAAGTGGGTGTTAAGAATAGCAGTAATTTTGATGTTTCTGTTTAAACATCCAATTTGGGATGTTTGAAACTGATCCAACTCTCAAGATAGGCATTAGATGCCAACTTCAGAATATTCAGGTCACTTGAAAATAAAGCCATCTAGACATCTGCAATCATTAGCACTAAAATCACTAGCTACTTCTGAAATCACTGCTCAGGATAGCAATGCTGCMAGAATTTGGTTCCTCTGAATGAGTTTATCACAGAAAATACCAAGTAACATGAATAAACACACCAAGGTCTCAGGTATAACAGCATCTCATGATTCAATTCTAATGATTTAAATTTAAGTCCTCCTAGCAGCCAGTGGGTCGTTAATTCTCCATGCTCTGTATCCCTTTTGAAATATAATTTATGCTTCAAAGCCATGTTGCTGCTTTATAAACACTGCCTTAGACAACATATGGTAGCAAAAACACAGTTGATGTATCCTGGAAAGCAAAGTGCAAAGCCTTTCAAGCATGCGGAACAAACCACTCTTTTATTGACATAAAAAGCAGGGAACTTACTTGGGAGAATTGTTTTGTAGCGATTCTTCCGCACTAAGCCTGGAATATCATATTCCTTTGGATCAACGAAGTTCATTGGAATTTCCTGTTCAAAAAATGCAGAGCAGGTAGTATTATTAGATTCACAAGAGAAATAAAAAGCGCAAACTCATTACGTCCTGCCTGTGAGGGAGGAGAAGAAATGAAGTCAGCTGAGACATATGGTACTGCACTTCTGGCAATTTACCACCAAAACATGATTGATGTTTCCTTTTACTGTCACTGGCTTTCTTTCCTGAAATACTTAATAGGAAAACGCTCATAGTGACTGATTCATTGAGTAATACGCACAGTGGCATTATGTCACCTCCCAGTATTATTAGAACTGAATTACAAGTGTAGGCACAGAACTCAGCAAAAAGGTGGTAGGTAAGATACCCCGCTTCAAAAGTCACGAGATCTCAGACACTCTCCTTTGACTCACACACCATGCCTTGCACTTGGGGCAAAGGGAATAACTTGGTGACAATTCCCCCCAGTAAAAAAACACGACATGCGCTGAGCAGCTGGCCTGGTGACCTGGCTCTAGGAGTCAAGATCACTGTGCTCTCTGCACTCCCTGGTTCTGTGGGCAAGGAGAGCAAAGATCTGTGCACTGGTTACCWGCTCCCCACACCACTGGATCAAAAGACACACGAAGATGGAGGGGCTTCTTGTTCTCCCTACTCATTTCTTACATAGCAGAGTATCACTTAACAAGAGACAACTTATACTACTACTACTAAAGCAATCGTGGAAGTACTATTTGGTACAACTAGCCATTGCAAATTTACAAAACTTCTGGGCATTAAACTTTTGTCCCAAAGGACTTTGAAATCCACTTTTTATCTCCTTACTCCAATTGCATATGTGAAAGCTAAATTTTTTCCCCAAATAAGCTAAGAGCTCTTTCTTCCAAATTCAGAGAAGATACAGAAACCAGCAAAAAATACTTCAGAAACCTAAAAACAACTAAAGCAGCTGCTTTTACCTGACAAATAATTTCTGTGCAGATAAAAACAAAACACACACACTAAAGCATGCTCTGTATGGCTCCTGCTGAGTGACATAGCCAACCGGTGCTTCAGCTATCTGGAGAACATTCAGGCAATTTAGATGATAGCTCTATGCCAAGCACTGAAAAGTAAAGAACAGTCATTTGGGTTGATTTCATCCCTAGGGCAACTCCAAAGATTTCAAGGAGTCATCCCTACAGCAGACTTGGCTTTTCCCCTCCGCYCCCACCTTTTCCTATAGTATAGGGATTTTTTTTTCCCCCCCTTTAAACATAACATGCTGAAAACAACAAACAAAATTCTGAAAACGCAGCTGTTTTTCATTGCCAGACAACTTCTATCATTTGTAAGTAGCAAGAACACTACAACCTTTCGGACTGTGTCATGTCAAAGAGTGATGAATTTGAGGATTTCATCAAGTGCTGCACTGCCAGAAGTGGAGTTTTYCCTCACTATTTTTAGTCTTGAGGCAAATAGCAACAAGATTCATAGGAGAGAGACAACA
Source organism: Nothoprocta perdicaria (assembly GCF_003342845.1). Taxonomy (NCBI): domain Eukaryota; kingdom Metazoa; phylum Chordata; class Aves; order Tinamiformes; family Tinamidae; genus Nothoprocta; species Nothoprocta perdicaria. The sequence goes on from NW_020455589.1 coordinate 483,688, forward strand.
TCCCTCTTGACTGATGCTCCTAGACTCTTACTGTGCAGAGAGAGGTCAGAATACTCACAAAGAACTCTGCCTGGAGTATGAAGGGATCCAAGGCCTTCTTGTGCAGCTCCTCTTCAGTCAGGATGTTTGATGCTGATTGAAGGTATTCTTGAGCTGACTGCTCCCGGGGCGACATGACATAGCCAAAGCCTTGCTCGGAGCAGCCCGGCGTACACATATCTAGTGTGAGTGAAACATTTGAACCTCTCCTGCAAAAAACAGCAAGTAGAGTTTGTTTACAGCAGCAGAGATGGACCCACCACTGTCAGCACATATCAGCTATGAATGCCATGCCAGTGACAAATAAATGATAACTTTAGTGAAAAAAAACCCACTCTGCTCATGATGCTGGAYGTGTTACTGTCACTCACTACCAATGCACAATGGGGGATGCAGTCAAGACCAGAAGATTGTTTCTGCAGTTAAAACACACGGGAAGATGAAGGCCAACACTTTCAAAATCTTGTCTATAGTCAGGTAACTCTCTGTACTGTTGCCTAAATACAAGCAACTTGTTTTTCAAAGATGTGGAGCAGGCAACTGCAAGGAAGTTTTAGTACTCGTGTAGCTCACACCTTATTTTCACATGTCAAAATACAGAGTGACATTTTAAATATCATTAGTGAAAATCCTGGCCCTAGTTTTCTTTAGGTTAGGTCTCACACACTATCCCTCCTGAATAAGAATTTACCAGTAGCCCAGAACAACATCAGTGCGGTAAGTTCTTGAGATAATTCTTAACAGYTCAATAAAAGGGCAGGAGACCCTTTACTGTAAATTTTTCTGTCTGAAAAGCTTTTCTTCCACCACAATTAATCATGAGAAGGACAAAATKAAGGCCCAAACATTTTGAAAGTGATAGTGACAGCTAAATGACCAATTCAACATTGGTCATGTTGAATACAGAAATATTAGTGGCATTTATATGTTAGCTGTGTCATAAAATGAAAAAGTCAAAATCAAGCACTGCTTATTGAACACAGTTTTAAGGCATTCCTGAACTTCTGCCAATCTAACACTCTATAGATAAAAGGTTTGAACTTCATCAGCGAGTGTCTAGTTAAGTAACTGTAAAACAATAAAAGCAGCATGGAATATCATGATTACTATCTGTAATATTCTTTACATCCACACAGTAGACCTGTATTTGGTGACTCAATTATCAAAATCTACTTGGGAACTACTTGCAGGAGCTGTTGTAAAATACATATGCATGCAGACACAACCAGCTCACAGAGAGCAAGTTGTTACTAGGATGACAGCCCTTTTCTGGATGCCAGAGTGTATCCATAAAATGTGCAGCCAGCCTCCTGCGATGATTCACAGTCGTGAGGAAAATAAACTTGCATGAAACATAACCACTAGTGGTAGACATTGAATTTTTAGTGGGCTATTTAATAAAATTTTCACTCTATCCTATGAGCTGTTCCATAGCTCTTACATTTCACCCTTAGAAATAGCTGCATTTGACTGGTAACAATTTTTTTTCCTCTTCTTTTTTCTCCCCCCCACCTTTTTTTTTTTTTTTTTTTTTTTTTTTTTTTTTTTTTTTTTTTTTTTTTTTTTTTTTAAATGGTGGAGGAAGCTATGTACTTGAGGATGTTAACATCTCTCCAAGATGCACAAATGAGATTGTCTCTTCTTAAGGCTAACATTCAGTGCTGTTCAAATTCAGACTAGTGGTTATCCTTGCAATGGTGCAAGTGGTTGAGGAATGACAGAGATGAAAGCTGGAGAAGCAGAGTGGGTGAAAAAGATGGGTGAGTAGGTAAATTAACAGTTACACCTAAAGAGTGACCGATGCCTCATGTGAATGCAATCTATCAGAGCACAACCCAAAGCTGAAATCACRTCTGTTTTCTCAATTGCATATGTATAAGAACAGGAAATTTTACATCTTATTATGCACGTTCTATATAGCACGAGAACCTCAAGCAATTGCTTTCTATTTTCTATCTCTGCTTCCCTCACAGTTTTTAATCGTTGTTGATTCAGTGCAACTCAATGATTCTGTTGTTTTTCAAGATCAATCTTGCTCCAAATAAAAACAAGGCCAACCTCACTGACATCAACAAGCTCCAAGATTTTCCCTAGAGGTCACTGCAATCTCATACTTAAAGCAGAAGATAAGGTAAAAGGTGTGACATTTTAGGGCAAATGATCTAACCATGATTTCAGAACGAGAAAAACAACATTGTAAGCTCAGAGGTGAATTAAAGACCTTTGCTGTAACACTCCTCTTTCCTCATGGAGCTCTGGAAACTTGACGCCATACACTTTTAGACAATCTACCCTTTGTTTTAAGTTTTAGATGACAGCATTAACTATCAACATTCCACTTAAGCTGGAAAGTCTGAGAAATAAAGTGATATTTTATGTTGCACCTTTCAGTAACCTTATTCATAGCACCAGCATCTTTGCAGAATTACTCAACAGGATTTCTGTCCTTGAGATGTGCTGTTTCACTGAGCTCTCAGCACARAGATGGAGGCTGCCACCAAGGTCAACTCAGGCTTCCTGGGAGCAGAAAGGATAGGATCTTCAACCTTAGCTTCAGAGAAGAGCATGTCAAGTTCGGTTTTAAGGTTCTTCTCCTTCCCTTATGCACACACATGCCTACAGACAAACACTGAATCTAGTCAAGTTCGACAGTCTCAAGGATGAACATGTAGGGATATCAGTCCAGCAGAGTGCCCAGCACTCCGCTGCACCTTTCCCTGTCTGCACTCACATGATCTGGGATTCGCATCTCCCTGAGACTTCTGTGTCTTTCAGAGCATGTCTGTTACAGGGACCCTTCTGTAAGATATTTGAGTGAAGATGGAGAAGTGTAACACAGATCAATACTGCATCTTTTCTGCCTTCCTTTTGCCTTAAAAATGTCTTTCAGCTGTGATTATCTGAGAAGCTCCATTCTCTTGCTGATTCAAGGAGTGAACACCAGCTTGCCTCAAATTTCATCATCAGATTCATTTCAAAGGAATTGATTTACTTTAGGACTAACCCTTTTATAAGAGAACTATAATAGATGACCATTTGAATTGCAACTGGCTTTTGGAAAAAAGACTAATCCTCCAGCATGAGTGAGGGGAAAAAATTAACAGGGTCCATCTTCTGGCAGTAAAAAGTTTTAGTGCCCTACAGTGGTTTTCATGCTTTTCAGTTGCCATCTCAGGACAAGATACTAATCAAACATAAATGGATCTTCTAAAGGAAACATTATTTATGAATAAGCCTTGTGAACAACCATCTGGAAACCACACATTTTTTGGCTGGTATATTGTATATTTATGATTGGACTGAAAACAGATAGGAAATCAAGTAGCAGCTTGGCTTTGAAATCACATTTTAAAGTGACATTCATGAACGCAGCAAAACATCCTGTTACACAGAACTCCTAAGCCCATAGAGCCTGGGACCCAACTTGCCCCTCTTCATCATATCTACCCTACCTTTCTTGCAAGCCCACGGATTTAACCGTTAGCGAGGCCGGATCCGTCTCTGCTTTAATGTCCATTACGCAGTCGAAGACTGGGGTCTCCGGTACGGGATCCAAATCTAGGAAGTCATCCTCATTTTTATCCTCTGTCCACTCKGAGTACGTGAACGACGGCTGGCGGCTCACAGATTGGCGCCTGTCCTCTTGTGGCGGAAAGGGAGGGTCTGAACGGGCTCTGATCAGATGCCAAAACTGGAGGAAACAAACATTTTTTAAAAAAACCCTTTCTGCTTGTTCCCAGCTTTCACAACCTAGAGAGGGTGTCTTTAGGGCAGCAGCCCTCATCATACCTCATAGAGCTGGATGCTATCAGAGAGGACAGGAGCATTCCATGCAGAAGCAGCTTTGCAGCACACATTACAAGGATGATTCACACCTACCTATTAAAACATCCTTTCAGCCACAGATATTTCCACAGAGGTAGCCAGGCTTAACTCGGGGACACTGAATGTGCTTGTGACTGTCATATGCAAGCCAATGTGACAGCATTGTCCCTTTRTTCAGTTCATTACCCTTCCAATGCTTGTATACAAATCCAAAAYCTACTATACTGTTCCACATATGTTGTCTTTCCTGACAAATTTCAGACATAGATACAACTGGGTTAAGACAGATAAACACAATGTTCCTGAATGACACATCCTTGGTAATCTGGCACCATAGCCTAGCACTGTAGACTAAACTCCCATATAAACCAATGGCATTCTAAAGAAGCCTGAGTTTTAATGCCCCTGGGTTTGAGGTTCAGAAATCAATATCACTTTTGACTAGTGATCGAGTTTGTTTACTAACTTAGCTGTCTGGTTTACACATTAAATAAATCCTCTGAAGTTCCTGGGCATAAATATAGCACTAGAATTTATTATTGGAGTTATGAAGGGCTGAAAATGGAACGAATTAGCAACTACTACATTATATTAGTAGTTCACTGTGGCAGACTAGATGATTTGAATATATTATTGGCAGACTGTTTAATCCTACACAGAGGCATCAGTTAAAAAGTCTGTATCTGAGCCCCTGGGTGTGGACTCTTAGGCCAACTTGACCCCTCTAATACAGAGCTAGGAGCAATGTTATGCAGGTTAAGTGTTATAAAACTATCTTGTCCTTCTGTACACGCTTTTGAGACCAAGGAGATTTACAGAATGTGGCATATTTCTCAAGGTAAAGCCTCTTCTGTTTTTTCCTTATGTGGCTTTTAAGTGGGCAGGTGACTTCAGAACACATTTGATGCCAAATATCCACCGAGTCTATCCACGTTTGGCCTAATGGATGAGAAACAAGATGCCTAAAGATCTGATTCTACGTTCAGTTTCTAAGATGCCTTCTGGAGCTTGGTCGTCTCGCAGCACTAGCCATGGTCCTTACACAAACCCAAGGACTGTAATATACCGGCAGGTCACAAGGTGAAGTAATTAACTGCTCGACAGCTTTGTACAGGAGAGGCATTTGCTCTTGTTGCTCCCATCAACACCGAGGGGCCAGCTGTAAAGCTGGGTGCCAATTACATGCTACAGATGCAGTGCAGAGCTGGTGTGGTCACATGGGATTGACTTCACTGGTGATATAATGAGCTGTAAATCCAATGGAATATAAAGTTTGTCCTAAAAGCAGAGATGCTTTTTTTTTTTTTTTTTTTTTTTTTTTTAAAGGTTGAAAAGAGTGTGTGGACAGTAATATAGGCCCAAGATACCAGAGGAAATTAAATCTCATTACTTAGAAGTAATGAGATTAAACTAAATAAAAGAGAAATAGTCATCTCTGAAAAGCTGGTCAGCAGGACCAGACCCTGGTTCTTTGCAGCTGCCTGGGTCTTAAAGCACCATCTCYTCCTCACACGAGGCAGAAAACAGACAGCATCAGCAATGCAAACCTCAAGCGCTCTACGCAGCCAGCTGTTCTCACTGTGGTCACTAACCTAGCAACACATTCTGGTAATTGGGTATCCTCAGAAGACTGCCTCAAACTTTGGCTCATGCCTGCTCTCCTGAAAAATTTGTGCCAAGATGTCAGATTTATGAACTCCTGGATACATGATATGGATTTTGGTGCGTGCCCAGTGCAGAGAGGCATATTAATGCTCTGGGTATCATGTCTTGGACTCTGCTTGCCTACCATTTCTCATCCTTGTTAGATGGTCCAACAGCTGTTCCCCTACATTAAAACAACAAAGTAGCTGGATCGCCACAATTTCTCCCTTCCCCAGAGAACCTTAACACAGGTGCTGAAATAAATAAATAAAATGGGGACTGAGACAGAGGGAAAACCAATAAATAATTAAAATTGTGGAACTAACTGCTCTCCATCAAGCTGGCATCTAGAAAATCTGCTCAGCTCTACCACTGCGCTATTTGTCGTGTCCGGTTAGCGTGTTTTACACCTTTCTCCCTAAATGCTGGCAGAAGCAGATGTTTTCATCTGCTGTGTGACCTATCCTTATTTACATTAGTGTAACTGTTTTGTTGAAATGAGTTGCTACTGATGCAAAAGCGTTCAAGCTCAGACTGGAATTTTTTGAGGTGCACAGAGCTCTAATACCAGTGCTAAGAATGACTTGGAAATGAAGTGTTTCCACCCAGCTACAAAGAGGTTCAATATTAAGAGAAATCATGCTCCTTCTATTCTGATTTCCAGCTCAGGTCATTTTTCTGCAAAACCAAAGCAGTATCAAAAAAGCACAAAGTTGTATAAGTCAGGCTATCTTCCTTACCCTCCAGCAATGACCCCAATAATGGTGAAATATCAGTAATCACTTCACTTTGTGAATGGTTTTTAAAAGCATGTGCACCTGACACACGAAGCAGATGATTTTGTCACTGTGCAGTCCCCTACGTCATTGAACTGTGAACTGTATTACCACAAGCTTCAAATGGGGCCACATGAGGAGTGTGGCCAGCAGATTGAAGGAAGTTGCTATTCCCTGATACCCAGGGCTGCTAAAGCTGCAGCTTGYACACTGGGTCCTGTTTTAAGCCCTCCAGTTTAAGATGGACATGGATAAATTGGAGTGGGCCCAGTGGACGGCTGTGAAGGTCAGGGGTCTAGAGCACACGGCCTGTGAAGGAGGCTAAGGAGCTGGATTTTCTAGCCTGGAAAGAGCCTCTAAAAGAGGCTAACAGCAGCCCTCATCTGCTTGAAGGGCAGTGGCAGAAATGATGCAGCTAAATTCTTCTTGGGAGTGACAGCTGAAAGCACAAGGCCAACAGGCAGCCAAGTCAGCTCACAATATTCAGACTGGACACTAAAGAAAGTTTCTTCCCGACAAGGGCCAGGCAGCCCTGGCACAGGTACACACAGAGATGATAAACCCTGCAGGATATCAAAACATGTCTGCAAAAGCCATATCTGACTGATCTAGCACTGGTGACAGCCCTGCTTCGAGCAGCATGTTGGTCTAGAGATGTTCAGAGATGCATTTCTATTAGCAGTCCTATAGCTCTATCATGCATTATACTGCTCAGTATAATGTAGTTTCAGTTTCCTGAGGTGTCTGGAGATGGACTAAAGACAGAAGGCCATATTTTACCTATGTTTTCAGGGACTCTACTACCACTCTAATAACAATAAAACAAGGGTAAGAGCCTCAATCAGCTAGAGCTCCCTGAAAAGAAAGAATTCCCCCTYGATTTCCCATCTAGGGCACATCTTGGTGCCAGTTCCACAATCAGTGGAGAAGCACAACACGCTGCCCTTCTGCTCCCAAGCAGCTCRTAGCTAACTAGAACTGCAGCCATGCCATCCATCTTGTCCTGCAGCTGGGGCCCTGGCCCTACATTCACAATCATACTCATGCTCGGAACTAGCTCGTGCTCCCACTTCAGTCAATGACAGCTCTATGATTAATTCTTAAGGCAGCAATATTTGCTGCTTCCTCTACTAGATCATCTCCTGCCTATTGTAAGTGAAAATACTTTACTCACCTGTGTATGGAAGTAATAAAAGCCATCATCTGAAACCCCATTTCATCAAAAAATTGAGCAAGAACAAGTGTAGTCAGGATTCCTCTATGTAAAGCATGACAGTAATTACACAGAAATATCCCAGAAGGTATTACTCTAAAACAACTTCAGCTTGACTGAGCAAATTAGACATTTTCGGAAAATACACTGCAACGAGACATGAACATGGTTTTGCAGTATCATGGCTTACCAGAGATCCTACAAGTAGCAGTCCTAGAGAAGCTAATGATAGCAGGATATAGGATATTACGATGCTCCCAGCTCTGGTCAGGTCCTGTGAAATGACAGAATCGACAATGATTTATTGCACTATTCCATGCACTATTGAGGGGCATGGAACAGCATCTGTGTGTGTCCTTGGTAAACAGGCTGTATTCATTCTTGGATTTATCACGTTGATCAGTCACAACTTATTCTTGTCTGTGTGGAGCTGTTATATTCCACCAATAAAAATTCCAGGCTTTGGAGAAAACCGAAATGGAAACCATCTCTGAGCCCCAGGACCTCCAAATATCCCAAATTGTCTCTCAGTAATTTGGTACCAGCCATCACAGTGAAACTGCTTCCTACCCTCATATATTTCCAATATTCACATCTGGATCTGTGACTCAATTTTGCAGCTTGGGCTTGTCATAGTCCAAGTAATTTCTGTCCCTTGGCAAAGGGCTTTGGTGGAAATTTAGTGCTGTTCTTTTGATTACAGGCCTTTACAAAAAAAATAAAAATAAATAATAATTCAACCCCAAGAGTGTTTTAAATTTTCTATATATTCTGAGAAGTGTCATGATGTTCACTTTCAGCACTGCCAGGGAAATTCATGCCGATATCCTGGCCATATCTATGTAGTTCAGAGATCAGCCTATTCTCAGTAGKAGGTGCACAATGTCCTTCTATTGGGCTTCAGAGGGCTAGGATTTTTGGTCTGCTGCTGATGCATAGCTAGGAAGAAATGCAGAATTAAGGGCTCCTATTTGCTCATTTTAGTGACAGTACATTTCTTCCTCTTAACTATTCTCAAGTCTAAATTGTAGTAATTTTGTACTGTAAATAGTGCCGTAATAAACAGTCCTCAAGGATATGCATCTGCAGAGTCATACTTGGGGTGTTCTGGTGGTGCATTCTAGGAATTGCTCTTCTCCACGCTGAACCCTCAAAACACTTATTTTAAGCCCAAGTCATATAAATCAGGGGTTTTCTGTAATAAACAATTACTCAACGACGGTCCCACTGCATATAAGATAATCAGAATGCCTTATCTTCTATAAAGAGCTTTGATTATGCATTAGTAATCCAACTGAGAAAAGTCAAAGTACTTCTTTGCAGTATACAAAAGAGCAGGTGACATGYAGCTCACACACTGTTAAGTGAGCACAGGAAGCAACCCGCACGATACTTCAACCCCAAGAGGCAGAGCTCCTGATTCTACTGCACAGCCTCTGCCACAAGGACCGCGTACGATGAATCTAAACATTGACGCAAATATACTTGGTGTGATTTTTGAAAGTAGCTGCTTACCATTTAATTAAAGTTCTGTCCACACTAGAGAAATCTGCAGAGGGTATAATTACCTCAGCAATTCATCAGATGAATCATACTGGTGTGCGTGTCATTCTGTCATGGTGAGAGGCTAAGCATTTTTATTAGGGTAGCTCTGTAGAYATAACTGTGTCTGTGCACCTGAAATACTTTCACCACATACAGATTTGCTCTAAACACTCAAGAAAAAACAAAAAGTTACAGTGAGTCTTGTGTTTCACAGCCTTTTTGTGCTCCTTCCATCTTCCCAAAATCTAAGATTCTATCCATCYTCATAAATAAGCTTCAGCTCTCATACTGTGGAGTAAACCACAGAGGCTCATTACTTGGTTTCATTTACAATCATTCTCAATTTATTTAAACTCCACTCTGCAGATTTAACAACATGGTCAAATTTAGCCCTTTTTTTCCAAGACTGTATTTTCAGAAAATATTTTCTACCATACATAGTACAACAGTCACTTTATTAACTGCATATGTATTATACACTTAAACCAGAGAAATATTTGAAGCATCACCTAAGGCTACTAATATCAACCACTCTACCAGAGACACAAACACAGGAACCTACCTCTCCTTGGTCTGACAGAAACTGCCCAAAGGGGGTAAGTGTGTAAGAGAGCAGGTCCAAGGCGTTCTGAGCTGCTGGGATGGTCCCGTACGTGCTGTAGCACAGCATCATGCAGAGAAGCTGCGCAAGCAATCAGAAAACACATAACGAGCACTCCTCCTTAAGCAACATTTTCATTTCAAGACTGCATAATTAACTAATTTAGTTCTCATCAATTTTATGTTGATTACGATTTTCGCTTTTAGAAGAAATCAGGTATTTTCTGTACTGCAGCTTGATAGGAATAAAAAGACTGAGATCTAAATGCTCAGTTAGCATTAAGTGGACCTAGGTCATTGATTTTACATTAGCAAAGGACTGCGTACATCAAAAGAGAAATAGAGATCCCTCTGAATTATTTTTAAATCAAAATGGGTATTCAATATGCTTTGCATGTTATTGAAAGGTCTACACCCTACTACATAGAGCTCTCTCAGATAACCATATCCACACATATTCCCACACAGACATATACACATAAATACATACATGTTGAAACATTTCATTCGAGCCACTCAAGGCTGCACAAATGTTAAAAGCAATAACTGCCACAGAGAGAAGCAGCCCCMTCCCATACCAAGGGGGACAGCTCTAAGGGGTTCCCCTCCCAGGTACTTTTGAACCAGAGGGATGCTATCCCTCTGCTTAGCAGTGGCACAGGATGGCTTTGTAGCAAAGTGGACTCTTTGGGGAAGGAGATATTGGTAGAGGGGCAGCAGGCTGGAATGGGAGCCCGCAATTCGCAAGAGTGGGGATGGTGGTAAAGCTCCCATACCAAAATAGCTTTAAAAAGGGGGGCCCCAGTGTTTCAAAGCGACAACAAGCTGCCTTACCAACACCTGCGAGAGGACAAACAGATACATCCTGTCTCCRGGCACTAATCCACTCCACCGGGCAGCCCAAGCGAGCGGGGCCGTTTTCCGGCAGCTTTCCCCAGACTGCTCCTTCCTGCTCAGCCGTCCCGCTTGTCCTTCAGCTTCCTCTCCTGGCTCCATCACAGCTGGGCTGGCGAGACCTTCACGGGCAAGAGACACGTGCAGGGAGTGAATAGCCGGCAAGCGGCAGGCGCCGCGGAGCTCTTGTGTTCCCGGGGACGTGAGCTACCCCGCAGCTCYGCATCCCCGAGCGCTGCTCGGGACTGCGAGCGTCACGCTCCGGTAGTGCAGCTCTATTCACCTGCCTTCGTCAGGAAAAAGGGAGTGTGGGTGGATAAATTATTTTCCCTTTCTTTCCGGAGGTGCAGAATCTGCACTTTGTTGTTAATAAATTCTCATKTAGACTGCTGCACCTTTTTGTTTTTTCTGTTTCAAAAGAACCTTCTGTGCTATTTGCTACTACACACTTCCCAGCTGCATGAGGGCAAAACTACCTRTTTTGTCCCATTCTTGCTCAGTTTCTCTCTTTTCCCTTTCTTGGCTGCTTTTTCTCTGATTTAAATATAAATTTCTAGTGCACAGACTGTCCTATTCYGGGTGTCTGGAGAGTGCTAACGGACTCTGGATTTTGTCAGGGTGTCCCAAGGCACTACTAAAATAGGCTTTAGTTCTAATAACTTCTGGAATGAGTTTTTACTCAAGACTTAATAACACTGTAATGCTTTTCCATTCAATGTAAAGCCGCAGTGGAGTAGCTAGCCACCCAGTAATAGTATTTTGGTGCAGTATGCACAGAAGCAAAAGCATTTACAAGTTGGTGGTGACAGTGACAGATCAGGCCCATTCAATGCAATTACTAATGATTTACATCTTGCCATGGGAGGAAAGCACCAAGGCTTTGTATTTTATATAAATATTTCTCCAGATGCATGGGTAACAGATGTACACCCAGGTATATGTGCACATACCATAGGTAATGCTGACAATAACTGGCAGACTCTATTTTCTGTGTGCTGACTTGGTACATTTCCACAAGCACGATCAAGGGTTCAGATTAAAGGTCAATAAAACATAGAAGAACAACCAATTAAAAAGGAGAGGAACATAGAAATGCACTAGGAAGTGYAAGTTGCTGCTGTTTCTGATTTCACCTATTTGTCCTAAGGCCCTGGATTCATCCTGAAAGGCTATGGACAGACATGTCAAAAGCTGTTCTGTTATGTCGAGAGCAGCAGGCAGGTCTGGAGAGAGCCCAGAAGCAAAACCACCTTCAGGAGTGAATTGTGCCTCACTTGTGGTAGTGATTTGTCTGCAYCAAAGTTTAATATCTCCATGCCATGCTCCCGAATTTTTGTCTTATGAAGATGAGGATTTGAGATGCACAAACACTTTTCCTTCACTATAAGCCTGCACTTGCTAGAAAAATCCTTCGGCAGAAAAAAGAAGAGGCCTCTGAGGGCTGTCGCAGCCATAGGGCTTGTTAAAGGAACCTAAAATCTTCYGACAGCATCACAAGTCCAGCCATCATCCTTGCACTTTAAAAACAAACTCTTTGAATCAAAGCAACCATCCCTCCATTCTATACTCTTTCTCTGAACATATTCACSCACATGGCACAACATACTGTTATGTAACAATCTACACAGGGAAACTTCTTATCCATTCCCAAAGTAAAAGTTGGCTTCCTTTATGCAGAAAATGTCTATACAGGAGCCCCTGTAACTCTATCTCCTCCTTCATTGGACTCTGTGTATGAGCACATAAAGGATAGAAGAATAAACAGAGAACATATATATTCTRTGTGAATAAAAAATAGGGTTAGAATACTACACTTCAGGGAACTACTGAAGGGCACTATTGGAGCAATGGGCAAGGCAATGCCTTCCTGCACGACATCTGACTGCTACTGTAGGCAAGGCAGCAGCAGCTCCTCAAAGTCAACTGATTTATCCTGAGAGCCTTCACAGGTAAAGCAGCACAGGCCCAGGACCACACATCCTGGCTGTATTTCTCAATGAAGACAGTACTTTGCAAGAAAATTTGTCCTCTGCTATGCAAAAATGCTGAATTTAACAAGMTAGTTGTGGGATGAAAAGACTTGCTCCTTACCAAAGAATTTTTGTAATGGTAAAACAAAACGCAACTTAGCAATGAAAAGATAACTGTTATACATTTAAGTTTTACTCACATCCATTACACTCTGCCTGCACAAGATTCCTGCACACATCTTGGGTTGTGGTGACTTTTTCATTGGTTTTTTTTTTTCCCATGGTGGCTTCTCAGGTAGTGATAACTCTTAGGGTCTCTGGCACCTATGCAATATAGCTGATCTATTAAAACATCATTTCAAGAGGAACGAAGAAAGCACTAACACCCACGGTTGGTGCACATGCAGAATTGGTGCCCCACATCCCTCTCAATCTGCCCGGCTCCTGGTGATTGCTGTGCCTGCCAAGAATTGTTTTCCGAAGGAAAGAATGGCAAAGTATAAGCACGTCCAACAAAAATAACCTTTAAGTAATCTTTTTAGCGTGGTGGTGTGTTGTGGGAAGCAGACATCAAAGAGAGCTGTCAGATGTCTATGTCAAAAAGAATTTGGGTCCCTACATTCCCTTCTCCATAGGAACTCGACCAGCCAGCCACCTCAGAAACCTCTCCTCAACTTCTTCAAACCATCAGCCACTTTCAAGGCTGCTTATGGATGGATACAATTCACCACTCRGAAAAGTCTTTCTTCCTGATGTTCTCTGCATTCCTAACTTAAATTGTCTTGATATTTTCAWTTCCATCCTGGAAAAAGCTCCAACTCTAGCTGCCAAACACTTGTTGTTGGTAGATCTTTCATTTGTACTGGGAAACCACATGGGGAGCTCCTCAGGAGATACCAGACAGCTTAATTCAAGCACTAGCGAGAACCTGGACAGACACAAGAATCTGTGACAATGACTTAAATTACAGCTTTGAAACAGAAAGCTTTGGGTAGACACATGCACAKATGCAAAGTGTCTACCTTCAATTGCTCAGACTACAATAGGAAAAAAACCTACTTCAGCCTCTACTTCTGAAAGAAGCAAAGAAACTAATAATAAAAAATACAACCTTTCTGCATCATTACAAAAATGCAGACTTAGACACAATAATGCTCCTCGCTAATGTTAAAGGGAGAGGTGGGGAAAAAAAAGAAAGAAAAAAGTAAATCTACCCCAATAGGATAGAGAACAACCCAGAAATGTCAGAAATGCCAGTAAGTGCAAGTCCCTAAGTCTAAGTACTTTCTGGGAGTACTTAGTATGCTTAAAATCTGCAGCCTTCACACTGGGAAGAGTAAGTGTTCTTTGCAGAGTTCTTGAAACAACAGCACAGGGAAGGAAATGGGTCTCACCTACAAGCCAGGAAAAGCACTGAAGTTTCAGATCGACTTTCAAGCTCAGTTGGTGGAGTCTGGCTGCAGCATGAGCCAAACTAATTTCTAAAAAGGAAAGACATCAAGAGAAAAGAAAGAGAAGAATACAGTCATGCAGAAAATCTGGGATCATGACAGGCACTGAACTGAGATCTATGCATTTCTAATCCAATGCCTTTACGCCTTCACTGGTATAATCTTTAGCAGACTTCTTAGAAAAGCAGCTTTGCCAAAGGAGAGTCAACATTTACCCCTGCTCTTTACTTGAGCTGAGCACTGCTGAACAGAACACAGGCTCTGCTCCCTGCTGGTGGACAGCCCAGTCCCACCTCTGCTCRGCCTCTTCCCGTTGGAGGGGAGCGGGGCCCGATGCTGGAGCGGGCGAGGGGAAGAGCTGCTGCCTTGCTGCTCAGCAGTTCCCTGCCCAACTGCTGACTCACACGCTTGCTCCGCATCCATTTTCACACTGCTCCCACTCAGGCCACCTGCCACTTCATCTGCGACGGGTGGGAGGAGAGAAAAGGGGTGAAGTCAGAAGAGGGAGAAAAAAAAAAAAAAAATGTTCGCTGCCACCCATGCCTGTTATCATAACGCAGCAGGGTCACCTCTAAGAACAAGCCTGCAAGCTGCCATAGAGATGCAGTGGAGAAACAGCAGATTGCAAGACAAACTGCCTCCCTCTCCTCTCCTTCTACAGGAGGGTGACTGGCCAGCTACAGACTTGCAAACCTCATTTGACTGCCCAAATCATTGGTGCTGGGGGCTTGATGTGCTGTGTAACCTTCCAGCTTCAGGCAAAGCCTTGGGTTTTCCCTCTTTTCTCTGGGTTAGGTGAATTTTCTGGATGCCAGGATATTTTACTGCTCCAAAAGACACCATGCAGTAAGTGCCTGGCTGCCAAAGGAAAGTGGCCCAGTGACAAGCGTCACTGCCATCTGGACAGACCTTTGATTGCTGAGGCCAGAAGTGGAAGATGTCCAAACCTCACTCTTCTTTCAGACAGAAGAATATGGAAAAGATGAAGACAATCTTAGCTACTTGCAGCTCTCATGATAACCAAATATAACAAGAACCAGTCTTCTATTACCTGTCTGCTAAACCACAAAGTAAAAAATGGACCCACATCCCACTATCAGTGCTGGTACAGATGCTTATCATGATTATTGATATCACAGCTGCCTAATAAGTTAGGTTGGACAGAGAACAGCAGCCATGTGAAAAAACAAGAACCTTAATTTAATAAGTTCTCAAATTCTCCTAAAAGCAGGTAGCAGCTTACATAACATAAGGCTAACAGCTTGAAATCTCCCTTGCTGCTTAGGTTGTTCCTCTTCCACTYGTTCAGAAGTCTGAGCTGGCAGAACCAACTTGGAATGTGGAGCACTTACCAGCAAGCCTCTGGTCATGTTTTGGTTTCTTTTCATTCAAGATATTTTACACACACTAAGTTCAAAATAAACATATGATTCACTAAATCATCAAGTTTTTTTCTTTCTTTCTCTCCTTTATTTGGGTTTCTGGAGAACACCATTTATCACTTACGGAAAACAAGGTCCCTAGTTTTAGTTGATTAGTTTCTGCGCTTGCTAAGCTGACTTTCAGATGGAACCAGGACAACTGTGCTGAATTTTTAGAGYAATTCTTCGCTTACTGCTACTATTTGCATCCAGTAGAAAAATTAGGGCTTTGTAGATAAGGATTTTGTGTTATTAAGCCTAATTAGTACTTCAAAAACAGAATCTGTTTTTTCTCTTGTGGGAAAGGGTCTGTTTTTCACTAACCTTGTATCTGGCTTCTCAATAATTCTCATGGAGTAGTTTGCTCACTTGGAAATGTGCTTGCTCTCTACAGGCCTCAAATGCAGAGACAAAAGTCAGTCTGAGTTGGGGTTTGATCTGAGGTTTCAGTGATACTCTATTGATAGGGCTTCCATATTTCCAGTTTTCCAGTTTTATATTTTTTCCCCCTAAAGGCAATCATAATTCTGTTGCCCAGAAGAGACTTCATGACAAAATTCGGTTATCTGGAAGGGAAAAGAAATACGGGAAAGTGAAAAACAGAACTCAAAGCCTTCCCAAATTTCCCTGCTTCCCTTTTTTTTTTTTTTTTTTTTGTTCCAAGTAATCAATAGACTTTGGAAGGCAGTTTTATGTTCTAGCACCGCAGCAGGAAAGATGCAGTCTGCCACAACAAACTGACTGAAGGGTGAGAACTCAAGGCTTCCTCTGAGCTGCTACCGATCTCTTCCTTCTCAGGAGAACCCAGATGCTCAATATCCTACTCCTCCCAGACCTGGAATCGTACACAGCACTTTCGGATGTTTAATATCCCCAGTCTATCTAGTAAGAGGAAGTAACTTATTTCACCAGACCTCTAGCCTGTCATGATTCCTATGCAACATGAGAGCTGAAAGGGCTAAACAGTCCAGAATAGGATTGTCTGATACTACCCAAGCTGAGGTATAGGCCCTGCTTACATGGGAGTGAGAAAAAACAAACTCTGGCTTTTTGCTCTAAAAAGATAGGGCTCCTATTTCCACAAAAGGAGAAAGGCTAGGAGTCATCACCAGCAGAAAGGTTGTCACAGAAAACAACCCTAGGGATAGTTACTATACCATCTGCTGAGGTCTGATTCTCCCAATACTGCTTACAAACTTCTAAGCCTCTACTGAGAGGGAGTTATTCTTAATTTCCAGGTCAAGTACAGTTATGCCCTTGTGCACATGTAAACRGTACTCCCATTATTAAATAAATTCTTAACAGCTCTATTAAAGCTCACAGGTTTTAAGCACAAGACCGTGTTAAGCACTGTCCTTTTTCAACTAAGAAACACATCAAGTCAGGGGGCATGTTATTTCTCGTGGCAGCCTGGGACACTAGGACAGAGTCTTTGCTTTGAGACAATTAAAGTATTAAATATGGGGTCAAATTACAGCTCTTAACGAGCGAACACAGACCCTTGGTAGGCAGAGGCGGTGAATATTAACCTCCATCACACCCACACATAATTAGCATTTGCCATCTCTCAATCAGGCCTGTATTCAAAGGCTTTTGTTTTGATAGGAGGCTCTTCCCTCATTTCCTCACAAACCCTTTGCAGAAGGGCTTTCTGATTACTGCCTAACAATTAACTGCAGCCCTTTTTTGTTTTGAAGAATACATTTCTCTCTCTCTTTTCTTTTCCCTTCTTCAGAGAATGTTTTTAAGTGCCTGGGAATATTTGGGGGTACCTTTAGTTTCCATAGGAAGACAGTACAGGTGGCTTTCAACTGAGTTCGTTGTCCAACATCATTCCCRGCTTCCCAACTCCCTTTAATACTGAAAATGGAAACCCACAGAACAACTCTATAATTCCATAGCTTAAAATAGAGAGCTAGAGTTTCACTCTTGATTTAGCCTTGGACAGACAAAACAGCCACTGAAAACTGCCAGCAATGCAACAAACATGCAGATTTAGATATATAGGGTTGATATATTTGTGACACAAGATGACCAACACTCGCCCCCAAATCACCATTTTTGTGCCTCTAAGCTTTAATTAGAAGATATGTTTAAGAGTGTCTAATGCATAAACAACAACAACAAAAACAGCTATAGTAACTTAAAAGAATTACTTGCATTAGGGTTTTATGCATTTTTGAAAATATGTTGTATTCATAATGCTGCTGTTGGTTAGCACACTGTTATTGCTTTATAAAACCCAAAATCTCTTCTCATAAATGAGCTTCTGCAGCTCTRATATCAATCCCATTTGTATGTATTTCTTATTTCTCTTGAGCAACTTAGTTCTCTTCTTCTTCTCTTGAGCAACTTCTCTTGAGCCTGGTGTCCTGTAGGTTTTAAATCTGCTCTTTGCTCTAGGGATATAAGGGTTTGGGCTTTGAAGCAGATGGGTGAGACGCTGGCCTGCTGCCAGTTTCAGACATGAACACTCTGATGTCATTCACTTGAGCGGAACCTGCTTTACGAAGTGGCTAAAATCTCACACCCTGAAGCCTTCAGCAAAAGCACCAAGTAAGGCACCATCACATTCAGCCTGCATTCCAAAGACATTTTTTCCTGAGCAAAGCAAGGTCATATTAAGACCAGTCAAACTGATCATCTCCAGCCACACACGTGACACACACCTTAAGGTTACTATCACAAGCATAAACATTTCATTTTCTTTCATGGATTTACAAGACCGTATTTACACATCTTCACTGACTCCACAAGCAGAGCTATCATTCAGATACTGTCATTTAGGCTCCAGAATAAGCAAATGGATGGATAAAGGAGTAAACAGCTAGAAATAAGAGTCAATATTACTCAATATCACTCCTATGCTACAATGTCCTATTTCCACCTTGGGAAGCTCCATTACAGACACAAATGCACAGCCTGGACAACTAAGTGCCGTTGCTTCCAGCTCACTGTTCTGCTACCTCCTTACCAGCAGCCCCTRCATCTTAGGGACACACAGAGGTTGAAGCCTGACATGTATAAAGGTGTCAACAGCTTTCTCTCCTCTCCAACCATCCACATAATAGCACAAAATGTGAATGCTGCATCYACAGGAAGATAATAGTCCCTGTTGTTTACTTGTGTCCGGTCTGTGAGGCTTCCTGTCCTACCTGTGCTCTTCAGTGCAGCCACACTGCTATAAGTAGAGCACCAAGAAACCTAACAGTGTCTTCCCACTCTCTTTCCTGAGGCRGAATTAGGTACAAGGGAATGTTATGGCTAGATAAACAGACACATGCAAGCTATTACACATCTGTTAGAGAAGGTGAGATGGAAAGAAAAGAGCACACCTTGTCTTACAGGATAATGAGGAGCTTTGCAAATTTTCTGCAAGGATTTTGCATCTCCTGTCTGCAGTCAAAAATCTGCTCTCTGCAAAATAATCCAGAGAGTCCAACTCAGTGGATTTCTGCATCCCAAGACTCTGGTTCACCTGAGAAGGTGACTGTACCTAATACCACACAGACTCATTTTGCTATAAACTTAGCAAGAGCTGGCATTAACCAGCAGGGCTGCAAGGCAGAGGGTAAAGAGTGAGAAGATACATTTTTGGGGTCCTGCAACAGTTCCAGGGACAGCTTGGTCTGAGCTAATCTGGGGATTTTGTATTGTCCTCCAGCAAACACCGTGGAAATGCTCTTAGATACCTCGCATCCGAGCCATCCCAGAGAGGACTGCAACATCATCTCCTATCAGCTGGCAGGTCTTCTGAGTCTGTGGGACCCAGAGCTGCCAAGGATGGACACTGTTAAAACCTCCCTTGCTGCAGGTATAACGGTCTCACGATATTTCCTCTTCTGAGGATGAAACGATGGTGATTCATTTCACCATCTCATCTATGAATTGAGGCTGTTGAAAAAATATTTTTGTCTTTTTTCCACACCTCAATTAAAGCATTTCTTCCTTTTCATGAGCAACTTATTTCATAATACCTATAACTCAGGCCATTGCAAATAGAGCAAATCATATTCTGATGGACTCCTGGCTGTCCTGCTGTTTTGCTCCCACATTAAAGTATTGCTCACTTCCTATAAAATTCAGCACTCGTTTAATAGACTTTGAAGTAAACAGAATCAAATGCTACTTATGGGGTGTGGGTAACSAACATGTCAACGAGAAGCAGCATTTTTTTCTTTTAAGCTATATTCCTGCTGTGCTATGCTTAACGCTCCATCTGCAATATTGGGAAATGTTAAAACCCTCATACCATCTTCCACACTGAGGTATAAATTTGACTTCTACAAGGACAACTTGGACTCATGCAAAGGAATCTTGGAAATCTCTTTCTTAGCTTCTAAGGACAAATGTGTAACTATCAAACCAGCCCTACCTCCAACSTCTCAGCAGATGCCAAACTAAAAGATCTTTTAGTTTGGCATCTCAAGGACAAGTATATGCATCCCACACTTGTCCTTTTGACAGAAGATAGTTATTAATTATGTTATGAAGACCATAATCAAAATGCATAGCTCTGCCTTGTTTGTTATGTTCTGCCATGTCTACACTTAGCAGAAGCACTGCAATCTATTTCCAATGTGCCAGAGACACAAAAGATGAAATAYCAGGATTTCCCCAGAAAAATAAGACCTAATGCTACACTCCACTCCACATACTGATCTTTCATCTCTACAGATCATGAAAGAACCTTAAAAGCTGAAAGGCTGTAGCATCACACTACTAAGAGATGGGTGTAAGTCACACATCTCTTCAAAAGGAGAGACAGTACTTTAGTAGCGCACAGAAAAGCATGAGCAAAGAAAGCTTCACCTAAAAGCTGTTGCACAGGCATCATGTGCCATGGAAAGGGATACATGCTCTTTATATCTCCAGTAAAGGAGATGCAGAACTTGGCAGCTCTAGGGAGCCCCCCACCATCTAGGGAGCCCCCCAGAAAGAGGAATTACCTACTCTGAAGAGATCTCTATATTTATCTTTAGCTTCCACAGAAGGCAGAGAAGACAGAAGGCATTTAAGAGCCTTTCAGGAGTGYCATCCCTCTTCCTTAAAGTCTGTCAGATTGGTTAGACGAACTTGGTACCGAGTTGAGCAGGAGCCTATGCAGAAAAGATCAGGCCTGCCAGTCTAACCCCCTCACCATCRCTTCTCAGCTTGGAGGTAAAAGGCCTTTCCTACAGGTCATTCCTAAAAGGGAGTCAAAGGTATTCAGACTGTAAGAGACTTAGCAAAGCAACCCACCAGTCACTTGAGGGTCAATCATCAATAAATCCCATTGGGTATTTATCTGCCTATTGTCATACAAGTGCTGCAGCAGAATGGAGCTTTAATAGAATATTTTAGTTAATTAAATCTGGAACATTAATGGGTTTTTCATAACACTGTGGTACTGTATCTACAAAAAAGCAGTTAAAAAGGGTTCTATTTAAAAAGTGGAGAGGTTTAGTCTTTGAACATATGCTTAATGAATAAAACTGTTGGGGAAAAAAGGCCTGTGTGTATTGAAGGGGTGCAGTATGTTTGTTCTCACTTCCAAGTATGCCATGATGGCAATCAGCAGCAGTAAATGGCCTCTATTGTGAGGACTAAGTAAAATTCCATTTGGCCATTTACTTTCAGGTGAAATTGCTTTCTTTTTCAAATAACACATTCTTTGAGCTAAGCAGCCAAGCTGGAAATAAAGCAGTGCCAGATTCATGTTATTAAGGACACCTGACAAGCATTCACACTTCGGGGTGGGTGCAGAGTACAAGAGCAGCACGGGAACAGGCAGGCAGCTTGTTCCCACAGCATGGGGTGCAGCAAGCAAGGAGCAAACAGACTTCGGCAAAGAGGCATTCGGATCCTGTGGTGAGAACAGCCCAACCACCCAGCACCAACACATGTAGCAGTGGTGGGCACAGTTTCAGGGTTGAAATTACACAGAATATAGTGTACAGCATAGTGCAAAACCTGAGCAGAGCTCCTAAGACGTAGATACCACCTGGAAGGCTGCAGTGGCAATGCACATGAGAACGCTCAGTCTATTGTGTTGCATCTCCCAGAGCAAGTAGATGAATCCAATCAACTAGAGGATCAAAGAAATTACAATGTCAGTGTCTTACATACAAAGAAAGCATGGGAAATAACCACAGGTAAACCATATGCTAGYTAGATTTTTAAAGGATTTTGATAGATATGGCTGAAAACATGGAATGCTACTTGCTCAAGCCAAACTGCACCCCCTCCAAAAAACAGGCAAGTCAAACGTGGCAGTATTTACTCAACTCCTACCCCCACAAAACCCTCCTAGCACAATGCCAGATCCCCCCCTTTCTCCAGTAAATCTCTAGGAGCTCCGCAGGTGAAGCTCCTTAGAAGCCCTTTCAGCACTCCCATATTCCTCAAGGCAGATTTCYCTTCCTGTTCTCTCTGTCAACAGCCCTCTCAGCTCTGGCTATGTTCACAAGGCAGCCAGGTCTTCGCTGCAAGGCGCATTGTGCCATGTACAACTCCTACATGCAGACATCCAACCAAACCTTCGCTGGAGCTCTACCAGGGAAGGCCATGCCATAAGCCCCCCTGCTTTGCSAGCTCCTCTAATGCAGCAGGCTTGGGAGAGAGCTCCTTGCTGCATTTGGACCATTTGGCACAGCTCATGGCACTAGGTATAATCAATACCTAAAATACTGCTCTCCCTGCTTTGCTAGCTTGGCAACATGTACAGGTCCTCCTTGTCTCCTTTAAGGACTTCTCCCTGGGAACCGGCAGAATAGATCCAGGTGAACAGTGATCAGAGATTATGAGTGGGAGGAGATAAGCAGCAGCACAAAGATAAAGCAAGCCTCAAATTCCCAATTCTTGAGATAAAACTGTGATACAATAAAGACGCTACGTCACTAAAACCTCCAATTCTGGGTGCTAGGATATCCCTCCCACCATCTTCCTAATGAATTACTAACTGAAATAACCTCTCTCATGAAAATTTCCCGTTTCTTACATTTTCTCAGCTAGATGCAAAGATGCCCTCAGCAGGCACATGGAAGGCAGGAAATTTCAAGTGGTTGGATAGTCCAACTAGAGGGGCACAGGGCTTGTCAGCATGAGAGAACTGCAGCCATTTTGCCAAAGGAATTGGAGGAACCCAATGTAGTAAACTGATGGCAAGAATGATGCTCTTCATGACATGGGACATCAGAGTTCCCACGGGTGGTTAGCTTCAGCTAAAAACAAACAAAAAAACAATTTATAGAAAACTGTTGGGAGCAGTCACCTGTAGGCAAAACTCTATTCTCCAAAATCCCCAGCATTTTTAACAGGCTGATTTTCAGCTTATTTCAACATGCAGTTACATGAATAGTTTCTCCACTAATTAATCAGGTAGGCAGTCTACTAAGCCAGTGACCCTGAGGTATGCACAAAATTTGGTAGGCACCAATGAGCCTGATCAAAAACTATTGCACTGTTTTGGATCCCACAGCCCTGAAAGAGGCCCTTTTCTATTCTGACTTCTAAAAATCAAGACTTGTTCTATGACATTTAGCCAAGTCTTACAGAACCACTCAGATAACAGGGAGAATTGAAATCAAGCTAGAAAAAAAGAAAAAGGACTAGGAGCAACAAAAAGGGAAAGGAGAAGATAAAACAAGGCCAAAGAGAGTGACAAAATAAGGAGCGAGAATCCATTTGAGAATATCCATTTCAGAATAACGGAAACAAGAGCAAGTGAGATGACAGAAGAGATGAAGAAAAAAGAATATAAGTCTAGTGAAGAAAAGCGCACAAGACGGGGAGAGTGAAAGCCTGGCAGAAGGACTGACTGGAGACTAAAAACAGCAGCTGGCAGCAGCTCAAATCAAACAAGGCAGCATATGTAGGGAGAGCAGTAATAGGAAAACTTCCTTCCTCTGGAGGATTAAGTAACCTCAGAGTTAGGTTGGGTCCTCACTCTCTCTCCTCTCAAATCGCTTGCTGGAAACTCTGAGGCAGAGGATCTAGTTGAACTTTTCTGTGGCTATCGTCCCCAGCTGTCACTCTGAGCTCTGCACGGAAACTGTCAAAGGCTAAAGCTGCATAAACCGGTCATTCATTTCAATTCATTTTTCTACAAGGAAACACCAAGCTGGATACCACTCCCCCAAATAATTTACAAAATCMAAAGGTCAGATTTTCCCAGTGTGTAGGAACATGTTCAAAAGCCCCAGTCCAACCAGACAGAGCCCTCGTCTGCTGATGCTGGAACCTTTTTGCAGAAGATGAAACAAAGTTCAACTTTCAAAAGCATCTTAAAAATGGGGAGTCTTTTCAAGTTTCAAGCTGAAACATATTCAGATAGTGTCACACAGTGTTTGAGACTGGGATTTGTATTCTTTTCATAATGCTGCTACAGTACTTTTTTTGCCTCCTTTAAATGAGCATCCATGAACATAATCTACATAGTGTTGTGCTGAGATACTGTAGGGGTTTTTTTCTGCTACTACTGTACTGTAGGGTCTTTACTGTAGGGTCTTAGGATTGCAATATCACTAGGGATTGCCAAGAACTTTGTATTAAAATGGAATCTGATCAGCCTTTGAAATGTAACTGCCTACTTTTGCCAGCCCTCCTGGGACATACCCTGCTAAGCATGTTTTACTGCTCTGTTAAGATAAGGTCACAATTCTGGGTGATTCTTTAACGTTTCCAAGCATTTTGTTAGGGCCCAAAGAATGAAAACAAAGCAAATAACTAGTATGATCAAATGAACATACGAGCCAAACTCAAACGCATTCCACTTTCCAGTCAACGTGATCTTTTTTTCCCGCTGCAGACACAACATTAATCAAATGAAAAGGCAGCTTGATCTCTTCATCATTTTGAAAATAAAATAAACACAACAAAAACCCATACCACCACTGAAATGGGAAGCAAAAGGTGCCTGGGAAAGACAGAGTCAGGGTAGAAAGCTCCTGGAGGCAAACAGTAGTATCCCCACGGCAATCTAGGAAGGATGCTAGGGAAGCAACAGCAGAGCAGTTCAGGTACTGTGGCTGCTGACTCCAAATAGTGAGCTGGAGCTTTGAAGGTGCTCAACCAATCCATCTACACACTRCATTTTGCTACTTGGACTGTTAATTTGAAGATCACCAGATTCTCTGCAGCAAAACACARCAGCAGAAGCTGCTGAACTCCACCAGTACCAAACCGCAGGCTTCGCCAGGCAGCATCACAGCCCTCTCCAGAGGTGTTACCCAAAGCAGCTTGCTGAAGTTGCTCACTCATCTTGCCTATCTCCTGTCCTATTTCTTGTTCTCTTCACGGGGTTACTGTGACATGACAAACTGGCATCTTTGCACTGTGACCTATCATGCAGTGACGAGAGACTCAGAACATCTTAACAAGCAGATTCATCTATATCATCATGCAGGATGACTCAAAAGTCACTTCCATTGGAACTATAYGGGGGAAAAAAAGTAATTAATTTCTTTATGCCTGTCTGGAAATCCCAACTTGCAAAAGTAGGATTCACAGACGAATACTTTTGGTGTCACACAAAAAGTTACCCTTACTACTGCTGCTCTTATGCTAGGATAATGGAAACTGGCAGGAAGAGCAACAGCCTAAACAGCTGTTAATTCTCTGCAGCTTGCAAATACCACTTATTCAGAGCTGTACTTCTGGTAGGATGCAAGAAAACCTTTTGCTATACAGGACACAAAGAAACAAGACAGTCAAATCAATCAACTTGCTACCCATCAAACACCCATCAAATTGTGTAAAGGCCAGGTATAAGAATTAAAAAATACATATATTTATACATATGCCTGGCAACTTGTCCAGCCCCTCACAAAAATATGCTACACAAAAAGTCTTTCAAAAACCATCTTCCAAGTCATTGCTTTTGCTTTAAGTTATTGGCAAAGTTTTGCTATGGGTACTGGCCCACGTAACACACAGTAAATGCACATGACCCACGTTATTTACCCGCTGGCCCAAGGTCAACTTGACAGCCATGGTTATACTTCTTTAGGCCCTCAACACTGTTGCAATTGCTATTTTCCTCACTATTATCTAGTGTGCTTTTAATGTCACATCTTCATGAATTGCAATAGGACCAGAAGCAAACCAACCATGCATTAGAACACGTTGCTTAATTCATGCTGAAGTTGGGGTGGCTTTTTCATGGTTCTGTTTGTCTTGCATAACCATATGCTTGCATATGGTTAGCCAAACTCCACTGATGTTACTATATAAACACTATGCAGGCACAAAGCTCTTGCTGAATCAAGCATTCATTAGAAGTGCTGACTACTGTTTATAAATACTACAATGAAATCACAGAACATCCACATAACAAAAGCTCCGTTTTAAGAGAACGGCCTCTAAACTTGCATTTGTCAAGCCACCAAGCAACAAAAATATCTCCTCTTCCTTTCACTATATTCCCAGAACAGCACTCTTTCCACAGACAGTATATTCCTGCATTTTACCTCTGGAACAGAATCAGTAGAAATTATATAGGACCAGCCTGATGCTTCCTTACTCCCCTCTGCACTCTTACTCAGGCAAGAAATCTCCTCAAAGTCATTAGGGTTATTTGGGAAAGGCAGCACCAACTGAATCAARAATTACAGTCTGGCACACAGCAAGCAAAAAACTACACTCACAGGCTACAGATAGCCCACATACTCCTTAAAGTTCCTTGAAGGCAAACTTCCCTATATAATCCCCAGAAAGAGTTGTACYGAAACAATAAGGACAGTAAAACTGAAAACCAGCACATAATAATTTACCAAACTGATATTTGTCAAAAAGGCAACAGACTGATTTTTAGTTTAATTCTTTGTTGAAATCCAGGTCCCTGTGGGTGCAAACCAGGTACCGTTGCACTGAAAGCTGCACRGTTTCCATCCTCTTTGACTCTCAGTTGCTGTTCAGGGACAGAATTAGATTTTCAGCAGCTTCATTTTACATGACATTTAGTTTGTGTTCATTCAGCAAAATAAACTTGCTTTTAC
This sequence comes from Nothoprocta perdicaria, assembly GCF_003342845.1. Lineage (NCBI taxonomy): Eukaryota > Metazoa > Chordata > Aves > Tinamiformes > Tinamidae > Nothoprocta > Nothoprocta perdicaria. Next base: position 510,042 of record NW_020455589.1, read on the forward strand.
AAAGCTCTTGCTGAAAGATCTTAACTTCAAAACTCTTCACCTAACCCAAGCATATTTAAAAATAATGTTTCATTTTGCTGATCTCCATGACTCTGTGACCCTGATCTGCATTTTATTTTCCACCCACATCACAGCAATTAACGGCTACACCACACAGAGACAGCAAAACTTTTTCTAGTTTTGAAACTACCAGCCTATTAATTTTAGCCTGTGCACTTTCTGCTGGATGCTATGTTGGATGCAAGTGCAGGAGAAACCTACCATGAGACAGTTCTGCAAAACAGATGTCCTTCTAGTTACTTAAAATGACAGCTTCTAATCTAGCCTGTCATTCCATTGTTCATCCAGCCTTCTCCCTGACCAATGCCAACARCTTGCAACAGTTTCCAAGGCACTGTTCTGTCTTGGGAAACAAACTCTGGTTCAGTATTTGCCTTCTGACTTACCCAGAACCAGGCAAAGCATTAGATATTGGTCATTTTAGTCCACATGTCCTGCAATGAAACTGATGATATTATCTTTGCATGTTTCACCAATTGCTCAGCTTTGGCTTTAAAACACTGCAAATTTTTGGCCACAGTTAAGATAGTATTTTCTGCATGCTGGAGTTCATCAGCATGTTAATGACAAGTGAGCAGAATCAGATCCTTTGCATAGCCAGGCTTGAAGCAAAGGTCAGTCTAGTTTCACAAGAATGCCTGGGTAATAACTCTGCTTCAAGTATTTACTGCAGCAGACACTCTTGGTTTACTTTAAAGATCCTGATTYGCAATTCATAAACCATCTCCTGAGCCTTCACTCAGGTTACCCTCACTAATACTTCCTGACCGTCCTTGTCTTCGGAGCCCAAACCTGTGTGCTCAGGCRCCTCACACACCGGCCACACCAAGACACCTTTCCAGCAAGCGTGCGTCCTGCAGACCCTGTGCAGGCAGCCTTTCTTCCTCCACTCTGCTTTACAGACACGCTACCTCCATGCTGACACTCTTACATGAACAGCAAGGCAAGCCCATGACCTTCAGCTCACATCCGGCTGGAAAGCTTCAATGCAGTTTTTTTGTTGGAACGATTCCATCTCGATGTCACACAACAAATGATTGTCGGTCTTTTCTTTCTCCCCTCCCACATCAGGTCTTCCCAGGGCAAGCTTTTCTGCCAGGCAGAACTACCCACGCCTTACTCTGCAATAAAAACAAAACTCAGTTTGAAAAACTTCCCTTTGTACTGCCCACATACAAAAAGTAAATCTCTTTCACTGCTGAATTAAAGATCTTTTTGATGAACAACCTGCAGGCTATGTGCATAAACACATGATTTTTAGGCCAAGCTGAATCCAATTGAGATGGGGAGAAGGGAATGAAAAAGGGAACACTTTTCTGAAGCCAGTGTTGAAACCTAAGAAAAAAACAAAAGAAGTGAAATCTCATAAAAGCAAAGATCAAAATGTCCCTCTGGCAGACCCTTTGACTCCAAAGCAGCCACATGTGTGTGTCTGTATATGTCCTGACACAGGGGGACTTTAATTATCTGGCAGACCACATTGCTCGTCTTGCACTACCTGGTCTTGACACCAAGGGATCAGCTCTCCAAGCAGGCTCCCCAGTACAGAAGGCTAAGGCTCCAGTTCAGCACTAGTGCAGTTGACTGTGCAGCCTCCCAGCCCACGGTAAACAGAGGTCACCCATGCTTAAATTCAAGCAGAAAATGTTGAGCGCTTTTACTGGAGTGGACTAAAGGCACGTACATGTGGTTACTGCAGTTCCACATGTGACACTTGATCAACGTGCCTGAGTTTTTAAACACTGAGCTGTTGACAGCAAGAGCAAAAGCAGTCCCCGCTGCTGTTCTTGGGCTCCCATAGCATCAGTAGTTCACCACAGTATCCAAAGGCTGCTATAAATGTGTTTTACATCCACAGCTGTGCAAAGAGCTTGACATGGTGGCATTTCCAAAGACGTCCTGGGAAGGAGAAATAAGGTCTAAAGCAGCTTCTAGAAAGAAAGGGTTCCTTTTTCCTAAGCTACTTGCAACTATSACAGCTGGCCTTCAGCACAGGGATCTTGCCAGATTCCACATACAGCTCCCTTCTCTGCACTGCCTCTCCAGTCAGATCTTCTTCCTCTCCTGCATCTTTTCCCCCACCATGTAGCTTAGGCAAACTTGTTATTTTCAACCGCTTAAGGAAGTAAGCCCATTTACAATTCCCCTGCCTAAAATATTCCCATCTTTCTGTCCATCTCAGAACATGTGAATCCTCAGAAGGAAATGTCACAAAAGCAAGAATAATTAGGCATCAATCCTGACTCTGAATATGCACACAGCCTGATTCCCCAATGCCTTTTATCATGCAGTTATCATCAGTGCAAGACTGATGTGAAAACAATATTCCAATTTAGTAGATGTAAATGAAATACACTGAATCATTACTGCTGTGCCCATGACTAGGAGGAAAACCTTGAAGGCAGAATAATTTTTACTGCCAGTCACCTTAAGCAAGAGAGGCAACACAGCTGCACAAACAGGTCCTTTGTTTGGAAAGCTCACGTCCTTCGTTACACTGACATGAGCAACTAAACTAGTCAGAAGAGCACTTATCCATATGCCTAAGTGTCGGTGAAATCAAGCTACATGCTAGAGAAGAATTCAAGGTAGTTCATTTTGCTCTGTGCGAAGCCCCCAGAGATGTGTCACCCAAATCTCAAAAGCAAGTGCAAAACTTCTGGCAGCAAGTCCCGAGCAGAGTACTTCATGGAAGCAGGAGTGACTCTATCCAGTGCTCATTACCAGCAAACTATTACCATTTTCAAGTTATGAGACTGTTTTTCCCATGGGAAACATTGGCACAGTCTGCCCAAACAAACAAAATTATATATAAATATATATATGATAATTTGGGTAGTCTGGCATTGGCAGGGCAGCAGAACAGACCAATATGTGTTTGTGTGTATATATATATACACACACACAAATATATATATATATATATAAATGCAGACTATTCATTGCAATTATTCACAACTCCCTCTAACTGCTGGTTCGCAGATTAACAATTTTTGCTGGTACAAGTGTAGGAATGAGGGGACTAGACACTAACTTTCCAAGAGACCAGGTAAGAAACAATAGGTTTATAAAATGGGGACAGAGGAAATAACTGTTTACTAGTCTAGATAACATGGTTTGGTCTCAATTTCTGTGACAGAAATCTGACTTTACTACTTACTGATCTTGAACTCACAGAAGCCAATTTGTCATCACACGGAAAGTTACTCAGTCCTGATGGGATATTGACGGGTTCCACCAGTGCCTCASAGCCCTAGAAAGGGTCTGAAGTTCTCTGTTTCTCTATCAACAGCAGAACTCTGTTTTCTGAAGCAGAAATTCTTATGGGATGAACCAGTGAAAGTGTCATGGACTTGGAGATGTTCTAGACCTTCGAACAACTGAGATCCGAATTATTTGATAACCTCTGTCATAACACAGAGCTAGAACTTAGGGGTTTAGAATTTAGTCTTTGGTTTCCAAAATCCACATTTCTAAAGACTCAGAAAAAGGCCATCTTTCACCTTTGCATACAGAGTTCTTTGTTCAGTGGGTCCTAAGTAGCTCTAGAAAGATTTAAACAGCACTACCACCCAAACAGCCAACACTGAAGGTTAGTTTCATGCTGCATTGAAGCTAACCTACCCTCACACTGCGGCAGGAGGCGGGTTTCATCCTGCTCCCTCTCCTCCTTTGCATCACATCCACCTACACGCGCAGCACCCGAGCTGCTGGCCCTCCCCAAATTGATGGGCGACTGCTTCTTTTGGGGAGCAGATTAGTCATGGTTGCAGGAGAGAGAAGGGGAACGCCCTCAATGGACACTCACTGCTAGCTGCAATGTCATGTGGAATTGGGGCTCCCTTGCAGGGACCTACAGAGCCTTCCTGGGCACTCAGCTCAGCTCTTCCTACATGGGTAAGTGATAAATGACATTCAGTTCCTTCCTCACAGTGKGCTTAGCTTTGTCAGAATCTCACACCCATTTTATCACACAGATTAAACCTCAGGGAAGGCAGTTATATGCAAAAATCTCCCCCAACACCTCCACTGGAGAAACAAAGAGGTTATTCCAGTGATTAAATAATTAATGGCAAKCTCACATCACTATATATGCTACACAAGGCTTTCCTTATCCACACTTAGAGCAATTGCTTGAAATTCTGATGTCACTTGCAATAGATATAATCAGCTGGCAGTTTTAAGAACTTGTTCGTATATTAAMAACTATGACCAACATTGTTTTCTGTGCATAGAGATAAACATCCTGCTCAAGGATCTGAACTCCTATTTAAAAACAAAACCAAACATTAAGAATAAAAAGCACTCAGTATGGTTCTGCGACACATATGTGGCTGCCTTGCATATTCCCTGCCTACACTGACAGTGTGGGAGCTCGGTTAGTCATCTAATGCGCATATTTGCTTGGCACACTGCTTTTACTTTCTTTTACAGGCAAGCAGGATGATCAGCTTACTGTATTTTTACACCATCACTGCGTGTTCATCAGGCAGTACAACCAGGTCTTGGCAATTCAAACCACAAGCTGCTAGGAAACAGCTAGGGGCAAAGGGAAGCCCAAGGTCCGGAATGCTGCTAGGCAAGCCTGCAAGAGGACCGGGGTGGCTTTTCAGACTTAGGCTGCTTACAGACATTTTTGGTGGGACCTAATTACATGCTTATTAGCAATACTGTTCAGAATAAGGAGTTTTTAGTGAATGAAAGACTAGTTTGGTTTTTGCTACCAACCCAAATGYAGACCCTTCTCCATCTCTTAAGTGCAGTGAGGGTTCTCCACCTGTTTGCTTTGAAAGGCCACTTCTCCACCTTTGGCCAAAATGAAGGCAGAACTTGAATTTCTGTTTCAAGCAAAGAGATCTTAAAACAGTCTTGCCCAAACTGCAACAGGAGACAGGCAGGGTCACACAGACCTCATCCTTCTGGCAGCCCATTTTAACAGTTCAAAACTTACAACACAGATTGGTGTTTTTAGTGCCTGGGACAATATGGCTGGCTTTGCCTCTGCTGCTCTCTATCCAAGGCACACAAAGTTTGCATTCCTGAGAACTGCAATGCTTTGGTGCAACATCTGCTGAGCACACTCAGTGTGGCAGCATGACTGCTGAGAGGCAAGAAACAGTCAGATGAAGAGGGAGAAAGTCACTCAAAGTTCATATGGGGTTAGACGACAGATTTAGTCAAGGATTTGCACTCCAAGCTGAACAGGGAGAGCCAGGAATGACAAGGAGAGGTTGCTGGCAGGAGGTTGCTGGAGCACAGGGTCAGATGCATGGGCAGGACTACTCCTCGCTCTGCACTGAGGTTTGAGAGCTCYTTAGGTCTACTAGGACTATTTCCTTATCTTAGCTGTGCTGAGAGAAGCTACTGCCTGAGGAGCAGCTAGATGTTGTAGATAGAACTCGCACATCTAGTTCCGATGGGAGCCTGGGCAGTGCCCAGTCTCGCATGCCGGGCCTGCTGCCACATCCCCTGCCAGTCTGCACTCCTCCCCTGGCTGAAAGGGAAGGCTTTGGACACACATGTGTTCAGACTAGGTAGGACCTGGTCTGATCTAGCAGAGCTCTGCCTTTAAATTCTGTGATGGTAAGAAATATGTGGGAAGCATCCACAATAATCAACCATCTCAAGTTAATTAGCAATTAATTTAGTGAGCTACTGAAGTCTAGCAAAGATGAATCCTGAGAGATTCTGGTCACAGTTACCCTGATGTAAATCTAGATTAACTCCTAGAGAGAACATCAATCTCCATGACAGTTACTTYAGATGTACACCCAGCTCCTCAGAATTTGTGCACTTGTTTTCACAGCCATGTGGGAGATCTGTCTCAACACAAATCAGCTCTGCTCTCCTGCAGCTTCTGCAAGGTACGCACAGTTACACTGCTGCAAAAATCTAACCTCAGTGAAACGTGGAAATGAAATTCTCTGCTCTGACGAAATCTCAGCCACCCACACAACAGACAAAAGCCTTGCTATAGAGCCAGCCGCTGCAAGTGGTCACTACATCTTCCTCAGCTCTGAGTCTCTGGGCAGGGAGGGCAATTTCCTCTCACTGGATTTCATGAAAAGGAAACATAAAGAGGCAAGCGACAAAAATCACTACATTCTTCTGCCTAAGACTCTTACAAGGGATATTAAGAACATCAGATCCACAGAGCTCCACTCTCACAACCCCACCAACATCTACACACATCTCTTAAGGCTGTCTTTCTAACAGGGCAAAGAGAAGGTAGCACCTTTGGCACATCAGCACTGTCCCTGGGACACTTGCAGCTCTGTCCAGGTGTTAATATTGATGGGACAGAAGAACTGTTTGCACAGCCCCCTACCACTGCATACCAATGCCACCAAAGTCCACATTCCCACGCGTGCACAGCCTTAGCTTCCCCTTTCCCTTGTCCCCTAAGCTACCTGCTGGGTTTAAGTGACATAACATTCCTTCCCACCCACATGATTCAACCCAACCAGGGCAGCATCGCTCACAAAATGCTAAGTTGATTCAGGCAGAGAAACCTTTGCCTGCTCATGGGGAAGCCAGAGCACAGGCTGCAGGCAGCAAAGAGCAGAACTGCCAGTGTATCAATACGCGTGCCGTTAAGATGAATGTGCCCCGAGAACTTGTCAAATGGTTTGAGAAACATGGAAAGAGATGCAGAATCACCTGTCCTGAATGGCTTAAGTTAACATCACTACAAACCCCTTGCATCAGTCAAATTCTTTGGCATGGAGACTTCACAAACAAACAAAAACCTCCCCATACCAGCCAAGCTTTGAACGAATCATAGAAGTTTCTTCACTCTGCTGACAACTATGTTCACCTGCAGATCCTAACGTACTCAACCACTTTTACACTTTTATAGCAGAGACCYGCTATAAAAAGGAGCTGAAAAGTTCCATGCTGTTCCTTTGCCTCTTGACTACAAGAGACGGGGTGAGAAGGTTCCCCAAGATGATCCAACAAGCTCAGAGCACAGTCTTTATCCACTAAAATGGATGTTCCATAGATCTAGARTGACTTTTTTTCATTCTCACACTAAATACCTTTTTGAGGACTATTTCAGTAGTTGACATCAGAGTAGGTTCATGAACCCTCCTATTAGAGTTCCTATCAAAACAGTTTGACCAGGTTGCAAGCATAGGCAATGAGTACAGGTAAACAAAATTTTCAGGGCTCCCAGTACTTGGGGAATGTAAAAACCAAAGGATATCATAAGGCAGACAAGCTGCAGCAGACTGCTCAGAAGATAWGTCATCACTAAATAAACTTTGGTCTCAGATGACATTCAAATTACAAAACTAAGTTACTTTCCTGGCAGAGGGCAGTATTTTGAACCYATAAGAAAGCTTGCAAAGGGACAGTGCTAACCATTTAAACAGAACCAATGATTCATTTAATCTCTTTCAAAAAAAAAAGAAAAAAAAAGGAAGATCAACAGCAGATTTGAAATAAAAACTATAATTTCTTTAGGAATTTAAATGAAGTGACTAGATTTTCACAAAGTGCTTGGCAACCAACATATTCCCTGAACACAATAGTAATTTTAAGGGCTGCATACTTTGAAAGGTTCCACATATTAGCTAGATAAACACTGAACTTTTTAAAATATGACATTTTAGCTAATTAATTCTGGGGGGAAAAAAAAATTCTTCACCAGCCAATTTGGCTGGTACTATCAGACCTCTCAAGAAATAATAAGCATTTAAGAACTGTCCTACAGATACAAGTTGTGTCAATGTTGTGAGAACTTTAAGTACAGCTATTCCAGAACTCATGCATTTACCAACACATGTACATTAAATTATTTAGATATATTTATTGACACAATAAATAAATTGCACAACAAAAATTTAACCTCCAAACATACTGAGAACTAAGCAAATTCTGAACCATAATATAATCTCTACCTCCATAAAGACACTGGGGAGAAATCTAGCGGGGATTACACATAGATCTCAGGTGACTTTTTTGAACTCAAGGGAATTTCACCAACAGATGAGAGAAGAATTTGTGTGGTTAATGAGGGCTGGGCAGGAACTTCCYGCTGAATTTATAGAAGGCCCACTGGACACTAAGCAGCCCAAAAAAACTATCTGCCATCRTACCTCATCTCCAAGATGTCCCCAGCTGACCCTCTTGCACCTTCTGCTGTGTTTTAGGCAGGAATGAGCTCTTTAACAGAGATGGAAGTAAAATATATGGTTAACCAGAATCTCACATTACCGATCTCACATTACCAAAATTCCTTAGTATAGCAGSAAGAAGTAGACTAAAAGCAAAATAGGATGACAATTTGCAGACTGTCACTAAATTTCCAGGAAGCTAATCCACCAAGAAGCATACTGCACCCTTGAGAGCCTTTAGTAATCACATCTGCAACAGGATAGCTAAGGTTGTGTCAGCATTTACATTATAAATCCCTACTTATACTAATTATACTTTAGCCAAAAATCCTGAAACTTACTGAAATGTGATATACAGCCTTTCACTCCAGAAAAAAAAACACAAAAAACCCACACCAAAAAAAAAGGATTTTTTTTCAACAAGTAAATGTTTAAATCAGTGTAGTTGTGATTCCACATTTTTATACCAAAAAAAGGAATAACACTTTCAAGGGCCAAAAGCAGATAATATTCTGGCAGTCACTTAAGTCTGAACCTTGACTGTGACAAATGCCCTTAACTCTAATCTCAGTGGGAAGTATAGGTGATAAGGATCTCCACAGGATAAGGGATTTCCGGTGCCTGAACATCTATTTAAAACAGAGCTAAAGCTCCCAGTTACTTCTAAGATGTGCTGTACTCGATCTGCTGGTTTAGAGAGCTTAATCCTGCTTCTGTCCCACAGCAGCTAGTGTCTAAGGTCAGGCAGACAAGTGCTATAAACTCCCAAACTTTATGAAATACACAGCGCATACCATACAAATGGCTTATTCACTGAATATACTTTATAGTGGATGGAGATTCACTCTTCTCTTGATGTTCATATGTGGTATATTGTACGGTKTCTTGCCAGTGCCTTTTCTTTTTTTCCCCTCTCTTTCCTCAATTAAAAGATGTATAGTATCCATTTTGGAACTTACTYATCAGCCAACCACATCAGTGGGAGCAGAAAACACCTATCTTCTAGTTAACAGAAACGGGATTGCAGTAGCTGGGATGGAGATGGGAAGCAGCGTTATGAGAGCAGAAGAAACAGGTTGAGGCACTTACTGGCCATCTGAAACTGCATTAAGTCATCTGAATGCCAAAGATGTGCCAGTGAAGTCAAAAATAAGGTCAGCAAGATCAAAGTTAAGGCCAGTTTGTCACCTCAGTACTAAGATTCAGCTGCTGAATGTGTCCATCCTTTAGTGCCCTGAGCTCCAGGCACTGGAGCCCAGTTACCCTGACATCTTGCTGGATATCTTTTCATTCCCACTACTCCAGTGATATCCTCCCATCAGAAACAGTGATGAGCCTGATCTTTTTAGCATAAATCCCTCCACTTTCTCCAACAGGCTGAGTTTATTAGCTTAACAAGCTGATCTTAAACACTTTCATCAGAGAGCAGCAACGCTCTAGACATTCGCTTGCTTCCACTGTTGCATCAAGCAGCATCTGCCCAAAGTTAAGCAGTCCATTTAGGTGAAGTTACCCATTGATCACTGAGCATAACTGGCTACTCCATGAAGACTAGTGCAAAAGCACCCACCAGGAGCCCATCACTGCTGTACCTCTGTGGCCTACTAATGCTGCAGCCTTGGAAATCCATGAGTTCCTCAGGGAACACATAGACACCATGCTCAAAGCCAACAAAGCTGCTGGCAACACCGGGTGCTTCGCGCTGGACAACTTCAAGTCATGTCAGCACAGAGGAGTGGCTTTTGCTGTTGAGAAGACAGTATCAGGAAATTTTACAACCCACAAACCACTGCTGATGCAAAGTGATCTTGTTTCACTTACCATCTGAGCTATGAAGAGAAATACTTAATTTTGAAGTGATTTATGAGCTTATCTCAGGCCAAGCTGAGCAAAGACTGTAAGCCCTGCCTAGGTATAAAGACTGGAATACAAGAGAAGAGAGCATTTAGTCTTCGCAGTTCTAGCATCAACTTGGTTCCTGGCTTTTTCTTTTCTGTGCAGCAGTTAACACACCCACGAAGGGAGCCTTCACATATGCAGAAACACAGGTCAGCAAAGCCACTTATGTAAGGCCCCTTCTTTAAGGAAATACCTCATGCAAGGGGGAGTGGGACTCTGCTTTAGCACCACAGTGCTCAAACACAAGTGTCTGGCTCCGCTGGTGGGTGTAGAAGGGTAAGAGAACTAATCACTGCCTTATCCCTTCTAGCTCTTGCTTTTCACTGTATCCTGCACAGAAAAGATGCGGGAAAGAACAAGCTTTGCCTTCCAATTCACTTGCTTCCAAACAAAACAAATAAAACACAAAACCAAAAAACACACTAATATCCACCAATGTCACAAATAGTGTTCCAGCAAAAGGTTTAGAAATTCTCAAATAAAGTTCATTAGCATTGAGAATTATCAATTAACAGCTACAAAAATGACACATAAGAGATTAGCACATCCGAAAAGCTTAAAAATTTACACTGATCTAAGGTCTGAAATCATTTCTTGAACATAAACTTCAGTAGGACAAAAAACAGTACCATGTAAATCACTCTGATGAGCAAAGAAGGCTTTATCTAGCCTGAAAGATTTTATACTGATTTTTCTCCTGAGCCCTAGTCTGGTGGCTTATGAATCACCAACTCCTAGGATCATGCAGGAACTGAAGCCGTCAGCCACAGGCAAGTAGGTGCAATGCCAGTGTTTCATATTTCAGGAACTGGGCTAGAAACACTTTGACGGATTAATGCAGCAGTTTTCAAGCCCAATAACGGTTGCAAGTTAATTTCAAGTACCAGCTGTATTCTCAGAACCGGAGTGCACAATATTCACAGTTCTCAGTTGCTGAAGAGGAACAAAGAAAACCAAAACAAAAGAGTTCTATTTACATGCTCCATAGTGGTAACCATCAGTTCATTTCCATCCACAACAAAACCCCTTATTAAAAAGGCATTATGTTCCTCCCCACTATTTATTCTAATGAAATCTCAACAGCTGATCTATTAGTGGCTAATAATATTCTAGGCTGAAACAAACTTGACCCCAAAGACAGTGCATGCCACAATATCAAAGTCAACTACAAACACCTCCATGGGCCTGAAAAACCATATTTTCATCCAAATCTAAGTAAGAGCTACAAGTTACCAATGTTGTTGATGGTATTTGGGGCTCTATGAAATATTATGAACTAGAAGACTTTGATAACAACATGCAAAATTCTATCACTGCTAGAAATTCTTGGGTCTAAACCCACTGAATACTTTCAGATATACAAATCACATGCATTATAGTAAAAGGACTACAGAAACAAGAACCACAGCATTCTACCTCAGAGCATCTACTCCTCACCTCAGAAAACACGCGAGCAGATTTCTTTCACAAAGTCACATTAGATGGTTCATCATCTACTGTGTTAAAGCAACGCTGCTAAACATTGGTAACAAAGTACAAACGTATTCAAAACAGTCTCATGGAGCAATTTCTATAGAGCTTCCCAGTTATTTCTACATCATCCCCAGGTGTTTATGGGGGTATGTTCATTTTCAGGTGATCACATACTGAGCCTCCTAGATTTACCTTAACTGACACAGGTAATTACCTTCCCTGAGGTTTGAATTTCTTTCTCATTATTACTCATACATTTTGACCTGGCTACTTGTTTCTGCTGATGCACTCAGTTACCACTAGTTTTACACTGAACCAACTTCTTCCAGCTAAGCTGTTCACTGGAATTACAGACAACACTGGATTTAAGCCACACAGTCTTCAGAAATGATGAACGTAGGCGATTTCAAAGCTTACAGAGTAACTCTGCTTTTTGGTATCTGGACAACATCAAATAGAAGCTGCTTATCTGAAACGATGTGATGGACAAAAGGGCAGCTGGTGCTTGCCTGGATAGCTGCATTCGTAGCAAAAGCTTATTGAGCTCTTTTTGAGACAGATACATTGCTAAGAGAGATGTCATCATCTGGRCTGGTAAGATGACAGACACAAATGGAAAGAATATGAGCTATGCACAGAGCGGTACCAGCTGAAAAGGAAAAGTAAGAAAAGGCAGCAGAGCTAAGAAACTCTCCATTTCCAACCAGAAACATCCCATCCCAAGGACAGCATATCACCTTGGACATCTGCTCCTGATTTCAAGCTTTGTTCAGAACCAGCAATGTCAGGATTAACTGCAGTGCTTTGGTAAAGCAAATACCCAACAGAGAGCAGACACTATTCCAGCTAGCTCTGGTCTGCCTCCTCTTCCCASTGCATTTGCTGTTCTCACAGGCACAGCTTTACAAAACCCAGGCCCTGGACAAATCCATAGGAGTAGTCTGTGACAAAACACAGTAAAGCCAGAGACCGTGTTAGCAAGACCTGACTTTTAAGCAAGCCTGCCAGGCAAAGAGAATTTCCCCCAAATCCTGAATTTACAGGCATTAGCCTCCTCAGTCCAAAAGAAGGAACCAGCACCATGCCCCTTACCATCAGCACAGTTGATTTTTCAGGTTAAAAATAAAGCTTTATGTAACATTAGACCCACAATCAAGATGAACAGATCATTAACAGTTACTTAGCATGAAGTGCTGCCCATGCTTTTAACAAACTACCTCTACCAGCACTCGAGGGTCAGAAAATATGCTTTAAAATGATAAATAGTGGACTAAAATAAACACAGCATTGGGGCACTCACCTCCTCACGTATRTCAGTACAAGCTATATATCTTGAAGGTATGCAAGGAAAGTCCTCCTCTCTATTTTAAAAGTTAACTACTTCAATTAGGTGGCCATTCTAATTTGGGCTTGCAAACTTGGAGCAATCACCAGCAGAATAAAACAGCCAGTACACACTCTTCAGTCACAGGATTTGTTACAGCAATTCACAAAGCTCTCAGCAGTTTCACAACAAAATAGTCACATCTGCAGTTCCACAAAAATSATAGAGTCTGTGCCAACATTTCATCTTATGAATGTTTGCAGGCTCTGATTTCCATGTTTAGGAAAGGACTGAAACAAGCCAATTATTTCTAAAATTATTTCACTGCTCTGGCTTGCTATTCTCAAACTTAAGGAGGAAACTGTTTGGTCAGGGTAGTGGAATGGTGGCAGTGATTTATACCAATGTGAGTGAGGCTCCACTCCTACAGGAAGGAGAGAAATCTAAGCCCCAGGGTGGTAAAGTGCACTCCTACTGAAAKAGAAAAACTCGCTCTGCAAAACCATCAGAAAAATGTACTGCTCCAGAGAAAAAAATGGATTCCCTTTCCCAGAATGTCTGGATGATACTAGACAAAAATAAATGTTTCATTCACCTGTGTGAATAAAAGAAGAAAAGAAAAAAATCCAACAGGCAAGTGTAATTCTGTAAGTTTACAGCAAATTCAAAGACAGCGTATGTTTAAGGAATAGAGTATAGGTGAAGTATCATCTTTGGCAAAACAAGTACTCTCTCAGAAGGCCTAACTTGCTTACAAATCTCCTGGCCTAGACAATACGACATAAGTCTTGCAAGTGTGGAGAAAAATGAAACCTCAAGCCCCTAAGGACTCGTACTGTCATTAACAGGCCTACAGGAGCTCAACTGTTATTTTTATTTATTTGTTTTCAACAGTACCATAAGCCTGTATTTTGTATAGCAAGAGTTTTAGTCGCATGAGCTGCATTCAGACATGCAAAAATCTAATGAACTACTGAACACATGGAATATATGCAGGGAAATCAGGCTACCCATCTTTTGGGTCATAACCAGCAAAGTTTTAAGACAAATCTCCAGTGTGATTCTGTGGAGAAGCCTATGGGGCTGTCTCTACATCTGCACACAACAACTGTCAACTTACAACCCATGCACTACTTGGGAGAAGGCGATTTTCCAACACCAGCTGGGAGAACAGAGCGACATCAAGGGACTGTTGTACTCCCAGGTGCCATTTGGAAGAGAAACCTCTTGGCTACTTCCTTCCCGATCTCATTACCATTAATTCACTATTTTCATTCTGTACACATGAAGTAAAATTGCAATCCTGGCGAGCTGGTGGGAGGCAGGAACAGGGCTACAAGATACAATATTGTAATTAGACAAGCATCTGTCTGCCTGCCTCTCTGCCCAAAAAGGCTGTTTAAGAGCAGCTAAACTTTAGGAATCCTGTCTTCCAAGGGCTTCCTAAGCCTGCTATTCTCCACTGGAGCTTTTCCCTTGATTTCACACTCATAAAACATTCACCTCTACCTGAAGAGGTCTGAAATGCTGCTGGTTGCTAAGAGGCTTTTGGCATTGGAGGGAARAAACAAGCTAGTAATTGGAATGACCTGCTTTTACAGATTACATGTCATCTGTTATGAAAATTTTTAGCACCTTAGAGATATATCCAAGAACAAAGACCCTCTCCCCACTATGCAAATTTCTTAGCATATTTTTCAGTAATTTTGGTTTTATTCATTGCCCCTTGTAAAAGCTCTCTGTACCTTTTTAAAATGTCAGTATTTTCAAAGCATTCCTAATGATCTCCAAGATGCCATTTAGTGACTCCTGCCACTGCTGGCATTACAAACAGAACACATTTTCCCAGAGCAACAACTCTCTGYGGGGACAAAGGAAATGGTTGTCTCTGTGCTCAGGACAGAAAGCACCAGGACTGCCACCTTCTGGGGTGTAGAATTCTGGAAAAAAAAAGACGTAATCTCATTTTCACGTTGGCTCAATACATAGGTCACATATGAGTAATTAAATATGCAATAACAAACTTCAGTTTAAAAAAAAAAAATTTCCAAGTGACGTTTAGGTCTGTTAACAGTCTCAAGTGTTAGTTCAATTCTTGCAGTACAATGTCCTAGAGCTAGTCCACAAATGCAGCAGTACCAGTGCAAAACTTTTCTTCAGAGATTGCAGGGATGGGTCAAGCCCATTTCCCAGGTAATTTCCATCTCTGCAAGATCTAGTGACACTGGAAAGCCACTAGTATTATATATGGGAAAGCCASTGCAAACAAGGCAAATCACCAGTCTAAAAGGAAATCTGTTAAAAGCAGCAGATGCAGCAAGGTTGGTTTTAAAGGGTTACCAAATCTCTCAAAGAAGCTTGTGTGTAAAGCAATGCCCGAGATAATTCTGTAATAGAAGTCATGCTCTAAATTTCTATGCCTAGAGGCTCAAAATTTCTTGCAAGGCCAACTAGTAACATGAGAAGCAAAAGAACCATGACATTGAGGAACAGCTAATAGGCTGGCTAGAACTTGAACGATGCAAGATGAACTGGTTCTGGCTCCTTTTGGGTTGTTTGGCATTTGCAAGAGAAGGCAGAGGGAGCTGCCTTCCAGGGACCTGTAGAGATTCCTGTCCTGCCAGATGTCTGGTTGCAAGAGCATCTAGGCTAGGTTTTAGAGAAGAGATGATGAATGATTTACAAAAATTGAGCTTACCTTACCTCCTCAGGATAGGAGATGCGGACAAATTCTTCCACATGAGATAGCTCATCCTAGGGCAATACTAGGGAGAAATTCAGATGTCAATCTGGAAATGAATGGATGCTCTGGATATGGTAAAGCACCTTCAAACTCAGTCTCTAGAGAATCAGAGATATGAGAATATTTCTCCTGCTGCAGTTGTAAGACTGGAGAATTGTTTAATAGGCTGATGATGTAAAGAAGAACAGAATGATGAACAAGTGCAGCCTGTTCAGAGAAGCAAAACACTCCTTGAGGCTTGCACTGAGAAGACACAAACTAAAGGCCTGATGAAGAAGGAAGTGCCTGGTTGTGAGGCACTGTGAAAACTGTGATACAGTTTTCATGGTATCACTTGCATCCCTGTTCTTTGGAAAAAGTACAGCCTTCAGATACAATGTGACAGAAAACCTAAAACGTAAAGCAGATACTGATCTATCTTTACCTTACTTAAAAACAAAAACAAAACAAAACAAAAAAAAAACAAACAAACAAAAAAAAAGAAGTAAAAGACCTTGGTTAAAGACCCACAATATTAAACACTGAGACCTGCTGGCTAGACTGTTGCAGCATGACTGAGGCCAGTAAAGGGAAACAGAGGCATGAACTGAATGAAACTTCAGAACGAGTCAAATATACCCAAAACAAAAGTATATCTCCATACAAATAGATTCATCCTCCAAATTCATCTAAGTCTTCTCACCAAGAGGTGAAATCATCAGGGATAGACTATACATTAAAATGGTAGCATAAGTATGCTGCAGTTGTAAAATTAAAAAGAAACTATGCACAGAATTAATATTAATGAATACAAATGGCCCTGTTAGCTTGGAGTCCTTCGAGAAGTACAAGTTTTTCCTTCTAAGAAAGTCAAATAATTTGAGTAAGTTACAKTAAAAGGAAAAATTTAAATAGAATTGTAGGCAGACTGAATAACTGAAACAGTATGATCATATATGTATATATATATATATAAAAAAAATCTCTTCAGTAAAATCACTATTTTCTAAAACATTTTTAATTTAAACTTCAATTTCCACTTTTTAAAAAGGGTAACCACGATTTTAGAATATTTTTAATTTGCAGATTAATGCTGAACTTGTTGAAATACTTCCTTTGACTTCTGTTTACAATGTTTCAGTAGGTGAACGTAGCCCCAGAGTGCAAATACTCCAGTGTCAGACACTTTGGAGTGTTTGACAAAAAAAAAAAAATTGACAAAAACATGATTTGCAATGCTTTTTTACTACAAAAGTAATCAAAAATGTATAGTGATTTTCATCATTTTTAAGAACTCCCCTCAAGCATCCTTTTTGTTGATTGCACGCAACAGCCCCACTGTCCCACGTCTACACTTCCACTGATTTTTGATTTTAAGTAGTTTTACACTTTTACTGGGATTAAATTTAGAGCCTAGTACTATCCCTATACCATTTTTTAGCATCTTAATGACATATAATATACATATACATATTTAGCATCTTAATGACATATAATATACATATAATATACATTAACTGCTCCGTTTAAATTTTGAGCAGAGGTGTGCATCTCCGGACATGAAAAATTCAGAGGATTCAACAAGATTGCTTTTTAGGTATGCCTCTGCTGATTTAAATTGCATGGGCATCAAAAAGTGACATATAGCACAGAGTATTTTTGCTGTGCTGTTAACATTAAGATGCATCATTACCTGAAGAAAAAGCTACAGCTCTAATTAGAAAGTATCCTGTCACTGTGCAAAATGATTATTGCTGTACATAAATATGAAACAAATAGGAGTGGATACATAAGGGGAAAAAAAAGGAAAAAAGGGGAAAAAATCCTGAGCTTACTGCAGTGGGTTTACAGCTTAAAACATGTATCTTTACTGAAACACAAGCACTTTAAACATCTGTGTTTAAAGATGTACTGAGTTTCTTCTTCTGTTTTAGTGTTCAGGTCCTCTAGGTTTAGGTGCAATATCCCCAACTATCTACAATAGTAACTTTTACATAAAAGTGTTTATATAGAGAGGAAACTACCAGAATAGCCTGTTCTGAATATTTACAGTTGTGCACCTCTCCCCATTCAATGTCTGGCTCTGGTAAAGGCATGTGCATATGGAAAGTAAGCTCGTTACATTATTGTTAGTGCGTTTCTGTAGGTAAATTAGCTGTCCGTTTCACAAACAAATCTATTTAACTTCTGCATTTCTCAAGATCACAGGAACAAATGACAGAATTTGATCCCTGTTCACTTATAAATAGAAACATATTTGGTGAGATTACTTTCTGCATTTACTCTTTCTTACAAGAATTGTTTAATGAAGGTGAAAGCAAATAGAAGCCTGAGAGAATTCTTCCTAAATCRACCTAAATCGCACCTAAATTCACTAGATTTCTGTTTTGCAGTGACAGATCTATTATGCTGATTTTTTCCCAATAGTAATTATCAATCTTATATTTGCCAAGCATTGTGTTATTTTTGTATTTAATACAGACTTACAACAGTGTAATGTACTTCAGGTGCAATATGCAGTATTAATTTTCTAGCCTCCTGACTTGTAAACTGCTCCCTGTACTGCAAAAGCCTCAGTGGGAAAAGACTCTGGAAGGGTACAGGTATCATTCACATGAAATATTTTGCATATTCCATGATGTTAATAGTTTCATGACTGTTGACAACTGCATCTTCTAAATAGAACCTGCTGCAAACAAACCAATACCTTATGAACTTACAGCTGTGGAAATGGAGAGTCCTTCAGAACCAATAGTTTTAGTAGTGCTGCAGAACTTAATCTATTTCCTAGCTTTCTTAGCAGTTCTAAAAATGTGACAGCTGCCACTCAAGTTCATCAGGTAAAGTCACTCTGTTACCTCTAAAGAGCACAGATTTAATTTACACCTGCGTTTACAGAATATCTATGACTAGATAAATAATGACTAGAAAAAAGTCATTTGCACAGGTCCTGAAAGCAGACTCTGGCTCACTATCAAACTTCTTAGCTGCAATAACTTCTTGTAAAGGGTAGGATAACTACTCTTTCTTAGACTTACTATTTCAGTCTAGACTATGGCGTCATCTTATGCTGTCAGTGTCTGCCAGGTGCTCTGGAGCTCTATCCTCCATCGGCTTCTTTAAGGAACATCTTATCTTGCACAGAATTGCTGTCTTCAGAGTTCTGGGTGCTCCTCAGCACTTTTAATGAAACATGACCTGTGGACAAAGTCAACAGTAGAGCAATTCTAGTGAAACACAAAGTACGTTTTTAGCAGTTTAAGAAAACAGCGCAATTAAGACTAGCTGYGTCATAGCTTAGCAGTTTGATAGAGAAGTGCCTACACATGGAACTTAGTTTGCATTATTCCAGTTAATGGCATGCTGGCAGCATGGAACACAGTAAAGCCTATCAGCAAGAAACTTGTCTCCACACCTTGCAACTACCAAGGATTGTTTTCACTGCAGCTTTCAGAACCTTTCTTAACATCCAGGCACACTCAAGAGGACTGAACTTGTATACCATGCAATAATGCAAATACATATATGCTGAACAAATTCACATATAWACAATATATTACATGCAGTTAATATTCTTTTGTACTCATTGCTATGYGAGTCCAGCATCACATACTCAATTCTTTCCAGAAAGAGCATATAAGTAGAGTTTTTGTAATGCAGTGATTGATAAGACCAACCTAAAGATATTTATCTGACACCATATATAGGAGATGATGGTCTGTCCACCACCTAACTGCACTGCTTACACCTCAAGGTAAGCGTGCACCAAAAATTGGAGCTGCTAACCCATGCACTTGTGTTCACATGTCACTTGCAACAGAAATGCAGAAGGTTGCAACAGAAGGTGTAACAGCTAGATGTTACACAAGTAAGGRCAGTAGCAAAACACAGAATCAAACTAATTACAAAAAGGAATTATGATGAAAACCAAAAACCAACACCTTAATGCTAAATTTAGTCTGCTTAGAATACTCAACATTTGAAGCAGCTACCCTYAACCTTAACTCAGCCATGAAGGTCACCCTGGTAACTTCTAAATTCTGTGCACATGMCTCAGAGCTGCAAGCCACGATGTGGGCCCCACTGAAGTGAGTTATGCAAGGCTGTTCTTGACCTGGACGGGTCAAGATTCAGGTTATATGCAGCAGATCACAAAGCAAGGAAGGGCTGAGAAAGACACAAACCAAGAATATAGAGAACCACACGTAATTCCAGACGGTCAAAATCAAGAGTCTTAGAGCACAAGCTCAAATCCGACCTACAATGT
Organism: Nothoprocta perdicaria; assembly: GCF_003342845.1. Lineage (NCBI taxonomy): Eukaryota > Metazoa > Chordata > Aves > Tinamiformes > Tinamidae > Nothoprocta > Nothoprocta perdicaria. The sequence continues at coordinate 529,907 of NW_020455589.1, forward strand.
GCAAATTATTACCATGCTCGTTCTTTAAAATGTTGTTTGAAATCACAACTCCAGTTGGTTCCTCACCATTTATGGACAGGGAGTCTGAAAACACAGACATGAAAGAACTGCTGTGCCAGAGCTCTGCAATAGAATAAAATGCCCTGCTACTTTCCAGACATTTGCAAGACCCTTTCCTTTTCTGAATATCATGACTCACTTGCAATGCAGTAGCATACAAAGGGCCAAAAGTGCCAAGTATGTCACATGTATTTAAGTTCCTGCCTGTTGGATATGAAGAAACAGATGACCAAGCTTCCATAAGCTTCCATGATGATTCCTCCATAAATTATGCATGTGGAAGGGAAAATGTCTTTTTTTGGGGGGGCAGGGGCGGTGGGTTTTGGGCCACTTTAAGGCATTTTTCGATGTGGAATTTATTTCTCTCAAAACAACATGGAAGTGGGGCACACTTCAAGGGAAATAATTAGGGTCCCCTTCAACCTCTTTCTGCTGAAAGACGCCAGTAGCTCAAGTCAGCTACTCAGTGCTTTGCACCTGCTTGAATGTTTAGTCTGCAAGGAGTCTTTGACGTACTCTAAAGTAGAAATGCTGCATTTGTATCTAAAAGCCAAAACTACATTCCCTAAAGCATCAAATTACATTGAGAGCCCGTGCACTGTTACAGGATCAACTTCGGGTTCACATCAGTCATACTTCGCTAGTCCACATGGTAACTGCAAACCTGAGCAGAGCATGCTATAACAAAACATCCATTCATTTTGTGAAGATACAGCTTTTAGAAAAGCACATGACAAAAAAAAAAAAAAAAAAAAA
>NW_020455589.1:530747-532280 GCF_003342845.1 Nothoprocta perdicaria
AAAAAAAAAAAAAAACCCAAGAACTTGGTAAGCTTCTTCTACAAAAAAAATCAGGGTCTGAATCTCTGCTGCCTCTTCTGTCTTTGGACTCAACATCCCACAAGAGAAAGATCTGCCTAAACAGCTAACAATCTATACCTAAGAAAATCTCTTGATTTTTGGTGAGTTTTGTTCATTAATAACTGTAAGATCCACCCAAGCAAGCGGAATTCTTTTATAGCCTGGCAGACAAATTAACTCATTTTATTCAGGAAACAGAAAATTTCTTTAGTTTGTGCATTAACTCATACATTTTATTAAATGAACTGAACTTCCCTGTATATCTTTGTGCTGACAAGATCTACATGGTGCTAATGATACCATGAAAACAAATCCTTGCTTTTTTTCCTCAGACTATGAGAGACTTACAGGCCTGTATTCATCTGATCTGAAGCAATAAGTCAAGAGAAGCCTTTTTCCCTTGTGCTGTTAACCAGTGCAATTACCATTCCCGTTGCAACATCTGCCTTTCCAGATACCAAGATGGAACAACAAAAAAAACATCCTGCTACATAATGTAATTTTGGCATTCAGAAAACAAAACTCACAGATAACTTTCTCTGCCTTTTTATATTCCCACTCTTTTTTAGCACAGACTGCACCTCATAATGGAAATAAGCTCGTCTCTTTCAAACCGCTTTAGGCGCTACATGAATTTACTTACTGTTCTCCTTTGTACCGAATCATTGTTGATACCACTACCAACACGAACAGATGCACACTATAATCACTCGGTTTGCATTCCTGTTGCGTCTTCTGCCACTAATTACACGCACGTTACTGAATTGCTGGCCTCACTACTCCATGCCCCTGGTTCTAGCTTTAAAGGCACAATATTCAGCCAGCAGCTCTGCCTGCAGCAGAACGACAAACATCTCAACGCTGAGACCATAAGCCCTTGTGATAACGCTAGGTGAGAAGTACAAATTAGCAAGAACCCACAAGGAATAATGTATATTAAGTTACAGCAAAAAGCAAACACGTGCTTACCTTCCTGCAGGTACCTACAGAAACCCATGAGGCTCGTCATACATGTTGGCGGGTCCATCCCATTCGCCCTCAAACCAAGAGACCAACATTTCTCTACCTCGGTGGGAAAACACCAAGCCCCAGCACAGCCCCGGTCTTCAGCTACACACCCCTAAAACAAGCCTATCGATGCCAATAGCTGCAAAAGCGCCACGCTCTGCTATTCCACAGGCATAAAGCTGAAAAAACAAGTGGTTTTTTTGTTTGTTTGTTTGCCTTCCTCAGACATTACGCACGGCACAGCCCAGCACGCTCTCATGTACAACACAGCCTCTGCCAAGCGCAGCGCGAGCTCCGGATCCATCCAACACTTGAATCCCACCCCGCCAGGCACCAGCGGGATTTCAGCGCTCCACGCTGCCGGCCAGCGAGGCAGAGGCGGCCGGGGCTGCCGCACGAGAGCGGCGGTCGGAGCGGAGCCTCCTGCCTGCGGCGGCTCCCGCACCGCCGCCCGGCCCGGCCCGG
>NW_020455589.1:532915-536008 GCF_003342845.1 Nothoprocta perdicaria
CCCCGCCCCGCCCTCACAGCTCAGCGCCCGGCGGCCTCCGCTCTTCAGACGCCCCCGCAGACACTCGCGTACGCGGCGGCCGCTCGGCGAGACGGAGCCGCCGCCGTTGCCGCCAACCGTCTCCCCACATGGCGGCCCCCTCCCCGGCAGCCGCGGGAAGGGGGTAGGCGATGAGGGGGCGGGTGAGGGGAGCTCCGCGCTGCCGCCCCCGCAGGTGCCCCGGGGAGGGCGGCGAGGCCGGCGGCGGCTGCGGCCCCCCCTCCGCGCCGCTCGCCTTCTCCTCGGCTCGCCGTGAGTGACAGGCGGCCGCCCACGCTCCGCTCCCGCCGCCGCCGGGGCCGCGGCGGAGGGGAAGCGTGAGCGGAGCGGCGCGGGAGGGCCGCCCGTTCCCGCTGCGGGTGCTGCCCGTGGCACCGGCGCGCGTGGGMCAGGGCCGAGGTCCGAATGGAGGCTGCTGGCTTCGCCTGAATGGAAAACGTGCCTTTCTGTCAGTGCAGGCTTGGGCGAAGGCGCTCCCRGCGGGAGCTGGAAGGTGATCTCAAAACACGAGCGTTGCTGCAGCGTTCGCTGACCATGATCTGAAAAATATTGACTCCTCACCTCTTGAAAGGTATTTGCCCACTGAAGACGATCCATTTTGTATTATCGAAAACCCGGCACCCGCTCCCTCACCTGGGGCTTTAGTCCTGAAGTAATAGGCATGAGGAAAGGATCTTCACGGAGCTGATGTATGTTCCTTGGGTTCTGCCAGTTTGATACAGTGAGATAGCCATGTAATTCTTCCCTTCCTTTCGGTCASTTATCCCTAAAAAGACTGTAACTTGCTTCACAAAATGTGGCTRTGGACCGGCATTTTCCTAATACAGCAATGTCAATATTGGCAGGTTTGATTTGTTACTTTAGGGACATTAACCTAATTTACTGGAGAGTGGAAGGAATAAACATTCAGGTAATTGGCCAGTTAAGTCAGTGAGGTAACCTCAGTATCCTTTCACTGAAAGTCACTAATTCCCACAATCAACTTTAAAAAATGTTCTTAGTAACATTATTTGAAAAACCTGATAGATTTTATCTACCTAAACTTTCTCCTACATTTTAAATTGAAGAGGGCATTTTCCAGTTCTGAATATGTATGGAATATTTTGTTATTTGCTGTTAGATACATCTCATGCTGCACATAAGACATATCTGCATTCACTGTTAAATAATCAATAAACATGGGTTTTCTTCCCAGGAATTTTAAATCAGATTCTTAGCTGTTTTATATCAGTATGCCTCCACAAAGTTAAGACATGCCAGAAAATTATACCAGCTAAAAATTTACTGTCTGAATTAAAAAGCTTTTTGAGATTCATATGATGGTAAGTATCTTAGTAACTTTATTTTTAAAATTTTGCMTTCCTGAAAACTGAATACAAAATAAAGATCACCAAGTCTTTTGCTGTAGAATAACAAATATACCATTAAAATGTAGATGGGTCAGTGTAATTCTTTATGTGTGCTCCTGTTTTATAAGGTTCTTATGTTCATGCTAATAGTTCAGCATGACTCACCTACAGTACATATCRCTGCCACAGCTGTTGTAAACCTTCCTCTGAGTCAGAGAGTGACTTTATGACCCAGAATTCTGGCAGTGAGTACTATCCTAGTGATTTTTCCAATTAAGAGAGAATTGCTAGTCGGTATCAGTGCAGCATGAGTCAGAGTTTGATGTAAGAGGCAAAGCTGGACTCATCAGTTACTACTGGACTCACTCAGTATGTCCTCCCCCTCCAAAATTCAGTGACATGAAAACCTGGAATGAGTYTGATGGGAGCTCCTTTCAGGGTTCAGAAAGTGTGCCAGGGAGCAGGGAATTAGCTCTGTGGAGTCGCAAACGCTCTGACCTCTGTGCTAGTGATCTGCCACTCATCACTGCAGGATGCACAGCAGCTTGCAGGAAGATGGGCCCAGCATCAGTGAAACAGCAGAGAGGCATCAGGGCTTCTCTTCTTTGTTCTAGGAAAAGGTTCGCTTCTTGGGCATGCTGGAGAGCAGGAGGTATAATGTTCAAACCACATGTATTTTTGCCTGTGATTCCTTGTATTTTATTGCTGCAGAACAGCAGCTCGGTTCTGCCCCACCTGGTTTCAAATAGCAAAATTTGCATCCTCTCTGCCAATTGCTTACTTCTGAGAACATAGTTGATTTAGTCAACAAGCTACTCTTTAATCAAAATCCTGTCAGAAGAGAAGGGTCCAATATTTAGGACTCGATATAGGGTTAAGCCAGGAGARTGAGACAAGCTACAGTTTAGGCTCGCATCAATCTAGGGTTCTGGCTTTGGCACTTGCCGCCCTTTTAGCCTTGATTTAGCAGGGCTGAGGGACTAAWCTTAGAGTTGGGCTCGAATCTGTGCAGTTAATGAAAAGGAATTGTTGCTAAGGATGCTTTGATCTTGCTGGACCCTAGGTGAGGTTTAAGAGAGAAGTAAATGACTTGTTTTGTATTTCTGTTATGACCTTCCACCTGCTTGCAGTAAAGAGCATGTCAAGCTCTCACAACATGCCTCTTTGAATGAAATTCCCACCGGTGGATGAAGGGGATGGGTTGAGCCTGCTCTGAGGGACTCTGCTGCTGATATTTGTTTGTTTGTTTGTTTGCTGTTCTTTGTTTGTTTTTAATCTCAGGTTAGTGAATGCAAATCAACCTTTCAGAGGTAAATGGTTAGCCAAGGTTATGATTTTATGACAATTTGTTGGGGACTGGAAGTGATAAGGTTTCTTCCTTCCCATGGGTTCTTATCTGCAGCAAAACAGCTGACCTGTATTAACTACCATGGCTCAAAACCACCTCAGGTCTCCTAAGTGGTGAGAATGAGCCTTCTCTAATCACAGACATCTTTGAATAGTCTTTGGGGCTTTTTGGGTTTTGTGGCTGAGAGAGAAGGAAGGGTTTTTTGCTACAGAAACCTTCTTCATATCCTCAGGTAATCCCTCTCAGAAGAATGATGAACTGATCTGCTGCAGCTCTCACAAGCTTCTTGTTTCCATTCCTGGTTGTTCCTTTTTAGAGAGAGAGAAAGAGGGGGGGAAAAAGAAAAAAAAAGAAAAA
>NW_020455589.1:536058-573721 GCF_003342845.1 Nothoprocta perdicaria
CACAAGGGCCCATTGACAACAGTGCATATAGCAACCAAGTCCCCAGTGGACTTGTGCTGTCTTGGGGAAAAGTAGTAGCTTCTAAATAACACATTGGCCCTGGGCTTTTCTCTCAAAAGGCTTGCTTCTTTCAGAATAGCAAAATGTATTGTATTTATCTATGTTGATGTGTGTGTGTGTATATATACAATGTTTGGAGTCTTTTTACTTTTCCAGTGTTTTTCACCATATTTATTTTCTTAAACAGAACAGCTGTTATATAGAGGTGATGAAATAAAGTAACAGAAAGCAAACCAGATGGCAGTGGAGTCCAGCGTAGGCTGATGAGACAAACATTTCCAGACCAGTTCTGCATCAGGTATGTAAAGTCATGCAAAATGAGCATATTTGCATTTCCTTAAGGCTTCTTCAAACAATATTAGGSCCAACTTGCATTTAGCCTCAAAATCAGGTCATATTTCCTTATCTTTATCCTGCCCTGAAGTGAGGCAACAGGTAAGTGAAGGAATTGGAATGACTGGATGCTGGTGTCTTCTTCTCTAATACCTTCAGTTGCTGAAGCTTCTTTATACAAAGGGATATTCTAAAAATTCTGAAGTGTTTCATGCATGACTATGGCTATGAAGAATTTTGGCAATGCACCATTGGACTGTGTTTTTTACAAGTTTACCTTTCCTATTAAAAAAATAAACAAAGAACCTATAGGTACACATCCATGGKACCACCTAGGATGCATTCTTGGTGGTTAAATGAGAAGCTTATGCTAGTACAAGGCCCTTTTCCTACCTCTGAAAGGTTGTGGTGAAAAGGGGAAGACCATGGTGATGGKAAAAAGGCAAATGTCTTGCCCATCTTCAAAAAGTACTAGGAGGACGCTTCATGGAAATGCAGGCTGCTCAGTCCCACCTTAGTCCCTGGGAACGTTATGAAGGAAATCCTCCTGGAAGCCTTTTCTAGGCCCATGAAGGACAAGATCATGACTGGGAACAACCAGCATGGTTTTAGCAAATGCAAACCATACCTGACCAACCTGATCATCTTATGATGAAAGGGAACAAGTAGAAAACAGGCAGTGTTTTTGCTTTGACTTTATCAAGTGTGTTGACTTAGTCTCCTGTGGCATCTTTGTAGCCAAATTTAGGAGATACACTATTACAGATGAGTCASGAGGTGGAGAAGAAGTAGTCAAGCCACTGGGCTGACAGGGTAGCAGTCAGCAGTTCRAAACCCCTCTGTGACCTCTTATGAGCAGTGATCCTTGGGGACTGTTGCTGTTTGGTATCATTAGAGTAGAAACTTCAGTGGCTAGAGGCTTTAGCACTGTTTTCAACACTGGATGCTGGTTAGAGGAGGAAGGAGATCTATGTGAAACATATGTTGGAACTGGGTGGTTACTGGGCAAAAACAGATTGTTAAGCAGATGTATGACATGCTGGCTAATTTGCTAGTCCCTTTGTTTTGTAGTACCCTACATATCTTGCCTGTGACCACTTTTCTTGTGTCTGTGTGTTTAGTGTAAATCAAGATAACTTTTTTGATTAGAGCCACACCACATTTGTTTTGCTTTAACATGAAATTTAAGCTGGAGTGTTGTTTTGGTCCAATAAACTTGGTAGGAGCATAAGGGAGTAGTGCGACTTAAAATAGCCTTTGGGAAATRTGTGTGTGTGTGTGTRTRTATATCAAAATGAACAAAATATACAATGAGTCATGTCCAGGGGGTTTTTGATAAAATAAAGAAGGATACTCTTTGGGAAATAACACTTTTTTTTTTGCATATCTGTAGCTGAAGTGGTAGCTACCCACTGTGTTTTGACAGTGCCTCTGCTCTGAAGTGCAAGGTGTGCTGTCCCTAGGGAAGGGTATTGCATTGTGTTTAGAGGTTGTGACTTAGGAGAATTAGTGCAGAATTTGAACTAATTTCTGAATTCCTGCCATTCAGGAGTTCTATCAAACAAACCTTGTGCATCTTGAGTCATGGTGCTGTCTCTTGGTGACTGTTTCAGCACTCTTTTTCTTGCATCGAGCTGCTAGTGACGCTTCTGCACCTCTGAGTGCTCTGGGAGACTTGTGGGACGCATCTGCTTGGTATGAGCACTCTCTGTGTGAGTCACTACAGGACGGGACCATGGGGATTCCTGAACTGGGAGACATATTCCTGGATTAGGACAGACACTGTGCAGATTAGCAAAGAGGTCTTCTAGTTGGACTTCAATGATAATGGTTTGAAATATGATTTGAAAGCTGGTTTGTCTGGCAAACTAAGACTGTGCATAGCCATTTTACACATGGCCAAAGGCTATAACTGACGTATAGCCTAGAGACATGACAAATGCCACTGTCTTAAGGAATCAGCTATAGCACCTGGCTGCTAAATAGATTCATTCTTATAAGCTGGTGGCACTGTTGCCCTGAAGCAAAACTAACTGCACTAAGGTGGAAAGGAGCAGAGCAGGGCATCTTTGCTTTTTAGAGCTTCTAAACCTAATGAAGCGGGGTAGCTTTGGTCAGGCTGGGTGGTRGCAGCCTGGCTACCTCTGTTGTGTATAAAACTTAACATACCGCATAGAGAAGGGGCTCTGGTGACACTATTTCAGCTTTGTTCTCATGGTAACCATTATGTCATCAGGATACCATGGTTACTATAATATTCCTTATATTTCAAATGTTAAAAAAGGCAGTGGAAAAAAAAAAACTTCCCAAAGTTGATAGTGGTGCATTTATTCCAAATTAAGTAATTGTAAAGAAAAATCAATTGTTAGTATTTCAGAGAAAAGCCATTCAAAACCATGAAGAACTGTTTTAATTGGTAATTTCTGATTCTGCTGCTGTCCTCATCGACATATGGTACATGTCCTGGGGTTTCCTCTCTCTCAGCTTGAATCCCCAGCAGCCATTTTGATAAACACATACTTCAGAAGACAAGTGGTTATATTCGGAACTCTGGAAGCTTAATTTTTGCTTGAAGTAAAAACCACAATTTGTGCAGAAGTTGGAAATAATCCCCCCAAAAGTTCATGATTGGGACTGTGAGGTAATCTCATTTCAGAGATTCAAAAAATGCAAAGAAGTCTTGGCTTGGATGCCTTCAAGGTGTCAGAACATATGGCCTGAAGGAAATGTGAAAGGCAGTTTTTTATTCCTTGTTTTAGGATAAAAAGTACATTGGCTGCTGTATGCATTCTAGGGCCTGTGTCTGCAGACCGCTATGTCTGCAGCTTGAAAGATGCCTTTGTTAAAGGAGAGGATATATTCTCTGATACTGGGAGAATGTATAATTTTGAAAAGGATTTGATGATGATGACGACTAGAAGAGGCTTTTTTTTTTTTTTTTTTTTTTTTTTTTTTTTTTTTTTTGCGCAGCTTATGTAGAATAAGAGTAGCAACAAAAATAAATCCAAAAAGAATCCATGCCAGCAAACACTTAGAGGTGGTTTTTAACATTTTTTTCCTCTCTAGATTAAGCAATCAGCTGCCCTTTCTTAATGTTCACTCTACCCTAGCTGATTTTGTACATCTGCTGTAGTCTTGCAAATATTGTTAAACAAGGATTTCACAGCAAGTATTGCTGCTAGGCAGAATCAATAGACACTTCAGATATGAGGCCTGTATTTCTGGGTATGTGTAAAGATATTTACCTGTTTATCATGCTGATTCAGGAGGCTTTCTGCTTTAAACTGAAGAAAAATCACATCAGAAATCATTCTTGGGAACAGAAATGCAAGCTGCTATAATAGGAGTCAACATACATGTTTGGTTTAAGTCCTATAGAAAAAGGTTTTGTAGAAAATGTTTCTGACCTTAGTAGGAATATTTCAAGTCAGAAAATGTTTGAAAAATAAGGAATTTCAGGTGGCTCATTCAGGACRAAAACAGTCACTTCAGTGATGGTTACTAAGCTGAGATAAATAAATGGCCTTTGCTACTTCAGTTAATTCATTGCCAGTACATAGCAGCAATTGTGGCTATGCAGAGAGATGTATATGAATAGCTGTAGCCTCAAGGGATAGTTGTATGGCAAGACAAAATGCTAAACCGGGGGAGTCAAACTGATTAGGGCATTATGGTCAATACATTGGGCAGAGTTAATTTCTGTATCATATTTCTAACAGATCATCACTATAGGACGTAATTCTTTTCATTTTAATAGTGTATGACATCTTCAAAATGTCTCCTGTGTATTGGAAGAGGATGAGATTTAGCTCTGACTTAATTAGTTTTGAGACAACATAAACAACTAATAATTTAACCTATATATCATGGCAGGGTGACATGAGACAACATATACATTTTTCTTTGCTAAAAATAACTTGAGAAGACATCAAGGACCTGCATGCTGTATGTAGAGGAAGTTGGCATATGCTTTGCAAGACTGCTTTGTCTGGCACCTGAGTCTGTTTTCAAGCTTTTCCTTTGAATTCTTTTAGTTGGTATTCATTCCCAGCCTTGTTGTCACTTAGCATTACGGAACTGCAAGCAGCAGCCGTGCCCTTTCTTTCCGTCTAGTTTATCAGGCAATGCTCAAAAGTTATTCTGATTTACTGGAGCTTATGAATTAAGTTTTGTCTGTTTGAAAATATTAATAATAAAAGAATGACAACAAAGAAAAACTAAATTTCTATATATAGARAAATACCAGGCAAAGGTTTTCTAATCTAGATTTCTTTTGCTTTTCTATCACATTGACACTCGTTTTGCAGTAGAAGGAACTAATTKTTCCATCCAACTAAACAATTATTTTTCCCAATATGCTATATGCAGTATATATGCAGGAATCCTTTGTTAATGTAATCAGTCGTCTTAATGCCTACCTGTAACTTTACTTCTCGGCTTATTTTTGTCATTACACAAACTCTGCACCTATTTTTCTATGCAAAATAATATAAGCAAAGCAATAAGCAAACTTAAAAAGTGTTAAAAAGGGTCATTAGGATGTATTGCAGTATCCAGCTCCGTCAGGGAAATAGAGTTTGCTTAATTGAAAGAGGGCTGTTGAAAAAGCATTTTGTTTTTAACCAACTTCTTAATGCTCACCTGATATCTTGATACTGTAGAAGAAAAGAGAACATTCAGTCCAGTTTAGTGACTCTTAGTTATTACTCATGGCAACAGTCTTGCTCTGATTGGATTTGTCAGAAGGACAAACTGTAGCCCTAGCAGATTCTTAGGGGGCCAAAACCCACAAAAGGAACAAAAGACCCACAGGTAATGATTTTAAATGTTTACTATTTTTTGCCACTTGTTTTTTTTTTTAAGACTGGTTGGCTGCATCAAAGTATGACACCAAGAACAAGGCAATAGAACAGGAAAAGATGATAACACRGGCGATTTGGGTCACAATAGAATCAATCGGGCCAACTTTTTTGATGAAATGCTGTCTATCCTGCTAACTTCGGTGGGATTGTGTGGCTGTAACAAACGGCAACATTTCCCACAAATGTTAGCCCTGTAGCCTAGTGAGGGACCATAGCAAAGGTCTATAAGGCAGTCAGCAGTAAGTGGTGTGATTTTATATCCGGAGTCTAAATATATGTAATTCAAAACAGTGCCAAAAGGACAAGGTCACATTTCACTCCTCGTCTTGTGTCATGTTCCGTATGGCCTAGCTTGACCCATTCTGCTCTGCCTGAGCCATCACAGGTTCTCTCTCTCTAATCCCTTCACAATCTCTCTAGACCTCATTCCTGTCTCCAGTGCTCAGGTAATGCTCTGGACCATCCAAGAGAGCTRTTTTACCTCTTGTCTCTAGCAACAAAGCAATGAAAGGACTGGAAACGGCCCCATTTTTTGGGCTGTGCCATGTCTCTGTCTTCTCAATGAAGTTCCAGAGTTTCCCCACCTGTTGGAACAGTGGCTGCCTGTGGGTGTCAGCAGGTTCCAAATGACGATGTAGGTTGTGGTGAGACTAACTCGAAGCATCAGAGAGTTTGCCAAAGTTGTTGTCTTATAGTCTTGGATGAGGACAGCTTCCAGTCAGAGCAAATTCTTTAAGAGTAAAATAAGGGGAAGTCCTCGCAGACTCTGTTTTACTCCTGATCTGGATGGTAAAGATTCTGCCTTGTTGATGAGGCTACAACATTTTTGTGCTATTAGCAYTGAAGATTCAAATGTATCAGCAATCCTAGCTGAGGGATAGAACAAGAAAGTCTATTACTAAATGGTAGTAGGTCAAAACTGTTAAGAACTGGAATTTCTTAAACTYCTTAAAGCTTACTTTACTTTAAACTTTTATAATTTATTAAAGAGAGATAGCCATGGAGAAAACTTGCCTTATATCTTCCTTAATCTTTGGCTCCCGGGTCTTAAATTCAGAGGTGCTATTCTGAGTTTATACCTGCATATATTTGACTAAGTATATAAGCCTAATGTGCTTTAGGGGTCAAACTCATCCATAGCATAAGACAGAGCAGTTCTCTTTGAAGCTGATGCAAGTTCTGTCCACGTATACCTGGAGTGAACTAAGTCTTAAAAGGCTTAGAATTTGATTCTATATTTCTTTGYTCTTTTTGTAACTGGTTGAATTTGAATAGCTATTGGGACAGTTCAATAACTGGGAAACAAAAGAGTTAAAGATAAAATTTTATTTTCTTAAATATCAACTAAAAGCTCCCTTCTCACTGCAGTGTGGCAGTGGGAGACTTTACTAAGGTACTACTGAAGCAGAAATCTCTCTCTCTTTCAAAGTAAAATCTGAGATCTCTTTGCTTGTTAAACATGGATCATTTTAATCCATTGATTTAAATGTCAATTTTGTGGGCATTAACTCTTTTGCAACATGCAAGTCCTGTTTGTGTTTACTGATGTAATATCCCTGGGAGCAGGAAAGCAAGGAAAGGGCAACCTTCATTTTCAATTTAATGCAACTCAGGAGTGAAGTAATGCACTGTCTCTCCTGTTGATTTGGAGTAGTGACACATATCGCTACTATAGAGCATGCACACGCAGAAATAACACAAGAGATGCTCAAGCGTGCATTATTACTCACTTCCTACTTCTAACTTAAGGATGTGTTAGTATGAGTGTTATGCAAACTGTCGATACGGTGTTACCAAGAAGAAATACACTACAATGCATTGTAGGAGTATGGAGTGGTACAGTTTTCCTGTGTGGGTTGGAGAAAGTATTTTTGTAATATTCTGATTACACAGACTATGATTAACTTAGTTGTCTCTAGTTATAGGTGTTCTGACACCCACTTTCTCCTATTATGTGGTTTCTATCATGAGGAGAATCATCATCAAATCATTAGATGTCCAGCAGTGGGCAAAGAGTCAGAACTCTGGCCTCCTAAGAGCAGTTTGAGTGATGTACTGTTTTATGTCATGGTCAGTCAGAGGTCAGCCTCTTTATTCTTTCATCTTTCCATCTGTAAGTAGAAATAAYCTGAAAGTTGACATTTATGCTTAGAACTTTCTTATTGTCTTGAATGCAATAAAAGAGCAAGTGGAAATAAGCATTTTGTCCCCCATCAAATCTGGTATTTAAAAATTGGTTTTTGTCAGGAATTGGTCCAAACATAAAAATGTCTGTCTTTGTGCAGGATGAAAACTATCCAATAAATGGCAGTTAGGGAATGAAGACATCAGATATTTGTATAGTCCCAAAGTGAATAGATTGTGTTTTATTTCCTGGAGAGAAAAAAAAAAATTGAGTTGTCTCTGTGTTACCCAAGTTGTTTGTGGAAGTTTTCATTTGGGATGTCATGCTGCAGAATTTCCTAGTTGTATTACCTAGGATAGCTCAAATAGGAAGGAGGAAAACGAGCTCAAAGCAGCTGTGCTGCAGTTCACTTAATGCACTGCAGCAGTGGAAGCTCTTGTAAATAAATAATGAGCTGCTGTGGAACAAAATATTACTGTTTGACTCGACAACCTGAAGTTTATTGGTAATAAGGGGCAAAGRGCAATGCTGAGGGCATCTGCAAGCTGGAGCCCTCTCTTTGTGCCCCCATATTCACGTGAACACTAGCRATGGATACATTTGTTCTGCCACATGTTTTGTATGCAAGGGCACAACATGTGAAACGGCAGTGCAGCTGTGAGTCCAGGGTCTATGGCTGATGTAAAATGGTTGTGCCTTCATAAAGAAAGAATGGTCAACATGAGGGCTTTTAAATCTGTAGTTTTGTCACGGGTCATGGTACAGATGACTGTCCCTATCTTTCCAAGATGGAGCTGGAAATCAGCTAGGAGATATTTGAGGAGCTGCTAGTTAGAGAAAATATGGTGAGACTTTATTCAGTCCCAGTAATTCCTGTCATACCACATGCCACGTGCAGAGATGCTTTGTAAGATTTTCTTAGAATGCACAGAGCCCAGAGCAGCTAATCTGGGCCTCCTAGGAGGCTGAGAAGAGTATGAACCAGACTTCTTTCATGAAGAAAATAGCGTATTTTTTTTTGCAGTGCAGGGCTTAGCTTTACTTCAGCAGGAGGCAAAAGGCCTAGAAGCAGAGTGGCCGGGATTTCACTGGGATATGTTTGAAAATGAATTCTTAATTCATGCCTCCTATCTGAGGAGTGCTGTAGTCCTGCCTCCTGAGGCTCTCTGAGCTGTGTGTGCACTCGGCAACTCAGGCAGATCTAAGGCTCCTGGCTTGTTCTCCATGGATCTAAATGTCACAGCTTCCTCTGAAAGTCACTTAGGATGCTTCAGGAATCCTCTCTCCAGGCAGCTGTAACCTCCTCAGAGAAAACAGCAACCTCTAGTGAATAGCTTTGAGTGATTAGAAAAACCTCAGAACAAGAGGGAAGGACATCTGTCACTGTTTTTATTTTAAAGTGATGCTAAAGCAGTGGTTGCATCCTGTGTTTGAATGTTGTCTTAAGTCAGAAAAGAGACTGGGAACTTCCTACATTTTGTCCCCGTCACCTTTGGGAGCAACTGATAGGAGACAGAGGTGGGTTAATAAACAGAGCTGTGTTAACTGGAGACCAGTAATGCATAATTTACTGGAGCTTTAGGGGTATGGATTTTCTAAAATCATTTTGGTGGTCAAGAATTTTATTCTTTTTTTTTTTTTTTTTTTTTTATATGCAGAACTAAGCCACATCATGGATCATCCAGGGACTTGCTCTCTGCTGGTCACACAGTTTAATCTGTGCATTTTTGCACCATTTCTGCACAGAGCTCCCCAACAAGTTGTCATTCAGCCTCAAATTAGAGCTTGAGAATTTCTAGACTTTTGAGAACAAGGCTGTTTCCCAAGATTTGTTATATTTTCTTGTTGTCTTTCCCCCTGGAGGCTTGAGTGTTCTTCTTCTGTACTTCTCTTTGCTCTCACTTGCATTGTAGAATCTAAACCAAGGTTGGTGCTGTGAGCTCTCACTGGCTTTGTCTTTCTGTAAAGCTGTGCTTTTAAATAATCATTGAGTGTGCCTCAGGCATAGGATGGGCACCTTTTCAACTGGGTTTTATAGGCATAATAAATACTTGTAGAAAAGACATCTGTTCAGAGACCCGCTTTCTCTAAGAAGCACCTAAGATGATGCTTCCCACCCAGAGCAGCTCTCATTGGCAGCAGGGCAGGCATGTGTGGAGCCCAGCCCTCCCAAAGTAGTCAAACTATAACAACAAAAGTAAAAACACTAGTAAATAGGCAAAGAAATGATTTCCAACACCTTGGAATTAATGTGAGGTTTTCTAATGATGATTTTTATGTACTGAAAAGGTAAGATTTATCTGTTTGTCAAGACAGGTATGTTTTATTGAAAGATGTAAAACTTGCTGGAGAGACAAGTAAGAAAACAGATTCAACTGTAGACAGACTTTTTTATATAAAACTAGTGGCAGGAGATAGATTTTTATAACTGTATATCCCCTCCAAGTAGGTGTCCCATGTTGGGTGAAGGGTTGTCATTCCCACACGAGCTGCATCCCTGAGGGAAGAGGTTATGAGGGGAGGCTGCAGTAGCGCAGCAGCTCTGCAGATGTCGCCAGCCCTTCGCTCAGCCTTCCCCTCTGCTCTGCTTGGTACCCATCTCCACCAGGCGTTTATTCCACAACCTTGGAGGAGCTGCTGTTTGGACGGTGAAATATTGCATAGCGCAAGTTAAGAGTTGCCAGCAATGGGCTGTGCCTGGGCACGAGGTACAAAATGGAAAATCTAAATAGTAATTGCAGTATTTTTTTTCAATTACGTCTTAAGAAAACTCACTTACTTACCAGGAGTCAGAGAACACTGCGAACATCGTCTTAGGTTTTGCCAACTGAATTGTTAGGGCATTTCCTGAGCTTTGTTTAAAATGATTTATGGAGGCTTTTTTGCAACATTTCGCCTTCTCCTGGATTTCTTGTGTAAAAATCCAAACCACATTATTTCCGTTCACATAACACCCACAGCAGGCATGTACTGTTCTCTGCTGGAGCTGGGAACTTGTCTGCAAAGTTTCAGGGGCAATTACAGAAGGAAAAAAAAAAAAAAAAAAAAAAAAAAAACAGAAGAAAATGGGACTGGGGGGAGAAAATAACCCCCCTCAAATCCTTGCCTTATGCAGGGTGGTTTAGGTGTTAACTTGACATGGTAAATAGGAAGCTACATGTGTGAAGTTAGGGTGAAGTGGAAGGGAAAAGGAGAAGGAGTTGCATTTCCAGATTGCTTGATGGGGTGATATTTTTGGAGCATAAGTGCAGCTGCCTGGCTAATTAACAGTTCTGTTTGGATGTGCTACAGCAGAACCCCAGGGATTTCGAATCCCAAAGTACTTCTTTCACTTGGAAGCAGGATGCTGCTGCCCCTGCTCACTGCTGAGAGCAAAACTGGCCTCTGCTGCATCAGTGAGGAAAGCTTTGCTTGTGCTGTTACCTCCATGGGAAGGAGGAGATCGAACGAGATCAGGTTAGTGCTATGGTATTTGGCTGAACTACTTGCTCGCTGCAGAGGGGCACCTCCATGCAGCAAGCTTTTCAGAGCAACTCGTTTAGTTATCTTGTAACATGTATCTGCAGAGCCAGAACTTGGCCACAGCTTCTGGCCCTGGCCAGACTGCCTATGCTCAGAAATTGAACACTCATCAGGCCCAGGAGACCATTCCAACACATTCCCCATTCGTTCCCTGCCCAAGGATTTCTCGTACTGCCTTGAGCAACAGTACTTTCTCAGCTTGYCATTTAAGTAAGACTCAGGGACCAGCATGAAGAGATGATAAACAGGTTAGATCTTGCCGGGGTGGGCAGTAGGGCTTGGCTGCTGGGGTCCTCAGGACACAGGGGTTTGTCTGCAAGATCTCACTGTCTACTGGCCTGCAGCATAGTGCATGGGGGTGCAGAGCAAGGCACTGCTTTTCCTGTGCATTTTGAGAAAGTTTCTCAGACTGATGAAGAAAATTGCTAAAAATTATGCATTTCTTCAGGATTTCTGTTTTTTAAAGAAATGGCTTAAAATATATTCAAAACCTTTGTTGATAAACAGTCCTCAAAATACTAAAAATATATGAGCTCAACTGCTAGTGAGGCTGCAGGTATCTTGCTGTTAATAAGTAATTTAGGCCTCTAAGCTTTGAGTGGCAGGCTGTACCCTAATTTGATATACAGGTGCTATCAGTATGAACTTATGTTGATGCAATAGGAAATAGAATGTGGCCCTGAGAGTCAGTGAGAAATGAACACATGCTTTAATTCTGAGTGGCAGATTTTCTTATTTATTCATTCAGGATTCGAATCTTGGAGATGGAATTAATTTGAGATCTCCTACCACCTGACCCAAAACAAAACCAGACAGCTGTGTTTGTTACTGCTTGGTAATATATTTTTTCCAGGAAAATGCAGCTTAAGCTTAGTGCTATTGAAACAGCTGGCTGCTGTTTCTGCTGTGCTGTCTGTGAAAGCAAGCATCTGCCTGTAACAGGTACCTTTACATCTAACACTGGGGCAACTCAATAGTCTGCCACGAATGGCTTTGAAGCAATATTTTAAAATCCTGTTCAATTGAAAGGAAATGAAAACATAAATGATGAGCATGCTGAGGAAATGCTTAATTTTGTGTTTATYGTGAAATGTAGAACAAAGCATGTTGTTTAGGAAAAGAGCAATCACCTGAGAGATTGCAAATGCCCAGTCAGGGTTAATAGAGGTAAGAATAGTAAAAAAGTCTCTTTTCTGCAGTGCTGTGTAAAATAAGGGACAAAAGAAGAGTTCATGCAACATAATGACTGTGCCACATTACTTAATCCCCCAAAGACACTTAGTTAGATTTGTCTGTAATCTCCAAATTGGGACAATCACTGGTATCTCGGGACTTAAAACTGAGATTTTTTTGAAAGAAGTCAGCTTTACTTGAACTTCAGTGGGGATTAGTTCCTGGCTGGCAGGAAACCTTTTGGCCTGTTCACTGTTGTGCGTCCTCTTGGTATTCCAGCTTTTCTGTCTGGAAACGGCAAGGAAATTGCTTTTCATACTGATTTGTGAAGGTGGAAGGCAGCAGAGACCTCAGATAGTTTTGGTAGCTCTTCCTAGAGGGTGAAATGTTGTAGTGATTCAAAAATGGGTCTTCTTGATGAATGGCCACAAGGAGCTAGATTGCTGTATTTTCTTGCGTGCATCTGATTAGGGGTCTTGGGACTATACTTGACCACTGAGTCTGCTTTCTGAACAGAAAAGAGTTTATATTTTAAGTGCAGTAATGTTCAGAGATGGAGGTGCTTGCATATGTGTGCAGGAAATTCACAAACACTTTATAGACATCTACATATTTAAATGTCAAAAAAGAAAAGCTTTTCAGCTGTTTTATTTCAAGAAAAAGATTTCTGCTGCACTTCTTATGCAGCTTACTGATGAGCAGACAAAAAGACTGTTATATAGTTTGGTAATGCGTAGAGTGTGTGATTAAAAAAAAGAAACATTTTTTCAATTAGTTACACCAATCTTTGAATTATAACATAATTTTAATTCAAATAAAGGGAGATCCGCATGACTATTCATATCATTAATCAAGATGACATGCATTGCAATGAACACCAAATGAATAATGATGAAATATCAAGAATAAAATGTCCCCTTTTAGAGATACTTCATCATAGTTCTACACATCTGTCCACCAAGAGTGCCTGGACCAGTACAGAACTTWATGGCTGATGGCATGTTTGTTATGCTGACATGTTGTGAAACTGTAGACACAATCTAGCCTTTTTGTCAAAAACTGGTTCATCTGGAACCTGTTGCAGAACTCAACAGAGGGAATTTTCTAAACCAGCTTTGCCAGTCACCACTTAGAGTAGCATAGACCCATCTTAGCTGCTGGCTGCTCTTGTACCAGAAATAATAGTTCATTAGAGGTAAATATATGTATCCAAGGGCAACATAGACAAATATTTACAAACTTCATTAGTTATTTGGAGACAAATTTATGTCTGATGAGAGATCATTTTATACTAGTCACAGGCTTTGCAATCTGGAAGATGTTGTATGCAAATGCATCTTTTTGTGATTATTTTTTATTTTAAAATTCCAAGATCAAACCTGACTGTACAGAGGAAGGTTCTACCTGTAGATTTTGTGCCCAGGTCTTGCAAGTTTAGTAGAACTGTAAGTGGGATCAAGCAGCGGCAATAAAACTAAAATATTGGGGTTATACATTTTGCCTGTAAATCAGGTTTGATCTTCGTTGTCAAAAATGACAGGGCAAAGTAAAGGTATTCATCAAAAAGGGAAATTAACTCACTTATGCTCTAACCAGCATAGATAGGCTAATGTGAATATCAAGCAGTGTGATCATTTATAGCTTCAAATCAGTGATTATGAATGAACTCCAAATCCTACTTGCACATATTTRCACCAGAGGCTTGGTTTGTGTGTCCACTTGGAGAAAAATTATGGAGCACCCAATTCTGTTTTCATTTTCTTTGATTTTTATAGGTGGGTACAACTCAAAGCTAGATTGAAGGGTGCATTATCTAGTCGCAGGCTGCTCTCATTACAGTGAGCCTCTCAGTAACATACAGCCACAGAAAGTAGGCATCCAGTTTGGAATCTGAAGATGCTGAGAATCTGCTGCTTTCCCTGCTAGCCTGTTCCTATGGTTAGTCACTCTCACTCTTAAAAACACTTTACTTTCCCATCTGGCATCCAGATAAGGGAATATATGCTGGACTAGTTCTGCTGACTTTAGTGTGCTGCTCCTGTGGAGATGAAAAGCGGCCCCCAGGTCTGTTTGCAACTGATCCTGAACTGGAGAGCCTGATAGCACTACAGATTGGAGCACTAGGTGCCAGCTATTCCAGTCAGCAGGCTGGGATTTTTGTTACTGTCTCATTACTTTCTTAGTTTGTTCCACTAAGTGAACATTTGTTCACTGAGTCAGCTCTTACATGTCTGTTCTACCCACTCCTTTTTTCCCCCTTTCTCCTCCAGTGGAGAATCATTGTGAAGTGATGCAGAGACTGTCATTTCCATGAGCAGGGCAGGAACTCATTTTGTCCATTCACAAGTTATTCCTGTTTTCTGAAAGAGGCACTAACACACACACACACACACACACACACACACACACACAGAAACACATGCAAACCCACCCAAAATCTATCTCGGAGACTCCTGTTGAAAGCTGTCAGCTATTTTGCTCTGAGGTAACTTCCCTTTTAGTTTTTGAGGGTCAGATCTATGCTATTAAATGGGATCTGAAAGTCGGTGAGTATTAGGAAGTTACTAAAAAGTGGTAAAATTTTCATTTTGGATCACTAACAATACACAAAAATGGTTGGATTATAATCATTTTAATACTTCTGCTACAACATAGTTTTGTGGTATTGTTAATCTTGTAATTACATCGCCACCTGGTGCTTGATAGCATTGTATACCAAGCTGCAGAAGATGCAGTGTTTCTATGACAATTTCTGTGGCACATGATGAGCATTTGATGAAAAATATTGGGCTGACTAGGTTCCTTCTGAGAGATGCAGGATGGGCACAGTTGATGATGAAATGCTGTAGCCCAGGTGTAGAGAGTACTGCTTCTCTCTGAATGTGTTGCACAGTTCATCCYGATGGGTCTGATTTCCTTCTCTTACTTTGTTCCATGGTTTGGGATCACCTTCCAGCTTGGCTGAAGGACTTAGAGCTACTTGTCACAGCAGCACAGTTACTTCTGAGTCAAGGGAGTCCTGGAATGTCCTCTTCCTCACATCCTCTTCACACATTGTCTTGAAGGGGATATTGTTGGACAACACCCAGAGAACATCCCATGCTGTTCTATCCTACAGAGAGTTTCACAACCACCTTACTGTGCAGCAGGGAACTGGGAATGTGGCCACAACCATTTCCTAAGCTCCTTACACTGTGCTGTGGTTTTCAAGGGCTTTTGTGCTCCAGGCCAAGCTGAGGTGCCAGCTCACCCTTCTACCCCAAAATATGTGCTGCAGGCGAGAGGAGTGTTCCCCTGTGTCTCACTTYCCGCTGTTACAGCCAAGAGCAGGGGTAACATGAAGGGGCTTTAGGCAAATGTTGGGATGAGCAAGGCCTTTGGATGGGTTGGGAGCTGGGAACAGGAGGAGGTGGGCTAATCGGAGCTGTGAGGACCAGGGAAGAGTGATTAAGAAGGGCAGAAGGTGAGCTTGGTGCCCAGAGGATCTACTGCCAAGAACAGTGCTTGATCCTTCACATCCTGTGTTTCCCTATCCCTCCCAGACTGTGGAGTTGCCATGAAGTGGGGTATGGCAGCCCATACTGCAAGCCCTGACCCCCATTCTCTGTGCATCCCATTAACATGTCTGCTGTCTATGTCAGAGCCACACAGCTCCTCTCTTGAGGGCCTGCCAAGACCATTTCAGGATATGTGTCGCTCAGCTGTCATCCCTCCACAGTCTATCTGTGGGAGCAGACAGATCTTTCTTCCGGATGCTGATTGCTCGCAGACACTTTCTTCTCTTCTCCATTTCTGCAGGATGCTCTGGGTGGAGGAACCGCCCTCCTGGCTCTTATGCTGGGCTCTGCCAGCACCTCCTCAGCTGCATAGAGCCCSCCACTGCCCTAAATACTGAGCTGGGGAGAGGAGAGAAGCCTTGGTCTTCTACAAGCCCTTTGGTCACTTCCTTATGGCTCATTCTGGGTGAGGGCCTGTGTTCCCTGGCTTCCTACAGCTATAGGCTCCTCAGCACTCAGTAAATGTCTCMGTCCCACCTAACACAACCCGTCTTTAAGCTAGACTACATCTCTGGCTAGTTTTGCTATAGGACTTTAAGCAGGAATCAGTGGCACCACCTGGTCCTGAGGCCTCTATTGGAGAGGTGCTAAATCTTTGCAGATTTGACTGGCATCATCTGGGGCTGTCGCAGGTCTGGAGTTTGGCCATGAGGTTCCCAGTGAATAAGCCAGCACATGCAGCCAAAGCTGAAGTTATGTTCATCAGCTAAGAGAAGGGAACTGGGCATATTGACACCAGATGAGGATCTGGTCCTGAAATATCCGTAAGGCAAAGCAAAGAAACATAGCAACTTTTGTAAACTTTCATGCTATGTTGCTAGGGGGCTTCTGAGATGTTTGAAATTAGAGCCAATTCTCCCTTTCCGTTGCCCTCCCCAAGCTTCCTTATTGTTCTCACCACCATTTCAGCTCTCTCCCAGCTGGAAAGGACCCTGTTGCTGAMCCGTTTCCTGCCCCTATAAGCTGTACAAGGGAGAGCACAAGGAATCCTTGTTGCACTTCACTTCAGATGCTGACACTGTGCTTTGCAGCTAGCTGGGCTTCATCGGGAGAGCGCAGCTCTGGTGCTTCCTGATGTGAGTCACTTCTGAGGAAAGTGTTTAACCTCTCTGTCAAAGGTTAAACACATAGAGGGGAAGCGTGGAGCTTTTGTGTTCCTGTTGTTGCCACATTAAAGAGAGCAGCTCGCACGGCTGAGCTCAATCTAACATTTCAGGGCCGGGAAGCGGGGAGTATTTCTTTCCGTATCCAATTCAAAGCTGCAGTTTACGGCACTTGTTAAGGAAGGTGTATGTTTGAACAGGGCTGCATGACAACGGTCATTCATTGACTGCTTCCACTGTCTTTTTTTCTTCCTAAGATTCTTCTCTTGCCGTTATTCCCCCTACTCTTTTAACAGATTTTAAAGGGCTTGGATGAGCATTTGTATGAAGTGAGCTGATTAGGATATTTCAGAATGGTCTCTTTTAGTACAGAATGTAAAGACTATTTATTTTTCCTACAAATATTTTGCTTGAAACTTACTATTTGCCCCTACCTTTTCTTATAGATGTGTTTCATTTAAATAAATCTTTCTCATTGCTTAGCTAAGTAATTTGTTGCATTATTCATAAGAATAATTAAAACTGATGACATAGCTATGCTACCTATGGTCACCTGCCTCTTCCTGCTGACTAAATGTTTACTGGGCATACTTTGTTGTCATGAACCAGGTGACTGCCAGAGAGTTCACTCCTAAAGGGCATTTTTGTTTCTAGTTTAGCTCTGTATTAAATACTTCTGTCTCTTAGAAAGTGAGGAATCTGCCCATTTCTGTTTAGGGACAAGTCCAGAAGTGATCTGCTGGTGGTTCCACAGCTGTTGCACAACTGGTAATTTGTTGGTATTCATTTTTGTGGCTGTACCTGAAATAAGTCTGCAGTCAATTGGCAGTGGTATGCTTCAGTAGATCCTTTGCAGAGACTCAGGCATGACAGACATGGTCTTGGACAACATGGTTGTTGTTGTGACATCTTCTCTTCTTTAGAGAGAGMCAGTGAGCCAGATGATAGGCGCTCCCATGCGTGAATATTTGCACTAATCTTTTAAATTCACAGAGACCAAATCATAGTTTGAATATTAACTGTAGATATCCTTATTTTCAAGAGTTGTCCAGGATGTTTCATACCACGTCAGGTCCTAGGACTAAGATAGTTGCAATTATATTGCATTAGTACTTCCCCTTTCTGGGGATTATCCTTCAACAGACGGATGTTAGCTGGGGCACAGGGGTGGAGTTTCTGCATGGTGTTGAGTGYGGAGCTGTGCAGAGCTAGTCTGCATTCTCTACCCAGCTGCTGAGTTGTGTAGGAGGGACAAGAGCACAACTGGCTGGTCTTGTGTCTGCAGGAGACCCACAGTGGCATTCAGGGCTTTCCACAGCCATGACCATCTGCCCGCACAACCACCTCGGCCTGTGCAGTCTTACCATCATTCCCATTTTAGAGATAAGGAAACTGGCACAGAGTAAAGGATGACCAAGGTTRTCTGAAGAGTCTGAGAGAGAGGCAGGAAGAAAATCTATCATAACCACTGACTGCAGGTTTGCTCTGGAATCTCTGTTGCTCAAGGCCTCCTTCCAGCAGGTTATTAGATTATTCTTGCCTGCCCTGAGTTTTTCTGCAACTCTACCCAACTGTGTCATAAGTAGGCAGCTCCAGACAACAATTTTGCAGGGCTGGAAAGACATGGTTTTGAAAGGGAAAAGAGGATAAACAAAAGATAAAGATTAAAGAAAAAATAGAAACGTCATTCCCAAGGGAGTGTTCCTGATGATCTGGTAACTTTTCATTGGCATGTTCATAACTACTTCCAAAAAAATGTCACAAACTCTTAGCAGAGCAACTTGAATCTCTGCTGATGAATTGAAGGAAATTTATTCTAAAGAAAATACATCACACAAAGTTAACCCACAATATTGGATCAGCCAAAAACAACACCATGGAACAGGAATTCCTTTAATTTAACAATACCATAATCTCATTGCAGGCAGTAACTTTAGCAACTGCACATGTAACACCTTCTCTTAAAGTTGGAATTTGGCAACTTTAACTTTTAAAAGAAGCAACCCTAAAACAATCTTAATCCTCAGTTTAGTTGCATTCATTTGAATATGAGGATTTATAAGTTAACCACTTATAAAATTCAAATCAATGTAGCATTAGGATTCCTATATAGCAGGCTTCCAAATAGCAGGTTATTCAACATCTACTATGAAATAATTCAGTRACACAGTGTGAATGCTTCACTGCGTGTGCTGTGGAGGAGGCCTGATTTTCCATTGCTCTGTTAYGTGCTTCATTCGCTGTGGCTCTGCTTCTGCAAGGCAAGCTCAGTCAGGCTGTACTTTTCTTAATTACATCTCTCATTGAAAGGACAAAAGTAACCACTGTGACTCATGCTGTCAAGCATCTATGCATCACCTTCCATAGTTCTTCATTTTGTTACGATTAAGTGCCTTTTGGTCTAAAAGCTGATGCCTTCCAAGACTAGAGTAAAAGAGCTCTCTGCTGGGGCCCAGGAACYGGTGGTGGAACGGTGCTGTTAGAGACCAAGCACAGAGCAGCTGGGTGGCCATCCCCAGAGCTCCAGAACTGGCCTTGGCCTCCTCTGCGCTCTGCTAGGGAGAGACTGGATCACAGACCTCCCTGTAGATCTGCAGGACAAGCACAGACCCAGGCTCTTGTGCACAGTGGCCCCTGCTCCTTGCCCGCTGCAGAGGGAGTCTGCAGGCAAATGCAATGAACAAATGCAGCTCCTGCACGTGGCTCCTCTGGGCCTACTGCACCTTCGTGGCTCGGAGACTGAGCTGCACCAGTTACGTGGGGGGTTTCTTCCATCTAGCTGAGTGCCTAAGAAAATGACTAAAAAGGGCCCCAAAGATATTTTTCTTTTTTAAAATGTTCTACTAGCAGTTTCAAAATAAGATAGCCACAATGAGAAGTGARCAGTGGGAATTAAATTGGAGAAGGGGAAAAAAAGGATGGCAAATAACTTGCTGGGGCAAGGAAAACACTCTGAGATTTTTTTTTCCTCACTTTTATTTCCCTTGTCTGTCTTTAACTCTTTTAAGTCTTTGAAGGGATCTGTCTTGAATGTCATTTGCTTTAATCACTGTTAAATATAACATCTCCATAGTGTTAGGTTGTCGGCATGCTCATCACAGGAACCTACCCGGTGTCTCTATTGGTTGCTAAAGTGAGGCTGGGGATCTGGATTACGAGGGGCCGAAAGGATGGAGATCAGACGTCAGCCTGAAAGAGTAATGAGGAAATTGCTTATCCTGGGTCTGAATGAGCACATATACTTTATTAAGTGCAGTTTTTATTGCTGTGAACAATTCTACTTACGTCAAAAGGAATAGCCAAGAATGTTATTCAACCTAGATCAGCCTCTGATCCTCGATAGGAACATGCCAGATCAACTAGGAAGTGGTGCTGTGAACACTTAAGAGTGAAGTTACTTGCAATGACCGTGTGAAGAAGTGCAGAGCAGCGTGGGGCTGGGCTTGGGCTTGCACCTGCCAAGCTCTTTGGCTTTGACCAGGAAGCACCCCTGAATGGGCTTGTCTCCAAGAGTGTGAGGAATCACACCACATGTCACCTTTCAGAAGTAAGCCCAGGGTGAGGTTTGCATTTCAACACTAATATGGTCGTGAGAGGGCTTTTTTTTTTTTTTTTTTTTTTTTTTCCTCCATTATGGGAAGCGAGAATGCACAACTCTGCTGCCTACAGGCCTAGCCCTACACGTCACTGCTAATATTTGGGGATGAATCAGGTTCAAGAGGTACAATTGCATTGCAGAACCTTCATTCCTGCTATTTGAGGGTCTGTCTTCCGACAATAAATCTGACTCAAAATACATTGCTGTTGGTTATGTAATTTGTCTGCAGATAGCCAGGAGACACYGCCTTCCCAGGCTGCTGAGGATCTGAAGGCAGTCCTGCTTTGGACCCATTATTCTCCTCTATCAAATGGTTATTCCCTCTAGGATAGGATGTTTCATAGGGAGAAGAGTCTGGGAAGCAAAGTGATTACCTCTGCTATCATCGCTCTGCTCAGTGCAGGCTGTAGGAGAGTCTCCACCTACATTCGGCTTATATAAAACCAGTTCCTCCATTCACAGCATCTGTGCACGCTCTTGTGTTTAGCCACAGACTACTAAAATGCCAGATTTGTCGGTGGTATGGCCTTTTTTTTTCATGAATACATTGAGATAGTTTCAAATACAGTTTCCAGAAAGAGAATGGGGGTTTTGAATTGGATTGAGCAATGAGAGAACCTGGGCTTATCTCCCAACTCTGCCATAAACATCTTGCAGTCTTGGACAAGTCTTAGCTATTTTCTACATTGCAATATTAAAATAAATTTGCATTATTAGTTATTTGGAGCTATTTGGGCCAGACACCTTGGTATTTGTTATGCATATATACAATGCTTAGCACAAAGGGGACTCCGATCGCTCATGAGCAACCGGTCAACAGGTGGTTTTAAGTTGCCAAAGTGACTAGGTTTTCCCACTTGTATAGTTTCTGTAAAAAATTTAATCTTTCAGAAAAAAAAAAAAAAAAAACACAACAACAACAAACCCTCCTGCCAACAGCTCAAAGCCAGAGAAGCATTTAATAGGAAAAATGAGTGAAGGACTCCATTTTCAAAATATCTGCCTGCCAGCTCTGAAATATGAAAAAGACTTTCCGCTGCAGGAACAGAAGCAGAGTGGTTGTGCTGGTGAAGTCCTGCTAAAGCCAAATGTCAATGCTGGGCTTAGTTAAGTCTACAGCAAACCTGTCTTTGACTTCTAGAAATGAAGTCAAAAAGTCTCTTGGGACAGATCAGTCTCTCTTCAGTCTCTCGCTCACATTTACTCAAATGAGTTCTTGACAATTAGGAGTTTCCCCATTTGGCAGTACTTCTGCATTGTCACAGTCAGAGATGACATAATGAAATACTTTTCCGTACATTCTTGAGCTCTTTTGGGTAAAAATAGTGATCCTCAGCTTTAATCTTCAGAACTTTGCGTCTCAGTGCAGCTATTCTGATGACAAGAGTGAACTGATCAGGCTAAGTCAGGAAACAGATGTATCCTCTTATTCTTAACATAAATTGTTGGGGGTTAGGTTTTGGTTAGTTGTAGTCCTAATCTCACTTTCGATCGAGTGCAGAGGAAAAGAGTAATTAGTGAAGTATTAGTGTTATTATTATTTCCTGGCATTAACTCTCCTGCTACTTGTCCATCCTTTTCTCAGCTCAGCAAAACGATGTGGCTTGAGCATCCAAGCAGCCTTCTTAGTGCTGGGCCCTTCTCTGCACACTGAAGCCAGCCTGTGCTCACTCCACCAGCCTGCTTAAGAATGAAATGATTTCCACTGATTGTCCCACACTTTTGTGGGTGCTAAATGCCTTACAAGAGCACAGTTTGTGGGCACAGGGCTTGAAGAAGTTTTATTAGTGTAGTTTTCATACTACAATAGCTGCATTCCAAATGCACTGTATTTAATAACATACAATAACTAATATTTAGGAATATTATATTTTAAAAAGAATAATTCCCTTTCTTCACATGCCTCTGAATGGTACCAAATGCCCATTCAGCCCATGCCATCATGCAAGTGGCAGCGATCCTGAGAGCTGCCAATTTGCCAGATGTCGCATCCAGGAACTGGCCCTTTGTCTTGTGGTGCTGAGGTGAGACTATGCCTTGGTGCAGGGGTTGCTTCCCCACTGCCTTCCCCATGGAGGACCAGTTCCCTGGCACCCCTTCCTCCTCCCTGCTTGCCCTGCTGCAAGCAGCACAAGCCTTTGGCACTTGGGGTGTGCAGCAGGCTGCGTGAGTGCATCCTTCCCGCCTAACATCTGGCCTGAGTAGATACCCCAGGGGCTGTGAGGCCATGCACAGTACTTATTTTTTTCCTACTCCTTCTTTCCCCCTTTTTTTTTAAAGCTATTACATAATAGCTGAAGTTTGGCAGCTGTAATTTTCCCTTATGATTTTTTTTTTCAGTTCCCCTCAGCAGTAATGATAATGCTTAAGACCATACTCTAAACATTGATTGTTACAGCCGTGGAGGCCAACTCAGTTCTGGGGCAAATCAAGGGGGCAGAGGCATCACCCTGGGCCTGCACCACTCTGGTCGTGCTGTTTCTTGGCCTCTGGTCCAGGCACAAGCAGCTGCTCTTCCAGCAACCTGGGGGTTTGAGCCCACATGTGGCAGGACAAGGAACACTCAGCTCTCCAGCTTCCTTGGGCACACTGCAGCGGCACCCTCTCCTCAGGGCAGTTGTGGTTGCCAGKGTGCCTAATTCCTAGGAAACTGGGGTATTCCTATCTCTCAGATCCCTCACTAAGCAATAGTGAAGCATGAGAGTTGAGGGGTAGGTAAAAGACAGCTACACACTACGGGCTCCTTGCCCTTTCCTAGGCTGCTGCACGGGAAAGGAAACCACCCCACTGCCACACTCATGCACTTTCTGTTGCATTTCTTGCTCAGCACTGGGTGGAACTCACAGATAATCTTTCCAGTTTCTTCTTTCTCCATGTAATCTTGGGAGAGTAGAATATAACAGCCCAATGTGCTATAAATTGGTGTATTTGCTAGTCCTGGGCCAAAGATAAAATTTGTGCGCCCTCCCCATTTTTCTTCTCCCTCTCCCTTTCTTCATACACATTGCATATAAAAAAGGCTGCTGATTTCAAACAGAAACTCTTAAAGGAAAGTTCACATCTTTTACACAAATAGGGCTGTTTAAAAAAAAAATCTATGAAAATTGTCAACAGGAACTGTTCAACTATCACAAGAATTTACATTTGCATTAATAAAAAAAAAAAATCCATCTAAACTGACTTGGGGGACCCATCCATGCTCCAGTGGTGTGTGCCCATTGCTACAGCTATTGTTTTCTAGAGAAAATCTGTTCTTTCAGGTGGTAAACATCTGATAAAGGCAGAATTTTAGGACCAGACTGTTCTAGTGTATTTTCCTATCAAGTTATAGCATTCAAGACATGCACAGTAGTAATTTGGGGTGTGATAACAGAGTAACGTAGATTGGAAAGGCTTCGTATTACATCATCTTTGGTGACTGAAAGTAAAAATTCTTGAAATGGGTGGAGGAAGAATTGCTACAATTCCCTGCCACTCTGAAACGATAAATGCTTGGAAAAATCCCAGAATGTTATTAAGCAGTCCTGAAAAGTAAATATTTATTCTGTACAAAAATATTTTAGTCCTGACAGTAGTTGATTTTGATTATTCTTGTGTTGAATTTAGGTTTCTATCATTTGACTGGTTATTTGTAGACAGATGGCCTCTTGTAGTGTTAATAAAAACAACTTATGTAGAATGATTGGGCTTTATCGTAATTGGGGAAACACTGAGGGATTAGGAAAGAGAATAGCCTGCCAAAACCTAGTTTCTGTTTATGCACAGTTAATTCCTTCTCATACCAAGTGAAGCTTTTCTTCCTCAGGCATACTGAGTTACTCTGATCATCTAAGGCTAAGAGTTCGGGATACTGAGAAATGAAGGTTTGTAGGTCAAACTCATCTTCCTGAGAAGTTTCAGTGCTCTCATAAAGAATAGCTGCTCTGCCTGTCTCTGAGTTGATTGAAATAGCTACAGCTCCAAACTTCTGAACCTTTGCCAGCAAATCTTTAAGATGCTGTAAATTCCAGATGATCCAAAAAAATAAAAAGCTGAGAAGGGAGTGAGCTGTGAGCAGAGCTAGCCACAAGACAACTGAAAGGGAATTTTTTGTACCTGTCATTGCTTCATTGTGTAGTTGCTCATATGTAGTTGCCCCCACTGTAGGTATCTGTACTTGGTCATCCAAATTGTATCCCAACTGCCTCGCGTCTGATGGCTGTTCTGACCAGCACAGATTACTGGTCACAATGTGCTCACGCAGGGCAGCTTGCTGGCTCSTCTCACTAGTGCTTCTCCTATTGCTGTCTTGTTTGTCACCAACAAAAATACATCCTGTCCTGAAAGGAAATCATGTACAATGCACYTCAAGGTACCAAAACTGATGCTGGGCTGGCAGAGAATTTAATTTAATGCATGGAACTTAATATTGCAAAGATAAAATGTTCTTTTTCAGATGAGAATGAAAGTTTGTGGTTACCTTATCAGCTGCAACGTGTGGGGCTGCCAGTCACCTGCCCGTAAAAGCACCGCTACGCTAATGAACAGGAGRAACATCTTTCCGAGCCCTTCCTCTTGCTCCTCTGAAAGCGGGTTAGTTGAGGCAGGATGATTCAGTGGATTACTGGCATAACGTCACCCAGTTTGCAGTTTTACTATATCACTGATAATCCATTTAACTGAAGCCTGAACGGGATCAAACAGGTGCAACTCAAACAAGAGAATGTGAGACCAGGGCAGCTCCCTCTCTCTTGATTTTTAATTTACTTTTCCATTTAGTTCTCCAGGCTTTCATCAAATGAGTTTGGTGTTTACAAGTCTGGACAAACATTTTTGAAAAAAGAAACATTTATGTTGGGTTTCTTGAAGAAATAATTCCACCAGACCATCAATGTTGGGGTCTAAACATGTGGACMCACTACAGATTCCTAGATCCTTACATCCAGAGTCTTGAGTTGCGGATCACTGGATGCTGGAAAAGTGCTTTGGTGAAGCATTACTACTCAGCCTGCTGTCTGTCTGTTGTCTTCTCTTATTCCCTGTGCTGTTGGCCACTGTCACATGCAGAATATTGGACATTTGATATGATCTGGCGGGTCTCACTTGCTGCCTAACATGAGCACCTGCTATGAYAGCAGAGTTGTCACTCTTCACCTGCTCAGGTCCCCCCATGGCCAATCCTGCCAACTTCTCAAGGTCCTGGGGCTGACAGGGGTAGCAGGCTGGATGCACATACACAGGGTGGCAGCTGGTGGCCAGGTTACATAGGCAAGGTCAGCGCTAACGATGCTGAAGGGACTGGAGAGAAGCAGAGATGTCTGCCACGCACTGAGGTTTCCATGGGCTCTTGTGACAAGTGACATGGTTGTCTGCTCAGGTGCTCAGATTCTCTTCCAGGCTTGTGCAGGAAGGCTCTGCATAACGCTACTTAGATAAAAAACTTATAGAAGAATACAATACAGAATATTCTTAACATAATATTAAGAATATAAATAAGAGTATTAAGAATAGCTACGGAACTTTCTATTTTTGTACAAGMATTAACCTTCTTCAGAGAGTTGTATAAAGGGAGCTTGGCATCATTTTCCTGACGGGAAGCTAGAGCAGCTTTTGTAGACAAAATATAGAAAGCTGAGTGCCCTGTATTATAGTTTAGAAGATCAATAGGTCYCTTTGTTTAGGGATCCTGATGTTAAAAGAAAAAACCTCTTGTTTATATGCTGCCTTGGCCTGTTAGTCTTGCTTGTTGCTAATAAAAGTTCTTTCAGAGCACTGAGTGACTGGAGTCTCAAACAACTTTCTGTAACCA
Organism: Nothoprocta perdicaria; assembly: GCF_003342845.1. Classification (NCBI taxonomy): domain Eukaryota; kingdom Metazoa; phylum Chordata; class Aves; order Tinamiformes; family Tinamidae; genus Nothoprocta; species Nothoprocta perdicaria. The sequence continues at coordinate 562,180 of NW_020455589.1, forward strand.
GCAAAAGCAATAAACAAGATAATATAGGAAATAAAAATGCCGCTTAAAATACTTTTCTCTTTCTTTTCTACTTAGCAGTATGTCTTTAGTATGATTATCAGAGTGAATATCAGGGCAGAGAATGAACTTTTACTTGGCCTGGAAATATATATGAAGTGGAGATTAAAAAAAAAAGATTCAGGAAATATTCTTAGCTTATCAGTTCTATGGGTGTATTAGCAACTTAGATGAGAACAGTTTTCATGATGAGAAATGGCCTGTGCATGCTTCTCAACTGTTCTTTTAAAATAAGAGGAAAGGGGAAGTTTAATAATTAATGTTTTGGGTTGGGCTTTTTTGTGTGTGTTTTTACATATCTTTTAACAGCTGTGGGCAGGGGAGCATGGAGCGGACATGTTTCTGTTCTCAAATGGAAAAAAAGAACTTCAGAAATTTTCGTTGGACAACATTCAAAAACTAAGAGCATTCAAATTTTTCCCAAGGCAAAAGAGGCCATTTTATGAAAGGACAAATCACAGGAACCAGCCAAACAGACCCAAATTTTCAACAGTTCTTTTTCAGGTTTGTTTTAATACACTCTCCATTCTCATATCCAACCAATCGCTGTGTTTAGAGAGCACTGCACATGCAACTTCAAGATAGTAAGAAAAATGAGTCAGTTAAGTGATGTATTGGAGGATAGTCAACATTTTGGAAACCTGAATGTCTAAAGCTACATTCGTAAATGTTTAGGTTTAGCCTTCTAAAGAGGAACATCTTGATGCTGGATAAATTCTGCACATGTGCAAATCCTGTTGTAGTCATTCCAAACAGGGGCTAATTTGAAAGTCAAGTCATTCTTCTAGAGATTTATGTGTATAATCTGAGGGATGGCTTTTCTTTCTGAAAAGAATGTGTGAAATCAGCACTGCCTGAACTCCTCATATATTTAGGCCCTCTAAAAATCCTGTTTTGTGAACTCAGACTTCTGTCATTCAAGTCCAAAATCTGTTTTGCCGAAGATTACACGTTGCTGCTACCTCGCCATCAGAGCTAATCCGAATCAGTGGGGAATTTTTTGAACAAATCTGGTGTGGACAAAGCCAGAGAGGCTATTCTTGCTTTTTGGACAAGTATTTCAAGACAGCACTGTTGAGGAGCATTTGGTTTGCGTGTTAGACTCCGAGCCCAGGGTGGTCATGCTGCCCTCAGTGGACTGCCCACACGCAGAAAGCTGCAGAAAGCCTACAACTTTTCACATAGGAAAGAAAGCCAAGTCCCCAATTCCATTTGCAGCGCTGTGCAAAGCCATTCCCTTGCACTGCTCTCCTCCCTCCTCCTCCTCCTCCTGTAAACTGCAAAACTCCTCACCATTTAGCTGCAAGCCCTCCTTGGCATTCACCTGTAGCAGGTGAGCAGTATCGTCAGACAGTTCCCCACAGACCTCTGAGTTTGGCTACAGGAACTTGGGGAACTGGGGAGGACGAGTACAGTCATAAAGTGAGAAATCAGAGACTGGCAGCAGCACCACAGTGCCCGCACGAGAGTCATCTCCGTGCTGGCACCAAGCGCAGTGCTGACACTGCCCAGCAGTGGTCCCTGGTGACTTGGCCTTTTGCATTTCTTGCAAATCAGTCGTTTCTTCTCCACGATCTGTAAGAGAAAGGTCTTCATAACTTTAATCTATTGAGCTCACTCTCTCTTCACTGAGGTCAGTTACATTTCAGCAACTTAGGTGCATTATATGACAATAGATCTTGGCATTTATGCAGTGGGGAAAAAATCAAGATGAGCAAACTCATGTCTTATGAGTCAGCAGACATAAGCTCTGGTTCTGGCTCTCACACAGCCTCCCTCTGCAGTCCAGGCAAGCTACTTAATCACTTTCTATGCAATCTATAGAGCACTTCCCTTCTCTCTGTCTCCTGTTTTATCTGTCATCTYTTTAAAGCAAACACTCTCCTACCTCATCATACTTGTGTAGCACCTACCAACCTGGAAATCTTGCTCCTGGTATCACTAGAATTAAGAATAAGCTAGTAATATCCGAGTAATCAAACACTACCATTTCCTTATTCCATCTGCATTCTCTAAACTTGTTCTCTGGATGTCTTCCCAAGTTTGCCAAACCAGAAACTGGAGCACTAATAAGAATGTATCTGCTGTCATGTAATTTGGGCACAAGTTCCAGAAAAAAAAAAAAAAAAAAAAAAAAAACAATTTTCAGTGCTGAAAGACCGAGTCCAGATGCTGTGACAGTGGGGAACAAGGTTACAAAGAGGGAATTGGAGCCATGAGCTGCCTGGCTGACAGTGCAATGAGTGATCTTCTCATTATTCACTGAAACATGTTCTGTCTCCTTTTCTTCCTGCCAGAAAGCTGTGCACAGGCCAGCAAAACCCAGGAAACGCACATTCTGTCCTCTCCATATGTGCAACAGTTGGAGTTACTAGGGGGCATTTATTTCCTATTGCATTGGCATCAGGGGTTCTTTGTCCTGCAAGAGATTTGCAGATATGGATCAAGGAATGGGAAGGTGCAGTACTTACAGGGTTTTCTTTGGARCCTGGCACTGCCTGAGATAGCATTCTTGGAAAAGATGCTGAATTACTGCATTTGCAGAACCACCTCCCATATCTTTGCCATCAGGAGGCATGCTGCCAGTAATGAAAAAGTAGTTCTGGAGTTAGAGCAAATCTGGCAGTGAACTTAATAGCAGGTTTTGAGGGGAAAWGAAGCAGGTGGGAGAAAAAAACAAACAAATGAAAACGTAACTGGCAGAAGGAGAAAAAAAGAGAGCTAGCCCTCTCCCAGGCCTCCTTTGAAGGTTGGCACCTCAGACACTTTCAGGTGAGTCCTATTTTCGCCTTGATACCACTTTTAGGCAATCAGCTTTTTAGGGGAGGTTTTAGGGGTTTGACAAGATTTTGCTCTGTTTCTTCCTTCTAAGCCTGAGGACAGTAGCTCTGCCTCAGGATGCAGCTCTGGTGCCTTAGGACCTCTGTGTGTCCTGCAGCCTGAAGCCCCGTGCAGGTTCTGCCCACAGCAGTGTGGGGTGAGGAGCGTGGGCTAATTCTGCCTACGAGGGAGACTGGGGCTTTTGGGAGAGGTGAGAGACAAGGGCGCAGTCTTTGCAGAGCCCTGCTCCTGTCAGAGGGTGACTTCTGTGCTCTGTTATGAAGTGCTGGGGGTTTACATTTAGCTTTTCCTGCCGGAAGAAATAGATCTGGCAAACAGCCGGCAAGCTATTTCTGGGAAACTATTTCCTAATAATTAAAAGCACCTGGGTAGACTTTCCTTGTCTAAACAGCACTGTCTAGCCAAGGCAGGCCTTTAGGGTCAGAGATTCAGATGCTGAAGGGCTTTTGCAGAGGCAAGAGTTTAAGCTTTCAAGGTGCTCTTTCTCCACCCTACACATCTTGAATGTTCARTAGCTCACTGAAAGCAGAGATGACAGAGGCCTGGATGGAAGTCTGTAGTCTCTGAAGCATCAAAAGCTCCCCACAAACCAGACGTTTTGTTCTGACGTCGCCACGAGTTTGGAGATCATGAAATGAGCTTTAAGAAAGCATGGGTTGTTTTGTTGTGTTAGTTTGCTTGTTTTCCTCCAACATTGGCTTGTAATCCTTTAGACGATTCCTAGATTGTATTTCCAATTTTCTTGGGCATTGTAGAAGGATCCAGTCATATTCCCTTTTAGAGAAAATCTGTGAGTCTTCCTTGCTTGGGATGCAGATGCAGATTCTGGAGGGAGGAGCAAGGAAAGAACAAAAAGAAAAACTCTCTGAAGGTTTGCAGACAAACTGTTAAAGGTGGCAGTGCTGCTGAACTCAGCTTTAGCAAACTGAATTTAGATAATTTGAGTTCACTGGAATCAGAGTGGGATGCAAGCAAGATCAGACTTTGACTTTAGGCTGCTCCTAACTTTTTCTTACTAGTTTTACTAGTTATCAGGTGTCTTTGAAAACAGGCTATGTCTAGCTGACAGGGGCAGGCAGGGCATCCCAAGAGAACAGTTCTCAGTAGACAGTTGCCTTCCAGCTAATTTTGCTGGAGCCTAAATGAAGCAGCAGCAAAGGTCTCAGAGCTAAAACATGTAGCTCTGTAGTTAGTAACTAACATGGCCCACACTTTGTGTAAATGGGGAGAGAAATTAGGGGATCTACTTGGCAACAACCCCCTAGAAGACAATAGGGCCTCCACTGAGAGCTAAACCGGTTGTCAGCCTCCTCTGTTTCTACCCCTACTTGTTTCTTGTCTTATGCTTATGTATGTCTGAGCTTCCACCTTGGCCCTTTTGCTTAGAGAACTTCTGTGTGCTGTGTCCCAAACTCCAGTAAGACACAGCAAAAAGATCCGTTTCTGCAAGAAAGGGAGGAATTACTGCACAAAATCAAAGGCATTTAGATAAACAGGAAAATATGTATTAAAGAAAAATTTAATGGGCTGTTTTAACTATAAAGCTCACCCAAAACTGCGACTTTAAAAAAGTGTGTAGACAACAATCAGTATGAACCCTCCTATCCCTCTGGGCCTGGCCAAGCCAAAACTTTAGCACTTCTTTATGAAGAAAGCAGCAAAAAAGAAGTTTTGTTAATTAATCAGGAACTTTAGATTACTGAGATTGAAATAATTACAGTTTTAACATAACTTTTGAGGTTTTTTGCCCTCTTAAGACCCGGACTTACTGCTTTCTGGAGATAAATAATTCTTCTATAATCAGAACTGGCTAATTGACTATATAAGATTGATACTGAGGCCACTCRTTTAAACAAATTAAATTGAATCCCACCAAACCATGTATTAATAGTAAAGCAAGCTTGAGTTCTAGTGCAGGAAGTCTATGTTTTGCAAAAGGAGAGAAATGTAATCAGTTTTATTCCCTAGATTAATTATGCTGAATATAGGCAATGAATTAATTGTGCAAATGCTCCATTATGAATCCCTCTGATAATCACCAAGAAGAACAAATACATCATCCCCTTTCATCTGATGTTTTTCAGTGCTCCAGCTCATGCAGAAGTTTGCTGAAAGGACAGCCCATCTTGCACCTCCAGGTAACTTGCCTGGGTCCCAAATGAAAATTAGAATTGTCATGGGGCTGAATCCACTGATGGCTTGGAGAGAGGAGCAGAGGCCTCGCAAAAAGCCTCTGCCCCGGAGTGGCCTGGTGTGCACGAGCTGCGAGCAGGGGCCAACAGGAAGCCCTTGTCACGCATTTCGAGTTGGTTCTGCTGCACTCGCAGCCCTACACGGTCCCTCTCCTTCCACGTTTAGGCTGGAGAGGCTGCAGCAATAAAGCTCCTCCAAAGAGGAAAAAAAGCTGAACTCGTGTCCACGTTTCCCTTTGTTTGAGCAGCTGCTTTCAGGTTGAGGTTGGGGATGATGTGATTTATACTCCTGGTGAGATGCTTCAAACTGTTTTTCTCTGCTTTGGTGAGCACTCACTTTTGTGAGTGTTGTGGAGCAATGAGGCAGTTTTCAACTGTGATCCTGATACTGGTTCTCCCCCTAACACACTCCATTCKCTCCCTGTCTTTTCTCTTCCTGGCCACTAGTAAGTTATTTTATGCCACGAAGGGGTGTTTTTGCAGTGATACAGCTAACCTGAGTTTGTTGTATAGCACTGTGAAGATGAGATACATCGCATGCACTGGAAGAGAGTTACGTGCTTACTCTGGGTTGACCTCAGAGATGAAAGCTGCAGCTTCTTAGTCAGTCACTCGCAGGCACTAGAACAAAGAACAAAACCACATCTTTTCTTAGCAGAAAATGTAGTATGTGGTGCTGTTTCCCTTCTCCACTAGCTTGCATCAGAGGCACCCTGCTCTGCAGCAATTAACAAGGAGGACAGGAATGAAAATATCAACCGGCTGATTGCTTGTTTTCATACGCTGCAAAGCTGCTGTCTAGGCAGAGATTAAAGTGTGAGAAGTTAGAATGAKGGAGACCATTCACACGCTGGAGCAAGAGCCTGTGTCTGTGCTTAAATGCACTTGGGAAGGTTAGGATTTTTAAGAACTTTTTTTTTTGATTGTTTRTTTTTTCATTTTAAGAGAACAGATCCTTCACTCAACATCTTTAAGCTGGCAAATAGTTGTAAAATTAACTTGGACTCTTGCTGGTGAGTACCTACTGAAGTAGTTTCTGTCACATTTATCTATCTTTAAATGGATCCACACTTCCTATGCGGGTGGTTGTTAGTGGTTGATGTGGCTTTCTTGACTTTGAGGCTCTTGGTTTCCTGAGGAATAGAGACGCTGTTCAGAAGAGCCTCTTGTTTAACTGAGYACTTGTGGGTCAAAGCACCTCAGACTAGAACAGTTAATCCAAAATGCAAACTGCTGGTGTCTCATTTTTATTCTTATGCAAATGCACAGTATCAAAAGATGGGGGAACGACAACAGCAATGCTTTGTTAATGCCTTTTATTTTTTCTGTTTATTTCAGCTGGAGTTTAGTGAGTATAAGAGCTTTTACCAGTAGTATTGGGTRGATGGTTAGCATTGGCTTCCCAAGCCATAGGTAGCAGAGCATTCTTTAAAAAATAGATATTAAAAGGAGTTATCTAAAAATAGAGCCTAGGATTTTTGAAAGGGATATAAGCAAGCTAGGCAGTCAGCTCTCATTGAGATTTGAGAGGCCAGCGTAAGAATTTGGCCRACTCAGCCTAAGCAGGTCCTGCAGGATGTTTAGGGCTGTGGTGCCACAGTAAATAGCAGGCTATTGCCAAAACATCATTCGGAACTGGGGAGTTTAGCTGGGATGTCAGCTGATGGGTGTTTTATTTTGTATCCTTCTCCAAGGATTTTGCATCCTTCCTCACCATTATTATATATATTGGTGGCGGGAGATGAGCTAGAGATGCTAGAAAAGGCCAGTAGTTTAAACTCTGCTCCCTCAAATTTGCAATGTTAAAGAAGGGAGGAGAGGTAAAAAGAGGTTCAGTGATTTTGTCAAAGATCTGTTGGCAGACCTTTTAACTGCTTTTAACTGCTTCCTTCTTTAATACATTGATACCTGTCATTCTGGGATTTGAACTGCCTTCTGTAATGGTAGAGATATGGAAACTCAGCCCTGGTCAAGTCAGCTGTGGCTTTGCAGGTGAGGTCACGGAGCCATGGCTTTACTGGCAGGCTCTTAGGGCTGCGGCGCTTAGAGGGGACAGAATTTGTCATAGGAGGCCGTGGCAGATGGGGCTTCTGGAGAGCCTCAGCCTCCTTCCTGCTGCCCCATGAGCASGGCCCAGAGCCACACGCAGACTTGCCAGTTTGCACTCGGCAGGTGACTTCACCATGAGGCAGCCTCAGCTATTGCACTGTTTGGCAATGCAAGCCCAGGAATTAGCCTAGTGCTATCCCACTTTTCCACTTGGACTATGTGCTGTCATTCTTTGGGACAGTTTTATCTGCAAGTTTAACTGATGATGCAAGTGATTCCACCGAAGTTTTTATGCTGAGAAAATGCTTATGTGTTGTACCAGTGGGCCTGTGCATTCATAAGAAGCTGTAGGATCAGGATATCTTCCCTACTCCCACTAAAACTGAGTTAATTTGTTGTTGCCTATGAAACATCCTGCTTGAAGGGCTGGAGTCTGTTCAAACTTGAGTCACAAAAATATTGTCATGTTGAAAGTAGTTCAGGTGCTACAGAGGTTTCTGAGTGTGCTAGTTTGTGGTTTTCTTAATGCATATTTTCCTTTCAATTATTGTGTAAAAGATATTCCCCCCACCCACCCATATGCCTTCCCACACAGAGGAAACTGGCCACTGAATTTGCTTAGTATATTGGTTGAAGGTGTTCCCCACCTCCAAAAGATAGTTTCAGTTATTGTACTTTGAAGTCCTGTTAAAAGTTAAATAATAAGAAGCACTCGGACAAAAGCTCGTTTCCATTTTGCTCTACTTGCTGCCAATCACCACAACAAATCCAATACAAACTTTCACCTCCTTCTCAGTCAAAACAGAACTTTCCAAACCCTGGTCTAGTGAGGACAGGAATTAAACTTCCTTTTGTTGCAAAAAGAGACACGTGGTCTTCAAGCATCCTGTCTGCTTTGGTTTTGCCATCCCTGTGACGCAGCTCAGTACACCCCGAATTCCTTGTGAGAAGCCTGACAGAAAGCCAAGTGTTGAAGCACTTCAGCATGTTGAAATGCCACGTGCCCCAACCAGGACCTCCTGCAAGTGCAGGCTTAAACCAGCAGAAACAGGGGTAGACCCTCATCCACCTCCTAAGACCTCTTAGCCTAATAGCAGTTCCACCCCCAGACATGGTGCTAACTACAGGGGTCTCTATTTCCTACCCAGCCTGCAACAAAGACCAGCATAGCATTTGCTGCAATTCTTCATCTTAGGCTAACAGCTTGACACCCCTAGGAGACCTCAGCACTCACGATGACATTCCCTACCTCTCTTTCTGACAGTAGCATTAGCCTTTCYAGGGACTGTTTTGCTCTGGAAGATAATTTCAAATTTCATGTCCAGTATTTATTGCGATGAGCTCAAGTAAAGAGTCTGAACTGCATGCTGTGATCGTCCACTTCAAACAAGAGCATTTCAGCTGGAGTGTTTGTGCCAATTTTTTTTCTTTTTTCTTTTTTTTTTNTTTGTGCCAATTTTTTTTCTTTTTTTTTTTTTTTTTTTTCTTTTTTTTTTTTTTTTATAAAAAGTCCCTTCTGCTATCAAGACATAGCACTTTGAGGGCCAGAGCCTGAAATGATACTGCAGAGTGCTACCTCTCCTGTAAATGGGGCTAATAACACCTGCTTTCTCCACTCTTTCACCCGTCTTGCCTACTTACAGGACAAACTGATGCAGCCCCATTTCTTGCTAGGTACTTATGCAGCACTCTGTATAATWAGGCTCTGCTTTGGAGGTTGCTCTTGTAAGAACCTGAGAAACGTCCTGCTGGGACAGGCCAGTGATGGATCTRTTAGCCCAGTCTCCAGCAGCACCACTGGGAGATGCTGCTCTGGAAGAGCACACAAACTTACCTGAGGTCTGTTCTCGGCATCCACAGTCGTTTATTATGGATGCTAGGGAATCATTTCTGCTTGTTTCTTATTTATGTATTTGTTGCCCATAAATTTGTCTACTCCCTTTTTCAAAATGCTCATACTGTTTGCCTTTAAAACGTGCTATAAAAACAGATTCCAGAAACTCACTATCTATTCTGTTTAAAAGCAAACAAACAAACAAAAAAAMCCGCAACATTTTAACAATTCTTCCCTGCACCTCCTCTTAACCTGTTAGGTCCTTCTTGAGGTGCTGAGAGCAGAACTGCACCCGTCAGTGACGGTGGGTGTGGGTGCAGCTGGATTTTACGTATTGGCAGAAGGAGGCCCTCGGTATTGCTCCTAACAGCCTTCCTGATGGTGCCCAACAATCTGATGGCTTTTTTTGGCTGACATCGCACACTGAGCTGATGAATGAAACTGAATGACTAATGAGAAGATGCTACTGCCATTGAGGCTGGCTGTGGTATGCAGTTAAATATAGCTGTGCTGCTTTTTTTAAAGAAACTATAATTATTTAATTGCAAAGAAGGATCTTATCATGCAGGGTGATTGCTCCATTTGGACATCTTTGGGTCACTGTATGTTTGGAGTCTTCCCTTTCTCTCTGCCTGGAGCATCAGYAGTGCACCCTACACAGCAGAGCAAGCCTAAGTGGTAGGCATTCCTCTTGGATTTGTGTGCAGGAGCCCAAGGCCATTTCTGAACTCCAGCCTCTTGTTCAGCAACTCCATTATAAGGATGCGGAAATGTTTCTCTCTGACGCCTCCTTTTCATGAAGTTTTATGACTCAGATGCATAAATTAACTTCTAGATGAAAGTGAAGTAGAAGCTTTAGCCCAGGAGCAAAACCCACCTAGATTTATCATCCTGTCACACATACAGCTTTAATAAAAGCCTGTCGAATAAACACAACTCAACTATAGGAACAATTAGGCAACAGCAGTTGTAATACAGAATTTCCAGCAGGCTAGAAACAAGCTGTGAAGATCCTATGGTTCCACATCCAACCCTGAGCCTCTAATTTCCAGGGAATTATTCACATTGTGATGGTTATTGCTGTTCAATGGGTAACACCTGCAAGAGTCCTTCAAAATTTAGAGATAATTTCTCTTTTCCAATTTCAGTATGTGAAGTCCTTAATTTTGCCACGAATTTTGCTCTCTGGCACCCGGCTCTTCCCCGAGGTCTGCACGGCTAGCGCTCCATGAGAGCTTGATGTAAAGAACGGAGATGTTGATCCAAGAGGGCTCTTAAGTAGTCTTCCTCCACGGAGCTCTCAAATCTAACCCAAATAAGCAAAATTACTTTACACAGTTCCCCCCGGAGAAGCAAACATTTCATAGGAGGCAGTACATAAAAAAAAAAAAAAAAAAAAAAAAAGTTGGGTTACTAAGGTTCTATTTGAATTAAAAAAAATCAGATGTTTCAGATGCTAATTGCATTTGCATTTTACATTATAAAATAATTACACTTTTTAGTACCTTGTGTTTCTTTTCTTTTCATAGTGTGGTTACCTCCTTCAGCTGCCAGAGCCTGTTCAGATGTCAGGGAATCTCGACGACTCTGTCAGGACTGCAGGAGGGAGCCCTGTCACCGGCTGCAGCTCCCTGCRCCCAGGAAGTGGCTCTGGAAAGGAGGTCAGTGACAATCAGCGAGGGAAAGGTGTAGGCTAAAGCCCCACCACACCTCCTGCACCGGCCCTGTGCCAGGTCAGCCTCGCAGTGTAAGAAACCCTGCTGATGACAATGCCACGGTTCATGAAATTATAATGATAAGCATGAAAGTAATTCCGTGCTGTAGTCCTAGAAATGCTCTGCTGCGGAGCAGCTGTACTTTAGAAGCAAGTGAAACTTGCAAGAGACAAGTGAAACTAACTGCAAGTGAAAAGCGGGCAGGAGCTGCAGSTTGGCAACTTATGTGCAGGCTCTGGGAACCCCTCTAAGGGTCAGAGCTGCCGTTTCCCCATTTTCTGCAGCCGACGAGGCCTCGGGCAGCTGTGTGGCTTGCGAGGTGGGGTGCTCAGCAGGAAAACAACACTGAGAGGCCTCGTGGTGAATGGAGTCAAGCCCCTTAGCTATTTAAACACACTTTCTGAAGCACTCGTCTCCTGCTACGCTGGCTGGTGTGCAGGGCGGCCTCCCCGGCTCTCTGTGTGTCCGAGCGGGAGCCGGGGCCCCGAGGCGGTTTGAGGACCCGCACGCTCTTGCTCTTGTGCATCTCCCCCTGAGCTCCGGCGGCAACTGTTGCTGCTCTTGCGGTGCGCTTGTGTTTCGGAGGCTCAGCTGAGAGGAGGGAGGGAGGGCTCCAACCTCAGAGAAGGGGAAGGGGCCATTCCGCAAGGGAAGGCGATACTGTGTGAGCCCGTCTCCCTTTTCCCTATCCAAAAGGAAGGAGACCAGAGCGCAGTGCAACACCCTACRAACGCGACTGTGTTCAACAGAGCCATGCCTCGCCTGGCACCACACCCGGCCTGCCACGCTGAGGTGCTGGCAGCGCCCCGGGCCGGGCTGTGCCCGCGGAGGCCGCGCACCCCGCTCGGCCGCCG
>NW_020455589.1:574221-610073 GCF_003342845.1 Nothoprocta perdicaria
GATGTCAGGGGGCTGCCTGCCGGGTGAGCCGCCCGGGGCGCGCTGCCCGCCCGCCGGGCTGCCGCGGCCGCCAGCGCTTTGGACTCGCCCAACTTTCCCTGCCAGCTCTGCCCGCGGAGCTGCCGCTGCAGCAGGGCGAGTGCCCGGCTCTGCGCAGCSAGGTACCCAGGAGCCTCCTTCCGAGGAGGTTCTCCCTGGTCTCCAGCTCGTTCTGAGGCTCAGAGGACACCTCTGACCCTGCTCTGTATTTTTAGCAGTACTTTTCCCGATCTTACCTTGGGCCTGGCAAGCTGTGATGGTCAGTGATTATTGCAAGGCTTTGCTTCCTCCTCACTCTCTTGGTCAGCTTTGTGTTCCTTACAGTGTTTGTAATTCTTTATATTTCCTAMTGTATCAAGCTCATGTTTCAAAAGCTTATGTTCTGAATAAGAGCAATGACTAACTCGGGGACCGAAGTATTCTTACGTTTCGAAAAGGTCAGGGTAGGCCTGGGTTGCTGTTCAGTAGGGCATTACAAGCTTCTCCAGGCAGTGGGAGCCTTGCACTTGCTTGGGCATTAAACTGACTTCTCATCCTTAAAAAAGAAGTGTTTTTGTGTGAGTATTTGCCAACCGTGACATCTATCGTTTGTAGTTTTGCTTCATAAGCAGGGTATCGCATTTGGTAGCATAATGACGATCTTGTCCTGTAAGTCTGGCTCTTAATTGGTGACTAGTGTGATAAATAATAGCAGTTCTTCTAAAAGCTGTGAAAACCTCCTTTCAGTTCCCCACAGTTAGCTTCACCTGTGCTTGGGTTTCCGCCACCCACCCCGTTCCTCCCAGTGCGACCCTCAGGTCAGTGCCATTGTCTCGGAGAGCCTGAGAGCTGGTCTGTGTGCCAGCAGACCCAGCTTACAGGGCCGCAGGTTTGGGGCAGCTYGTGAGCATTTCCCTTGGCTGGTGATTTCAGGGAGCACAGTGTCGGGGCTGAAAATGTTGAGGTTTTTAGTCCCAGCTGCGACATAACGCCTGTGTTCCTCAGCTAGGACTTGAGATGCACCTTTGAGTATGAAGACCTGTGCTAGGAGTGAGTGAAGACTGCTCCTCGTCAGCCTTTTGTGCAGGCTGGAATGTTGGGGCACTTGCTTGGATCCACCTGGAGAGGAAAAGATAACTGATGAAATCCCTGGTGGAATAAGGCTGACACAGAGTGYTCCCTGACTGCTCGATTCCGCTCCTCTGAAAGCACAAAATTTCAGTGTGCCTCTTCGTGGTAGGTGGGTAACTTGTGGGAGAAAACGAGTTAAGCCTGTGTAAGCCCTCAGTGCCAGCAGTGAGGATGCAAAGTAAAGCCTGGCTTGGAGGGGATGCTGGCTATCTGTTACCTTCTTGCTGCCTGTTTCCAAGAGCCTTCCTGTGGTCTTGTTCTCTCAAAATGAAGGCAGCATCTAGCAGGGGGCAGTTGTCGTTTGTTTTTTAGGGTGGTTTCTTTGCACTGGTTGCTGCAGGTATCTGCCCAGCAGCTCCATACGGGCCGTGTTGCTGGAGCAGGAGGCAGCAGCGCCGTGGAACAGGAGCGTCACACAGGCCCCATGGTGCACAACAGGCAGCTCATCCCTCCCGGTGCCTCCACTCAAGGAGGAGCAGCTTCCCCATTTTTTTTTGTTTTCCTCTATGAATTGCATGACAGTGGGCAAGGCTGGAAGCTTTGAGACAAATTTTCTATGTGTTTTGATGGGAACTAGTGACTTGAAAAAGATCCCGTTAGTGACAGGGCAAGATAATATCCACTGTTCAAAAGTAGCGCTGTTCATCTCCYGTCTCTTTGTGCTTCTCTTGCCGCTGAGGGACAGAGATGCCTTTTGTGTGGACCTAATGGCCTGTTCTTACAGCTTATTCCATGCACAGAACTCCTACTGATACTGCCTGAGTTTATTATATAGTTTTATGCCTTAATTGCTGGTCTAAATTTCTGTCAGAGGAGACTAAATGCAACACTACTATATTTTAAATGCGAGCTTGACACATGTGTATGTCAGTTAATGGCCATTGCTAATGCTCCTTGCTGGTTCTTCTCTTGTATGATRCACTAAATTTGGGGTTGCAAAATTATTCTGTGTAAACTTCATCACACAGAGGAAAGTGTGTTAAAAATAAGTATCGTTTAGCAAAATTATGTAGCAAATACTTGCTAGCATAGATCTAACATATGGCTTGTTTAGAGATTTTTTTTTTTTAAATGAAATTTTTGTGGGGAGGAGGGGAACCTTCCTTGCTGCTGCTATATATATATCTATATGCTTCTGGGATAAGCCCTTAAAGAGCTGCCATTAGAAAGGCAGGTGGGAGCATCACTGATCTTATGTCAGAAGATGCTTGTGAAATCCCCTCCTCATCATCTGTTAGGCCCAGTTATTTGCTGCCGTGACAAACAGTTGATGCTGAAGTGTGAACACTCTTGCTCCTCTGCAGAACTGCAACTTCTGTTAATTTCAAGTGGGTCAAATCAAGAAACAGATACCAAAGCTACGTTCCCCGGTACCTCACAAATGCTGCGTTTCCAACACGCCCTGGGTTGGTGGGTGCTACATGGTGCTGCCCTAGCTGCATGGACCCGCTGGCTGTTGCTGCACATGGCCTCCAGGACTTGGATTTTCTTCTCCAGCCAGCAGAACACAACAAATATCTTCTTCTGCATATTTYAGATCAGAATTCAGGCCCACAGTGGAAATGTTGTCTATGCAAACAGCCACGCTATTATTAGCACTTCCTCAATTATGTGAGCTACATGCGAGTCTTTGTTGAGGATTTTCATGGCATGTAAATTTTTTTGGTTGGAGTTACTAAATATGACAGAGAGAAATTGCTGCTGTTTTAAAACCTTTGCTTGTTTGTTGTGCAGGGCTGGCTTTTACTAATCCGTATAATTTTAATTTGTGCACTTCCTTCTTCCTACTGGAATTATAGTGTAGCATAGGGTGAGCACTCCAACYGTGGTAGGAAGTGTTTGGGAAATGGGAGGTTGCTGTTTAAAGGGATGAAACCTGCCTTAGGTCATTTTGGGGGGGGGGGGGAGAGTAGGGAGCAGGGGAAGGCAGTTATTTACTTTGTTAAAAGAAGATTCCTGATATGAGCAAAGCAGAAAAAAGCTGTTAAAACAATCAGGGCTGTACAGCTGGTTGTTAGCCGGACATGACTGCTTTTTGTTAGACTCCCAAATTTGAATGTAAATAGTACCTTGAACATCATGAGAGGTCCCTGGAAGTGTAGGAGTAGCTGGTTTCATTTCCTCTAGGAGGAGAGCCTACTGCTACATGAGAAGGAGGGGAGAGAGGAGGACAACCTCGCCTAAAAAGGGAGCCTTTGGTAGGAATTCAACTGTCAGCAGGAGATGACAGTGCAGGGGAGGACTTGAAGGATTTGGGGAGGGAACTAAGTGTAGGTGAACATGTACTGATGTGAAACATGAGAAAGCAACACATTGGGAGGAGGAAAATTATCAGGCATGTGGTGGAGGGGAACAAAACAGATGCACTGGTTTGGAAGGGTGTACCAAGACTTTCTCCTAAGTATTTTCCAGCTGTTCCCAAATGTATCTGCACATACACAGGCCTCCTGAGGCTATTAATCCAAAATTCCAGGAGCAAATCCAAGATTAAGGGAAAGGTATTTCTGTAATCCAGCAAAGAATGGACACATGTATGTGGTCCAGCCACAACTGGATTGAGAAGCTCCYGGCATCGCTCAGGAATCTTCCTGGCTGTCAATGGGCATTCACTAGAAAGGTAGCGCAGTGCAGGGTAATGCCAGCATCTTTCCAAAGTGTTGGCCTCATKTCGTAGGTATTTGACAACGTCACTGGAAGAACTCAAAGTTCAATTTCGTAGCTTCACCGTGGTTTGGAAGAATCCCTTGTTATCAGAAATCCACCTGAAGGGTCATCGCTCTTGTCCCACCATGATGTTACTGGAACCTGCAGGGCAACGTATGGAAGCCTCAGCTCCACCTGCAGAAATGTACCAGGCCAAGAGGAAGGGCGCTTCCGTCGGGACCTGGGGACAGAGCAAGTTGCCCCTCCAGCTGCAGCGACAGGAGGGGAGGGTGGTGGCACCCAGCAGCTCACTGCACCTTGGTAACTGACTGATGTTTCAGCGATGCTCCCAGAGGACCACGGCCTTCCTCTGAGATGAGGCTGCCTTTGGGAGAAGTGGCTGCTGAAGGACTACCTTTAAGCTGTCCTGGCTAACACCAGGAAATGATTTGCTGCTTGGTACACAGCAGCTTGCTTTTGTTTCCTTTTCATGTTCTTTTTCTGCCTTTTCTTTGCTTGATGTGAAACCAAACACCTCTTTCATTGTGTTTTMTATGAAACTAAATAGGTAAAAGAAATATCTTGTGTGACTTACAGTCCCAAACGCATGCAAATTCTTAGTGTATGCTGCACCTCAGCTTCTGTTTTAGGCCTTAGAATGCTTTTAGGAGAGTGTTGGCTTCTTTTGTTTACTTGAAAGACCTCATGGGTTTTTAGTTGGTTGATTTGGTTTTGTGGTGTGCAGGAGAATGCTGTCTACATACCTTAGGCCTGTTATGTCTTGGCTCTGTGCAGCACATGGGACAAAGATCAAGTACAAGCAATAACTTGTGTTAATTCCCACTTACGCATGTGCACATATCCTTTAAGGTAGGAAACTTGTGCTTCTGAGCCTGTGATATCAAGGCAAGATGTAAATATAGAGTCTAGGGATTTAGTATGAGTCCAGGTGAAGGGCAACCTGGTGCTCAAGAATGCTRCTCAATTGTGATTTTACATTCAGCATTGAAAACACTGTTGGCTCTCTTGCACTATGTGTTTTCAGATGATTTTTTTACTTTCTTCTGGCCGTACTGCACTCAATCTGTGTCTGTGAGTTTGCGTGGAGCTGGATTGAATCTACCTGCRTGAGGCGTTGCTTAAGAAGTGAGTGTCTATGTAAGCCAGGCTTTGTAGAAGCGCATTGTGGCCCTGCGTACTAGGGCCTGGTTTGGCCCATCCTGAGGGCTCCAAAGGTATTTTCCGTGTCCCTGCTCCTGCTTGTCAAGGCCGGGAAGGGGATGGAGCTCCTCAGGCTTGGCCCGTGCGACCGCCCTGACGCAGCACAGGGCTTGGCAGTCGTTTCATGGCCACAGAGCGAGCAGTGYGGGGCCACGGGGAGAGCTTTGCTCCACGTGGCCGTCGCTCCGAGGCGGCGTTAGGTGTGTGGTGGTTTCTGTGCGCTCTCTGGCATCAGAATGTGACACTGTTATGAAAACGAGTGCAAAGGGGGAAAAAATGGTGCCTGCGGCTGGCGTCAAATTTCCATATGCAAAATTGTATTGTTTTAATATGGGTGCTTAGCAGCAGCCTGGGTTTTCCTTCTTCTGTGGGCATAATTGATTGCTCTCTCTGATTCTGCAGGGCCTTGCGTGCTTAAAAATGCTTCAGAGCAAGAAGGAAATGAGAGTGATTATTTGTGAGGTCTTTTTAGACCATCAACTTTTGTTATTCTTCTTTCAGGCCATCGAGAAGAGACACAGAAATTCTAACGTCKTCTTGACCAGGCACATACTGTAACTGCCCATTCATAAACGGATAGGTCTGGGAAGATATTAGTGCATTGCTTCTTAGTGGATTYTGCTTTCTAGATCTTTGAGGGTCCTTTTGGTCTCCTTGTGGCATCAGCCTCTTTGTCTAGCACTAGCTTTGCCACTCGCTATCAGTGTTTCTTCTGGTCRTCATTCCGATGGAAAACTAATGCTTGATCATCACATCTGTTAATGGTTTTGCCATCTGTGGATTTATATCCTTTTTGTAAAGGAGAAATGGGAAAAGTGTAGCTTCAGCTTCCTTTGTGCAGTATTTATAATTTGTATTRAAAGCAGAGAGCCAGTCCTTTCTTTGGGGAAGCTGATGCTCTTTGGTTGTTTTTGCATAAGAGTGTGTGAGGGGTAGTGGGGAATTCACCTGTTTTGTGCAGTTCCTTGCACCTGAGCACAAGGGAGAAATTAGCAACCTAATTGCTTTTCTTCCTGTCTTTGAGGCCAGGCTGGCCTTTGGCTGGTGTCCTGCGGCACTGCAGACACACGTCAGGTAACTTAAACTTGGCATTTTTAAGACATAGGTGCTGTATGTGACAGCTGAAGAAAGGAGGCTGACACATGATGACATGAGATAAAGAGGCAGAGTTAAGATCTGCATAATAAAAATACCTTCCCTTTTTAAATTTCTCTCTGCGGGTTGTAGAAATTCTATTTTTAGAGAAGTTTTAGAGGTGGAAGAAAAAAATTGGGAAGGTTTTTGTGTGTAGTTGTTGTGCRTTTTTTAAAAATGAATACTAGACTACCCAATATTTCTTATAAAGCTTTTACAAGTTTTAAAACTCTTTTTGCAACCAGCTAAAACAACAGGCTTTATCAGAACTGTTAAATTGAACATAGTCATTGAACGATCATTTATAAAGTAAATTATTGCCACATCTAGGTTAAAGCAATTGAAATTATCTCAAAGTAAATACAAAGAATTGGTAGATATTGGTATTAGTAATGTGTCTGAACTGAAGTTATATTTTGAAATGTAATTATAGGTAAGGACAAGACTATTAAATCTGGGATAAGATCTGTTGATCCTTTGTCTTTTAATCACCAAAATAATGCAGGTAATTTGTATATATATAGGAAATCTTAACAGTGCTGGTCTTTGTCCATATTAACAGAAAGAACATTTTTCTTGTARGTTATCAAGGACTTAAATTTGAAAATGTTAGAATTTGCAGGACAAACTTGAGAATAGGAAAGCTCATCAGCTTAGAGAAAATCAAACTACTATTTCTGTGTGTTGGAGTCAGTTTGAAAATGACCTTTTTCCACCTTCAAAATTACAGATGAAATATTGTTACCAGGTGTTCAGCTGTTTCTTGCACAATCACCTGGCATGTGAATGGTAAATGTAGTCCTTCAGTGCCATGTGAGTGTGTTTCTATCTTGATGCCTTCTCTTTCTTTCTCTAGTTATTTTTTTCATTACTGATGAAAGGTAGTTAATCTAAAATATTTATATTTTAGGACTTTTTTTAGATGTGTATTTGAGCCTGCACAATGAAATATAATTGTTTCTGTGCTTTTGATGTAAGCAAGGGTCCAGTTCCTCTCTCGGATCATAATTTCTGCCCTCTGCTCTACACTCATAGCATGAGATCCACATTAAAGAAGCTAATAATTGGGTTTAGTATATTCATGAATTTGAAACCTTAAGAATTTTGGAAAAAAAACAGTTCTATCCTTAATGAACTTGATGATCATATAACTCACTTAGAAAGAAAACACGCCCCAGTCAGGCAATATAATCTTYTCATGTTAAATATAATGACTTTATTGTAATCTACGTTAAGCAAATTTTGTTCTTTTTCTTGTCTACAACATTTTGCAAAGCCCTGGCACCGCTAGCGAGCGTGCATGTGCCGAACTGTAGCCAGCAGCAAATATTTGCAGGTGGATGCAATATCTGGAACTGCCTTAAGCAGCATTGGCTTTGCAGTGCCACGAGACGGGCCCACGGTATGCGGTTTAACTGGTATTTGACTTTTGTCTCCTGAATCAGTGTTCGTCCTTGGAGCCCGTGTGTTGAGCTATTTCCTGGTTCAGTGYGAGAAGAACACGCTGCAGGAGAAGTCATCGGGCGGCCAAAAGGGCTGGTAATTATTTACCACGCTTCCTTCTCCTCCACCCTCGCGATCTCCCGGTAAAGGAGGGTAGAGCTCTGCMGTACAGCTGGTTGGTACTGCTTTTAGGGGATGCAAATGAAACAATTATCTTGTAAATATCTAAGTGCTGAGCAGCCAGCGAAAGCACCATTTCTCCTTTCCGTTGGCTGGCATTGTTTCCTTGCAGGAAAGGGCTGCCGTTCCYGCCGTGAGTGGTTCTGGGTGATGTGCAGAGCAGCCTCCACCCGATCCTAGTGGGCACGCTGCCTGCTTGCCCCGCTGGCAGAAGGCAGGCAGTCTCCTTTGACAACCTCCTACTTGCTTTATAAGCTACTTATGCACAAAATTTTCTGCAGTGCAGTTGCAGTTTGACCTGTAAGCACTGTGTCTAGTGATTCTTGCTGTGTTTAAGGCCATTCATGCCACCTGCCACAGTTGCTGGGTTCATTTATTTACTTTCCTGCTCCAGTTGAAGGTAAGAAGAGAGCAACAAGCTGCAGTATTTAACTGTGCCAAAAGCAGTTGCTGCAGATGACCTGTTGGCTCCTTTCTTATAGCGTTGCCTGCTCCAGGCTGTTTCTGCTCTCTTCTGAATGAAAACTGAGATCCTTTTAAAGGAGRGAGAAAAAATAAGGAGATGGGAAGGAAACTAGTCATCCCATGCGCAGAGGGCAATTCCCAGCCATTGCCACATGTGCTGTGTCACAACAGTCTTCCTGTTGGTTCAGAGGTCGTTCCAGCGACATCGATGTTGCGATTAGAAGTGAAAGCTGGTCAGCTGATGGGCCTCCTCCACTCTGGGAAGACAGGAGACAAGCTGCTACCAAAGTTTACTTCCCTTCTGAGCAAAGGCCTCCTGCTAGTTTCTCTCCTAAAGTCTCCTGTTTCACCTTCCAGGGAGTCTTTAGGACTTAGGAAGTTTGCTAGGGTTGTRAGGAATCTGCCACCGACTAAGAGGTTTCGGGAAGAGCCATAGGARAACCCTGGAAGCGTCATCTTCCCTYGTGCTGCCGAGAGCTGCAYGGGGAAGGGAGGCACTCGTTGTGCTGGAGGCTGGGCAAGGGTTTCCAGCCCTGTGCGCTGCGTTTTGCATTTGTCTTTGCTGGCTGCGAGGAAGCAAGATGCAAATCTGTTCCTTCCATCAGCTGGACCCGCTGGTAACACGCGAACAGCTTGCGCTTTCCAGCTGCGCACTGGCAGCTTACCAGGTCAGGCTTTACACACTCCCCTGCAGACGAGTAAGGCTGCCCGGGCCCTTGGGGTGCCTCTGAACTTCTGAAACCAGCCACTGGTTTCATGGGGCCGCTGGTCAAAATAGCCTCCTGCTGCTGCCCCTTGTATCTTCACATAGATCTCCCCATTGCACCAGTTTTCTTCTGACCTGCAGGCTGTAAATTCTGTGGGACGCTGTGCTTGTCTGTGGCTAGTCCTAGAGGACCTCGATGGGGTTAGGACCTCTGGCAGTAGCTKGTAATGAAGTCTTTCTTAGTTGCCAGGTGTGCTTAGGAAGTGAGGAGAGGGCCTCTCCACATCTGGCTCCCTTAGGATTGCCTCCTGCCTGCTGACTGTGCCGAACACGGGGACGGCGGGGGAAAAAAGCTGCCCTCACGTGACTTCCTGTATGTCGCGAATACAGTGTCCCTTCTTTATGGTCATGAATGGGTTATAAATCAGACAAAAGCTGAGTTGTGGGGTCCCGTCCCTTTCTTCTCGCAGTGAATCAGCTAATTCTTGGTGGTCTTGCAGCTAGGAAAGGCGCTCCTTATAGCAGGCGCAGATGGGAGACCAGGCTCATGTGCTGAGAGTCCTCTAGACACAGGGCAGCCTGTGGTGAACCCCTCGATGCTCTGGAGAAGGCAGTGGGRGTGTGATGAAAGCAGGCGCCCAGCAGGACGGCCGCTCTGGCTTCATGGCAGGAGCGGCACCCGGGACAAGTTCACCCTGTGMAACGGCTCCTTGGGGTGCATGGGGCAGCGAGGGCACGTCGGAACTGGGGGTTCCCTGAGCCAGCTGGACCCTGGAGCTGTGGGGAGGTGTCGTGAGGCCGAAGATCCTGTGGAGCCGTCACGGGTAAAGATAACACCAGTGATGCTGAAATGCTAAGAGAGCATTTGCTTTTAAATGGTTGTTGTCAGGCTCCTCAAGCCCCAAATCGTGTGCTGTGTATAACCGAAGCAAACCTGGTTGCTACCTTTGCACAGCAAATGCTGCWTGTTACTGGAAAACCCTCAAGCCCACGACTTGTTTCTGGGTGTCCTGTAGTGCAGTAAGTGATCTTGAGGGCAGCCTGTGGTCKGGGTGTCTGGGACAATGTCCGGAAGACTCTGATGCGAGGTGGCCCTGTCCCTTCTTCATGCAGTGAAGAGAGTAAAATGAGAGCTGTGAGAGCTGGGAAGGGCATGGAAAAGACAGCATTAGAGGGGCTCGTTGAGTCTGGGGATTCAGCAGTTTGATCATGTCCATCTCCACAAAACCAAAAGCAGGGGCAGGAGCTCCTGAAGAAAAGGAAGTAGTTTTTTGGGAAGGATGATGAATAAACAGTGTGTGCATGATGAGCAAGATGATGCAGCCTGTGTGAGCCAAGAGTGTGTATCAGCTGCTGAAGCAGCACCCAAGTATGCATGGATTTGTTGCAGAGAGCTGAACATTCATCTCTGAGGTAAAACTGATCCCTTTCTTTTTGATTAGAACCTTTTCGGATGAGAGATTCCTTTTTGAGATGAGAGAAAGGTGGTGTCCAACCTCCCACCACAGCTCTTTGCCCAGTTGACAGCTGTGATCATATGACACTACTGCCTGTAGCTTGGATGCTGCTGAACACTGGCAGGAGGCCTTTCTAGCCAGCTGGTATTCACCTTGTGGGCTCTGGCTACATGGGCGCTGGAGGCTGCTTGTAACAAGCTGATGATTTTCAAGATCTGCTGGTAGTCAAAGCCGTGGTCATCTGGGAGCTTAAGATGAAAAGAGACGATCTGATTGATCTGCTGCCCTCCCAGAAGTAGAGAAGTTGCCACTCTCCTGGGTGTCTAATCCTAGGAGGAGGTGCAGGACTTTACTCCTTGTTCCTCCTCTTCCAGGAAGTGCTCAGAGCCTCCGAGCTTGGAGTAGGGTAGCTCTGCGCAGGGTTGCAGAAATGCGTATGGAGGCAGCTTCTGTTTGAGGGTGCCTGCCTTTGTGTTGTTTAAGGTGCACAAGCTGTACCTGGAGAACATTCCTCGGATTGACAAATCCATCAAGCAAARTTCAGGAAGTGCCAGAGCTCAAGCTGCCCCATTGACTTTAATCAGCCCCTTTCCCAAGGATGACGTTGGGGTCTAGAGCTCAATTGCTCCTGCCTGCGTCTTGCCAGACCTTAGACTGTTGTGGAAAAGTGTGAGAGTCTACAAGGTGTGGAAGGGAACTGGATTAGTAAAGAAGTAAATATATTTAATTTATAAATATATTTAGCTAGTACTCAGTGCTAAAAAGTTCTCTCTAAATGGAGGCACTTGAGCTAAATTACAAGCCACTGGAAAGAGATCTCCTGTTATGAAGCTCCTACTTCTTCCTACTTCTCATTTTTATCCCTATGAAATTTCACAGAATAATTTCTCTTTTATAAAGGACTATCTCTGTAAGTCAGTGCCGTTCTCCGTACCTGTCCTTTTCCCTCAATCTCCAGCTCAGCTCAGTTTTTTGTTGGGTGGATCCGCAAATGGTAGATGCAGTGGTGATGGGGGCAGAATATATATATTTGTGCAGCAGTATGGCATAGCATTTGTTGCATTCCTTGGCTTTTAACTGCACATGGTGTATTTTGTAGCTTCTTCTGTTATGCCTGTCTTCATTTCTGTGTAAATATGTCTCAGAATAGTTTATTTTAATTTGTGTTTATTTAGCTTGCCTAGGAGGAGGGCGTTATAGTTGAAATCAGAACCGCCAGCTTCTCAGTTGGCTCTGCCTGCGTTTCTTTCTCCTCCCTGACGTGAAGTTGTCCCTTTTCTGCACGTGGATGAGGACTTGCCTGGGATATGCATCCGGAGCGACGTTACACTCCTCTTTGGTGATCTTGGAGCTGCTTCTGCCACRAGAGTCAGGGTTGCTACAAAGGTTGCAATCCTAGCAGCCTCATACGGAAGGAATAGATTAAATTTTGCTTCTGTAATTCCCTGGRTCAGTGATTCTGAGCCATAATAAAGACATAAAGATTAATGTRTACCCCTTCAGGGGATTTTTCTATTCATAAATGGGGAAAGCCAGGCATGACAATATGAAGGGATGTGGTGGATTGATGAAACAAATAAAATGCAGATTTTCTGGGTTTTAGTACTGCTGCCTAATTGCAAGTTGACCTCATTGATTTCCTCATTCTGCACAAAGGCATCTTTAATACTAGTCAGCTTTTGTCTAATTATAAGAGAATGTGATACTTTTAGCAGTGCTAACCAACTCACCTACATACATGTCTATGTATGTATGTGACTAAACACAYGTGTGTGTATATGTGTGTGTACATACATACATATRCGTACTATATTCATATGTGTGTATGTTAATACAGAACCAGAGAGAAGAAATGAGCCTTTTATCCAAAGTGATTTGATTTGGTATTTAGTTTTATTTGTTTAGCATCAAGTATTGTTTGAAAGCGGCAGTTTTTTTGCTAAAGGAAAAGGAACTGTGCATTGAGATAAGCAGTAGAAGAATAAAAGATGACATGTACTTGGCTTAAAAGATTCCAAACTTACAGTGATATTTTCCAGGCATTGGTATTTCTTTTTCGGTYCCTTTTTTATTGAAATTATAAATAGTTTTTGTTCATTTTATTGGGTCTATGAAATAACAAAGTAGTGCTGCAATATTAATACATTTAACTGTTTCCAGAATATGTGTTTGAAAGGACTGTTTTACAAGTCCTTTGCATTTAAAGAGGAATATTTTTTATAAAATGCCTTAACCTATGCAGGTCATTAAGGAACCAATTGGTGACAGATAATCATATGATTAACTGCAGGTGAAAACAAAGCAAAACAAAAACAGCAGATGAAGGGAACARCATTTGGATCCTTTCACTTAGCCACCTCCTGGAGTTTGCATTGACAGAACAGAGCACTGTTACTTATTTGGGTCTTTCGGTTTAGGTAGGTTGATGCAGATGTCCTTGTGCTGCCAAGTGGACTCCCTCGTGGCCKCCTCACATCTCTGCCACGAGCACAGAAACGGAGCGGGTCCACGTGGGAAGCGGCCTTAGCTGCGTGGCAGCTGCTCGCAGCGTAATGGCCACGGCCAGGGAGGCCCCTGGGCTGGGGTGAGTCGGAGGGCAGCTGTAGGACGGCCTGCTTGGTGACTAACCTGCAGCCTGGGGCTTTGGGGTTAGTGGCTTTGGTTTGGGTTCCTGTGTAGGGGCTCTATTTCTGAAGGGTCTGGTTTTGTGCGATTGTGGGACTGATACAGTAGGAGTTTGTGTCTCTTGAGCTACATCTGTGGCTCACACTGAGATGTATTTAGTACAACCGCACATAAGCAGCGTCGTTTTTTGCCCCTGAAAAAGCTCCCTAGGAAGCACGGGGTTTAGATTGTTTGTTAACAGTGTCTGCTAACAGGAGTGCTCTCTTGGCACCACTGCCTTGTCACTTGGGGAAGTGACTCCAGAGTTAATTGGCTTCCTCATCTCCATCCTCTAAATAGTCCTGGCACTTGCTGGGGGTAGGAGACYCCGGCCAGCCCCTCGGCTGAGCAGTTTGGGTGTCCCCAAGTGCAGGGCCGTGTTGGTTGGGGTCACTGAGGAGGTGGGTGGTTAGTTCTGTGCTGGCCYGACTGCCGCTGTGTGTATCGGGCTCTGGGAAACTGATCTCTGAACCTTCTAGCCAGATATCTCTCTCAGTCCACGTTGTTATCTGGGTGATAGCACTGTGAACTTCCCCTTGCAAGCATATGGTTTCTGGAGACAAGAGGGAATTGTTGGGTCGTGCAGAGGAACTTGACTTTTAAAAGTCCTCACACTTGCAACAGAGGCTGCGATTTCATCGAAAAAAATCTATGGAAATTCAAGTGACAAACAACTTTTTATCCTGGCTGATCTACACTGGAGAGGTTGGGTGCAAAGTCAGGGTCTTTAGGTGAATAAATAATGTCCTGTTATCTTCTCATCATGAATCAGGCATATTTTGCCTCCACATATCATAAATACAATGCATAATTTATCTTAAAACATTTCTTTTCGGAAGGCGCGGGCCAAGAAGCAGTGTGTTTGGGAATAAGTTCACTTATAACCAGAGGGATTATTTTATTAGCAGGATTGTTTATGAATGAGCAATGGAGATACTGACCTGCGGGGTTTCCAGAATGTGGGAATCTGTGTGTCTCGCCAGCACTATAAATAAGTGAGAAAGGCTTTTTGAGAGATTTTTGTCAGCTTGGTATATGGTATTTTGCTTCGGCAAGTCTCCTTTGCTTCACAAACTCCGTTCTGTGAGTGGTGCTATTTATAAACCCGGGTGGAGGAAGAGGCTCTGGGAGCGAGTGATTCACAGACACAAAATAAGGCCATAAACAATGTTAACACTGTGGCATAATCTGATAAAATCAGAAACTTGGACAA
Organism: Nothoprocta perdicaria; assembly: GCF_003342845.1. NCBI lineage: Eukaryota > Metazoa > Chordata > Aves > Tinamiformes > Tinamidae > Nothoprocta > Nothoprocta perdicaria. Next base: position 588,497 of record NW_020455589.1, read on the forward strand.
AGAGCGGGGCGCTGTTCCTCGCCGGGGCTCTTGTGGGGCGGCTTTCTCTCCCTCCCCACTGACCTTCCTCGCCACATGGGCCGTCCCGGCCAGGGCCGCCACCGTGTCCCGCTCGCCTGTCCCATGGCCAAGGCGGCCTAGCGGCCTCCACTGCCTAGTGCATCAGTGTCAAAGTCCACAGCTAGTGAYGGAAAGAGGGGAAAGCAGGAGGTTTAAGAGGAGAAGGAAGGGCTCAGTCATTCCCACAGCGTTTACAGCAGTGTTTGGAGGTGTTACTTGAGCAGGACGTACCCGGCAGAACATGCACCACACGCGTGTGCTGTGTTCAGGGCCTTCGCCAAGAGGAGGCAATTTGTCAGGTTCACCCAATGCCGAATTGCAGAGCCTATCCCAAACCCGGACGCTCATAGGCTGACCGGCACATCCACCGGATGTGCAAGATCTGCTGGACACTGGCACATCCACTGGAGCCGGCTGTGTCCCGAGTTGTTCCCGCAAATCACAAGTCTGTGAGTCATGGAGGAGTGGAAAACAGGGAGAGCCGAAGTTTTTTTTTTAAAAAAAAAAAAAAAAGAAAAGAAAAAGAAAAAAAAAACCCTGCTGTGGAAGAATCCGAGATGGGATTTGCATGAGCTGCAGGGTGGGGATCCCAGCGGGCGGCCTGTGTCAGAGCAACGCTAGAAATGCGCTCCGGAGCATCCGAACCGCAGCAGAGGTGAAAAGGACGTGTAGAGCATTTCAAAAACCCAGAAATACACAGGCAAAAATGTGCACCCATCAGAGGCGGGAAAACCCCCTCTTGTACTTTCGCCTGTTATGGGAAGGGTCATTGTTACTTTTTCTAGTAAAAAGAATCTTTTTCTTAATGTCTGTGGGAAAGGAGAATAGTCTGAATTGAGTCTTTGAGATGTTGTATTACAGAGAGTCTCAGAAAATGTACTATGCAAATGACTATCTGCCCTTATTAGCGGCCTCAATAGGGTTCATTGTCTTGGCGTGGCTATTATTGGCGATGGATGGACACTACATGATTTTGCCATCAAGCTGAAAAACTTCAGTGTTACAGTCTCATGGCGAGGGTAATAACAGTGCACTGACTTGAAGGAGAGAATTGAGTTAAGAGGAGTGAAAGGTCCATTGCTCCATCCATTTTAGTTTGTCTTTTGTAGCCTGAGCATTGCTTTGGGGGTCACAACAGAAGGTCTGTGCTTCGTAGGCCTGGCTTTGCCCCTCTTTCATGACTCGCAGAATGARGGCCCTTTTTGGGGCTGAGGCTCTGGGGCACCTGCCACATTTTTGTGAGGCTGGGGCTGCGGCAAAGCCATCCTTTGCTGCAGCCCCTCCTGTCTCCCTGGTGCGGGGGGCTCCAGCCCTCCTGGACCCTTCTTGGGGAGCTGGCATCTTGCTAAGGTGCTGCAGGCTCCCCTGAGCTTTCCTCAGGCCCCAAGCGCTTCCCCGGGGCAAAATCCAAGTCCTCAGAGCTGCCCAAGTCAAACCCTGTGCTGGCCAAGTCTCCCTGAAACCTTCTCGGAGTTCCCTMTTTGGAGGCAGCGGGCTGTGTTACGGACAGGTTCTTCTAGTTTTGTGTGTCAGGAGCTGATATCCCGCCTCACTCGCTTGGTTTTTAATCCTTTTTCACTAGTCCAGCTTCTTCCAAGCAGGTGTGACAGGTATGTTGGCTGCAAAATTTTTAGGACATAATGGCATCTATATATTTTTACCTGGTGTCACCTGATACCTCTCTGATTAGGCTATATCTACCATTGAGGCTGTTACACTCAAGCCTTGCATCTTGATGGTGAAATTGCAGAATAGGAAGGTTCAGATCAAACTGTAGCTTGGGGACAGTGCCTGGGTGCTGTCCCTGTGACCCCAGGGCAGTAGGAAGGCTCCGTCCCTGCACCATCAGCTATGTGGAGGGCTGTGCCTTTCCCGCTTTTCCACCCTTTTCTTCATGTACTTCTTGCAGGGGCCGAGGGAGCCACACTCTTTTTGATTGTTTGGTTAATACGTATGAAAGTTAATAAATAGCTAGAGGAGCCACAGGCTAATTTAGAAACACTAGCCTTGCTCAGTGTTTGCTTTTCTTCCTTGAATTTTCAGCTGCAGAGCGGAGGGAGGACTCTATTACTAATTAAATGAAACAAGTTCCCCGTGGCCCTGGTACATTCCTCCCAAATAACCTCCTGCCCCCCCTTAATCTCAGGATTTCAACACTGCTAGGGAGTGCTTTGTAGGTTTTCTGCCCTCCTGGATATAGGAGTGTATGTTGAGAAATGCTTCTTTATTCTCTGTTTTCCACTCCTGATTGTTAGAGGTTAGTTTTGATAAAAGTGCTCTTATAAAAAGGGAAATAAAGTTACCAAAGTTAACTTGTCTTTGTATTGTCACAGATGGTTTAGACAACTCTGAGGACTGTAGTGGCTTTGAGTGGTTACAAGTTGCCCTTTGGTATAGCTAGTTCAAAGTTCTTAAAAATAAAATTTCAACTGTCACTTGGTATAAATTCCCCTAGCACCTAGTGAAACAGACATGAGAGGTCATAAAACAGTAACTGTTTTGATATATTTCTTTTTAGATAAGGTTTCTACTGTGGAGCTCCCAACATGAAAGYTAATTTAAACCGGAGCATCTGCATCCTTCTCCTGGGGCTTTTGATGGCACCTTGGGCCTGGTCACAGTCGTGTCTGCTCTGTGCACTCGGTTGTGCTGCGCGTGTCAGGTGCAAAACGAGGAAGGAAAAAGCACTATAAGGAACTGCAAGCTATGACTGTAAAGCTGAGAATCTCACTACAGRTAGTAGGTATAAGCACAGCATCTGAAAATACTCTAAAATGATAAAAATGAGGGGGAAAAATCCGAATTAGTGCAGTTTTTAAGCTAACATTGAATTTACAGTTAGCTCATTAAATGGAAAGTTGACTGTATTTTCTCCCCTCTGCCAATACAAAGAATTTAAGAGTATGCTGGAAATAAATCACAGAATGGTTGTGGTTGGAAGGGACCTTTAGAGATCCTCTAGTCCAACCCCCTGCTCCAGCAGGGACCCCCCTGCTGTCACCYTGCCATCATCTTGGCATGTCCAGCAACAGAAATTCTCCTTTTCTTGCACTGTTTATCAAAACAGCTCAAAATACAGGTTAAAGTAGGCTTTACTTTAACATAAGCATGTTCTAAAATATATTCAGTTTTGCACTGAATTCATATTCTAATCTTTAAATGCACATGTGGCCTTTTGTGGTTCTTGAGTATACCCTGTGATTGGGTTCACTAAGGTCCTGTTATTACATGCAAGCAGTACAGTTACTGTTGTGTCTGCTGCTGGGTTACTTCTGAACAGTGCAACTTTCATGCAGCTACAGAGCTGCTCGTTTTGTTTTGTGTAATTTATTTCAATTCATGTTATTAAATAATAAAATTATTTTATTAAAATTGCGGGGAAGGGATTTTCAGAGAGCCTATTATGTATTTCTGATTGCCTGTGCAGAGCTCAGCCCTAGAGAAAAGGGCCCTGATGAGTGCCACTATCGGTATTACTCCTTCCTCCTCCTAACTCCCCTATTTGTCTCAGAATAACTTCAGATATCTACTGTGTATTTTTGCTTTTAGAATTTATGTTTATTTTGAGCATCTCCACCTGCGCCAGGTGAGCTCTGCTCCCTTCCCGGTGAATGACTGTAGCTCTAGTTGTCTGGGGAAGAAAATTCCGTGCAGCTTTTGGTTGTAGGTGATGGGAGACAGAGTTGCAGCCTGTAACTGCTTGACACATCTGACACCTCCCTCACCCGTTCCCTGCCTGTGCTGAATGAAACGAGCTCGCTGCTGCTGCCACCTTTGCACTTCTGCACAAGATGTAGCCTTGTCCCTTTGCAAAATGGGATTTTCTTTACTTTTTGTGCTTGGGCTATTGGATCTTGGCAGCCTTCTGCGAGTAAAAGGCGCAAGGGTGAGTGATCTTGCTTCGTCATCCCTGCCTCTTCTCCCCATATGCCACTCTGGGTAAATTCCTTGGTGATTTTTCACTGGCATATAAATTAATATGTCCAGTGAATACTGTGGATTCATCTTTCAGAAATGTATTGCGGGAAATGGAATTAATTTCTTCCTGTGTGGGAAATGGGGAAAGTCCTTTGCAAATATCAAAGKCTGAATACCTGAAGGCTCCTGTTTTGCTAGTTATGAGCTAGCCATTTTTGCTAGAAATGAGCATGTTTCTTAGCAGGATGGTGCCCTGGTTGCTGTTTCTAGGTGTTACTGAAGTACAGATAGAGAATTTGCATGAAGTGACAAAATTAAGATTGCCAGATTTCCTCCTCTCTTTTTCTAGTTCTGCTATTTTCAACTGCTGTATTTGCTTTCTCTGCCAATGTTATTGTGAAAATGAAAAGGAACAGTTCATTAAAAAAAAAATCCCAGCAATTGCTTTGTGCAGTATTTATACCAATTACTTGAAGAATACATGTCCCATTGCTGTTGTGAAYAAAAAACGTTGCTAAGCTGCCCTTGGGAGTAGCACAGGTCACCTAAAGAAATACTTAGTGTCATGCAAGTTCCAGTGTTGTGCATCATTCATTTGACTGCTGGTGCTGAATGGATGATGATTTGTTCCTGCTCTGTAAAGTTAATCCCTCTGCAGGAGCCTTGTGTATCTCAGGAATGACAGAGGGAATGACACTGCTGTCGTATTTCCTGAAGTGCAGATGGAAAAGGGAGTGCTTCTGAAAATAATCTTTCCAAAAGCATTAATGCCTGTCCAGAATTGTGTACCCTCGGACCTGAACCAAGTGAYACACTTGGGTGACTTGGGACAAGTCACTGGAAGTCTTTGGCTAGGTCTCATTAGAAAGAGAAAGACAAGTTGGTGGATAGGTGGGCGAGTGGCAGGTAGGTGGATGCTTTGTGATGGTTAAAAGGCTGCCTTCACGCGCAGCTCTCAGCAGATGGATAGTCAGGTTATCCTGCGTGTTTCCTTCTCGTCACTGAAATATTTATCACCTCTTTGAGATTGCTGCTGGTGGCAGAAGGTGAACATTTTCCAGCATCCCTTATTGCTGCGAGGGATGCGGTCTACATGCATCTTCTCCCATGTGTGTGCAGGAGGTGATCTCTGATCTCCACAGAGCTGGAACCAACTGCCCATTTCAGTGGTTTCAGTTCTAACCAGCTGAAGCCCCGCATGTTTGTGCCAGCCATGTGCTGATGATCTCTGAGCTTCAGATTTCAAATGTTTCTTTACAGCCTCAAAGACTGGAAACTTTCAAGCATAAAAACCCTGGCTTTCCTTTCTAAATCATTCCTGCACCTCGATTTTTGAGGGAGAGTTAACAAGGGGGTGGTAACACTGATGTCTGTAATATTAGAGTAGAAATTAGTATTTCCTAGCAGCAGAAAATGAAAGTATCAGAAAGTTACTTCTGGAGAGTTGTCTGCTACTAGCCATGTGATAGCGAGAAAGCAAATATTAGTTGGGATTTGTGCTTTTTTGAAAGTACACTCAGATTAGTGGCAAAGATTATTTTCTCAATTGTTCAGAAATAAGCCTCTTTCTAAAAAGGTGTTATGTACTTTGGGCACTGTAGTCTTAACTTTTAGCTTATTCCAATATTTATGCCACCTCTTTCATCACTGGTGAGTCTGCACTCACTGGAGTATTGCATTACTCCTTGTGAACACTGCATGAGGGCAAATACCTGCTTTGCAGGTAAAACTATCTCACATAATTTTTCTGATACTTCTAGTAGTCASAGTTATTTTTGTTATTCAGCATGTGCTCGAGGAGTTTCCCACGTATATTTGAATATAGCAAAATATTTTGATTTCTTTATTTGCCGATTTCTTTATTTACCTTTTCTCTTGGGGTGGATACAGGTGATTTTGCAAAACCTAAGTACACCGTGGACCCAGCAATGCAGGGATGTGATACATTCTCCAAGACTTAAGTTTTTAATCAMTGACTGGCTTTCCCTCAAGCTTGGTGATTTCATTAAAGCTCAAGGCTTTGCTTTTGTGCAGATACTTTTTGGAGAGAGTCAGGCTAGGAACTCTGTGCCTGTTGCTGCTTGAAGTCGGAAGCTGCTTATTCAGAGTTCGTGCCAGGGTCAGAACATGGGGATCTACTTTTTTCTTCTTTTTTTTTTTTTTCCTTTTTTCTCCCTTCCATTTTACAGGAGGGAATTAAGTTTTACTTCCCATTTTGTTTATTTTACCCCAACACTCTTATCAATTTCTCCAAACATTAAAAAAAAAAAAAAAAAGGAAAAAAGTCTAAAGTTTGTTAAATTTGATGTAGGAAAGTTTATGCACAAATCTAACCGTGAGGATCATGGGTTTCCAGATATTTGGGTGTTTCCCCAAAAAGCAGAGAAGGGATCAGCAAACATATTTCTCCTTTCTCACCAGACTCAGCTCCTTGCTCAGTGTGCTCCGGCCTCAGGGGCTCTAGCCGATCCTCAGTCACTTTGAGGAGTCTGCAGGAACTAGAAGGAGGCTTCATCCTCCTCGCCCTCTTCTCATTGCTCTTCAGAAACCCAAGGTGATTTTGGATCAATCCCCAAAAATGTGATTATTTTTTTCCCGTCGTGGGAAGGTCTGCTGGACAGTGGCGTGCTCAGAGATTCCCAGCAAGCTCCTTAAGGGTTTTACAGCCTGTGTTTTGCACAGCTTTTGCGCTGACCTCGGGGATGGTCAGGAAAAGCTGAGAATGTCAAAAAGGCTGCTGTTGTCATTACTTTCCGTAATGTTTCAAGGTTTAAAGGCTTGAGGATTAATTTGGTCGCTGATTAGAGTGAACAAGCAAGTTAGCACTTCAGCATTTGCTAAATGTAAGGTGAGAGCAATTAATGCACAGAGAGATATTCGGGGGACTTGTTCTTTAATTACGGAGTTGATAAGAATTGCCTGTTTCTGTACCCAGCAGCGATAGAAATCTTGCTTAAATAAACTGAAATAAAACACAATGAGCCCTTTAAAAACAAAGCGTGGAAGGAAGGGGCAGCAATTTATTGGCTCATTGTGTTGAAGACAGACTAAATACACAAGCACACAGCGAGCAGCTTGAAAGAAMCAGCTCAGAGTCTAGTTCAGGCCCTTCTCATTCATGGGTTACGGTGTCCTCAGGGAAAATGAATGGCCTTGGAGGCTGTCCCGAGCACCTTGCTGCTAAGATTTCTCTGGTTAAACACTGGAAACTAAAAATGCTCTCTGTATCTCTGCTGCTCTGCTTGTTTAGAGTCATCTCTTGTTCCTCCAATATGCTTTTAATACTTCCTTAGGCAATTCCATGTAAGCCGGGTGCGCCTCTGTAGGCGCTCAGATAAGCAGAGAGGCTCCTAAGGCTGCAGCTCGGTGGAACTGCTGTTTCATATCAAACTGCAGATTTTCATTAATTATCAAAAAATGAAATGACAAACCAAACTGAGCAGTTGCATAAGGCACACTGGCAGCTTGTCCTGCAGCCTCTGCAAATGTGACATGCGCGTTGCCAAGCACTGGAGACCCTGTTGCACTGTCTCAGAACTGAGCTTCAGAATTTACCTTTTAATACCTTTAAGCATAGGATTTAGTCCCGGGGTATGTTCTCCTGCTGCCTTTCAAGCAGCACGTTCACTTCAACTGAGTGCATTAAATGACAGGACTTTAAAACTGCATTTTTACATTTYGGAATTGAACGTGATTTGATTTAGACTGTTGCACAACCCCACAAAATTAGCAAAGAGGAAATGCTATTGAGATGTTCCCTTTCCTTTACCAGAATTATTAAAAGTACTGGTTTCTGAAAGGTCTGTGAGTGGTGGATGCAAAATGTAGCAGGAGACCCTGATCTGCCCTCTTGGTTGTTATAAAGTTGATCAGAGACTCGAATGGAAAGTGTTGCTAAAATAAGGCCYGAATGGTGGGAGCAGTGGATGGCACTGAAGGGTGCACGGTGTTCAGCAGGGGAACCCAAAGCAATACTGCCCTGTGCCCCCAAGGTTCAGGTGCAGGGTCCCCTGCATTCAGCTAGTGTACCTGCACCTCCGTGGGCTTATTTCTGGTATCAGAGCCTGCGGCTGTGAACGGAGGGAAAAGATGGGGGGATAAAACCCCTGTGGGGTGTGTGAATCCCCCAGGGGTTGCTGAGGTGAAAGGGGAGCGCTGCGCTGCTGTCACGTTGCCTTACCAGGCTGCAGCTTGGACTCCTTACGGGAACCAGCCTACGGGACAGCCCTCTTATTCTTTTGTTTATAAAACTCACCATAAAATGGTCATTTCAGTGAGTGCATTATAAATACCTCTGTCTGATAGGGAGGTTCCTGGAAGGGCCTGTCTCCCTGCCCAAGCACCAGGAAGCACCAACTGACCTCTTGCCATTGTGTTCCTGCTGGCTGCCTTGGGATGGGGCGCAGAGCTAAACGGAAAGCAGAGGGAACAAATCCTGCCCACAGCCGTTCCCTGCCGCCTCCCTGTGCAGGCAGGTGCCTTTCCTAGCACCGTCCCCTAGCACGCACGCAGTGTTGTTAGTGGTGCCTTCTGCTCCCAGGCCTGGTGCCCTCCAGGCCCTAAGGAAACATGAACAACTTGTGTCTCCGTCCGCYGGGTGTTGGAAGCGGCGTTGGGGAAGTTTTGCAGAACCCCAGAGCCGCCCAGCGGTGTTGCGTCCGGTTGGGAGGTTTGGCCGCCCCTGCGAGCGGCTCGGCTCGGCCTTGGCACCGTTGATATCCGAAGCCCAGAGCCCGGGATGCACTTCCCATCCCTGTTTCTGCTGGTGTGGGGACAGCAGGACCACCTGCAAGGGGGCTTGAACCCAAATCTGCCGCCTTCCCGGTGGGCACCATCACCCTTGGGCCATTTAACATATTTGGGCTGAATGCAGCACTCTGTTTTCTCTGTTGCCTTGGCTTTTTTTTTGCCCTTTTTTACCCTCCTTCCCTTTTAACAAGCGGCCAGCATCTGAACACTTGGTCACTATCAGGATAGTTTGTTTCAGCCTCTTGTGCATTCATTCCCATGAAAGTCGGAGCCGGCTGTCCTCGAGTGAACCCTTCTGCAAGTTCAGCCCAAATTCATGAATAGTTGTCGTCCCTGTAACTGTGTTTTTTAATGAATAAATGATTCAGCAAGAAAAAGGCATTCCATGCAGAAACAGTAATAGCAACATCTGCTAGGGCTGCTCCTTTACTGCTCTGTGCTCTTCAGGCTTGTCAGGAGCAGCATGGATCCAGGTTAGTGGATAACATTGACTTTTTTTTTCCTTTTTAATTTTCTAAGCCTTTAGCTTTAAAAAGAGCACTTTGTACAAAAACCTGGGGTACTGCAAGAGAAGGAAGTAAGTCTCATGGAAAGACAAACAAGACATCTAAGGGGCAATGTAAACCCTATAACAATAAAGGAAACTATTCGTTGTTTTAAGCTCATCCTTATTCAAAGCAGTTCTGGCACCTGGGTGTCTGCTCAGTGTGTAGAGGGAGAAAAAGGCAAAGGAAGTTCTGTTGCTGTATTGGAAAAGGTCATTTCTCCAGAATATCAGCTTTGTTAGAAGATGCTGTGGTCTATTTTGGATTATAAGCTGTGTAGGCAACCTGTTTCTAGGGTGTCTGAGCATGTGGGCTTGCATTTACACAAGTTTTTCTGACAGTGTTGTAAATAATACTTTTACCACGAGTTCTAGTGTTGTATTAACAAAAAAATAAAAAAAAAAGAGTTTTATTCGAGTAATGAAATAAAACTTCTAGACTATTAAATACGTTAACACTCTGGAGGATGCATGAAGTATTTACAGGATGTAGGCTAGGTATGCAACAGCTTAAACCGCCCTTTCAGTCTGGGGACTAGGAGATTTGCGTACAGCAATACTGTCTGTTTGCTCTTAGCAAATACAGTAAAAGAAATGTCTAATCGAAAATCTATTTAAAACACAGTAAAGAATGGGAAAAAATGCCTTCTTTTTATCTGATTATTTCAACTTCCCATCTCTGAAGTGGGTCGTTCGTGGGTTTGAAAGTTGGGTGCAAAGGGTGTTACTTGGAGAGTGTTTCAGAAGCCAGCAATGCAAATGATCTAGAGTTAGAAACAATATGAGTGTAACAGATTTTTTCTTTATTAAAACACGACGATTAAATTCTGATAAGTCATATCATCCAACTTGAATTTTTGAGAAATTTCTAGAGACGCACGTGTTACGTGGTCGGTTTTGGAGCAAAGTTGCAGAGGGTGCTGCTGAAATCTTTCCTGTCCATTTTGGCCTTTTATTGAAGCATTTGGGTTTTCGGGGCGCGGGGGTCCCTGGCTGTGGTGACTGATGGTGCTGACTGTTTGTGGGAGTAACCAGCCACTTGTGTGCTTGTCTGTCACCGTTGGTGGGGGACCTCTGCCTCTCTGATAGCCACATCTTGGAGGAAATAYGGAACTTGCTGGGATTGCAGCCCATAGACAAGCGTGGCTGTCTGAAGTACGTGCATAAACTCTGGGGTGAGCTGGGTGAATGCTGATGCATTTTTCCACAAATGTTCCTGTGACTCCATAGGCTGCAGGGTTRTGTTTTGGCATCCCTACCTGCTTTGGCATCCCTACCTGCCTGCTCCTCGCAGGACACCTGAGTTTTGCTGTTTTTCTCTGAACCTATCCCTGCTTGCTYTTGAGAAGCTGCTGATGTTATTTCTTCTCTCTTGCGTGCCACAATATGAGAGATTCAGGGTGCMTCTTTTTTGGCAGCCAGCATTCTCACGTAATGATGCAGGGGCACCAGTTGCTGGTCTGTCCTCTGTTTTGGAGAAGGAGGAACCCCCCGAATTATCCAAACACTTTCCTGTTTGTTTGGCTTAATTGTGACGAATGTACCTTGTTAAATGTCTTTGAGGGCAGTTTTAAAACCCATATATGCAAAGCAGGCTGTGAACACAGTCTTCACAACGTGCAGTTAGAAGAAACATGTAAATAAAACCCACTGTGCAGGGAGGAAAGTGTTGTAAAGGCAGGTTTAAAGGGTTATGAGTCATACAGGATATATTTTTGGAGAAGAAAAAGAGAAAGTACCGTTATGAAGAAGACGTTGAAGCCTCCAGGGTTGTCTAGACTCATGCCCGGTGGCATCTGGCGGCAGTCGCGCGTCTTTCCACGCGGAGCCCCGCCTCGCCCTGGCGAGCTGAAGCGAATGCGCTTCTCCTTCAGCCAGCTGAGGAGTTTTCAGCCTGCCCTGGCCGTGCTGCGTGGCTACAGGTTGTGGTAGGCTGCCGTAGCCTGGGAAAACCACACCGCTTTTTCCCGCGGCGTAGTGGTGCTTGTGAAAGGGGAGGCTTCTCCATTCAAACCTGTTTGGCAGGTAGCCGCCTTTCCGGCAGCCTTACGTAGCTCGGCGCGCGCTGCCTCGCTGCTCCCTTTGCACCCTCAGCACAAAGGAATCCAGCTCGTGAATCACTGTGGCTTTAACTCTTACTGGAAGAGGAGCACAGAGCCCCGGGCAGACGGGCAGACGTAATCGCTTGGGAGAGGCGGTGAGGAAGCCCGATAGCTGCACGATCCCCATCACGTGTCCTTTCAGCAGCTGGAGGGACCTGCCTTCCTCTTAACTCTTAGCTCACCGCCCTACCTGCGGCCTGGCCTGCAGCTGGACAGCAAACAGAGGCCKAAGGGTTTCATGTCATCTGATACACAGCTTTGGGCTTCCGACTCGCAGTGCCCTTCCTCTGCCTTTATATATTTTTTTTCTCCTGGACTTATCTTTAGAGATTTCTTGCTGCCCTCGGGAGATCACACACTCGGCAGGGCGGCACCTAACACTGAATCTTCGCGTGTCTCCTGCTTTATACTGGTGTTGTAAAGGCTGTGCTGGTTTGGCCGGTGCTGAGCGGTGGTTCATATAGGTGCCAACAAGCCCACCTAGCACCCTAATCCGTGGCTATGATATGTGCAGACAACAGTGAGTAACTAAAGTATGTGCCTAAAGTATGTGCATGGCRTGGAGGTCTGACAGCAGAGATATTATTCTTCGCTGTTGTGAAGCGCAGAAAGGCAAGCACTAAATGCTGGGCCTACAGAAGGTGCCTCTGCAAAGGAAGCGCTTTGCTACCATGCGTTGTTCCCTGGGATGGAGACGCCTTGTTACCATTTGTTCCGGGTGTTGTTTCATCCCAGATGCGTGAATGTGCATGTCTGCAAATGAGAAAGCTGTTGTCCTTCTGGCATCCTGGGGATGGAGCAGGGGAGTCCAGATTGGGAAGCGTTTGGAGAGGAAGCTGAGAACTTTTCCATAGCCTTGTTGTTCTGAGGGTCTTGTAAAGAGGGACCTGCCTCAAAAAAGCATTTTTAAAAAGATTTGACTAAGTAAAAGAATGGTATTGGTAGGAATGGCCATGCCAAAGCCTCTTTCCAGTCCCTGGTGCAGTGCTGGAGCCTCACGTGCCCTGGCCAGCATTAGCTCTTGTTACTGTTCGGCTCCTTTTCAATCGCTCTTGAGGCTGTAGTTGTTGCTCTGGGCTCCTCCTAAGAAAGATCTGCTCGAGTGGATGAAGGTTGGAGGATGGGACTGCACTTGTTACAGCCCCTCCTGCATCCCCCTTGGGTAGTTCTCCCAAAGGAGGGAGAAGCCTCTGTAATGAAATTATTTTTAATAATGCACCGCTATTCCYAGTAGTTCTTGTAAGTGCTATTAGAGTATTTTGCCAGGGAAATCCATTAAAACAGGAGGCGGCCTTTATGGAAGGGCAAGGTGCATTTCTGCCTGAGATAATTTTGCTTCACGATGAAACCTGCTGGCAGTGTTTGTTAATTTAGTGGCAATACAGTTGRTTTGGATGAAGTTGGGTGAATTTCAGGAACATTCGACTTTCAAACGCTCCAGCTTTCCGTGCTGGAGCGACCAATCTGCAGGGGCCGGGGCCGGCGGCGCGCGCCCCTCTCCAGCTCTACCGCGGCATCACCCGGGGCTGTTCCAGGAGAGCTGCTCCTCGCCGCAGCTCCTGGCCAGGTCCAAGGCCTGGCGCAGACCCTCCTGCTGCCCTGGGCAAGGGCCCTGCCTGGCCTCAGGGCACTCACAGGCGTGGGGTGCGGTGGCCCATGGGCCCCTTCCCAGCCCTGTTTCAGTTCAGCCTCTGTCCAAAGGGGAGGAAGGAAGCCGTTTGTGAGCCAGGCACGAACTCGGGGGCAGCGTGGCACAAGGGCGACTTTTGTGCCCCCGAGGAGCACGCTGGTGCCCAGGAGCCCTCAAGGGCGCCTGTGCCCTTGAGCCGTTCAGCCCATCTGCCCTCGGCCGCCGTTGGAATCTGCTAGCGGGCCCAGCGGGCCGGCAGCTCCAGCAGACCTGCCCCGTGCCGCTGCGCGGGGAAGCTGCCGACGGGCAGAGCACCAGCTTTGGATCGTGGCGGGGTTCGTGCTTGGAAGGAGCTGAGCCTGGCGGCTCCGCCGCCGCTTCGCTTGCCTCTGTAGGACTTGCYTCGAGGCGCTTTATGCTTATTTTTAAACAATTGATCAAATGCCTCTTTACTTTTCAGACCCTTCAAAAAACGTAGATTTAAAGCATCTAACTTGTTGCTAAGAAATTCCTTAGGCCATCCAGAATTTTACGGCACCAAGTTGCTTCCCCCACTGCCGGTTTGTGGTGCTGGCTCCGCAGCGTCTCACGCTGGTGCAGCCGGCGGCTCCTGCAGCGCTTCCAGCCCCATCCATGCGACACGCTCCAGCCACCTCCTGCGTCAGCTCTGGGACCTTCCTCGTTTCTCRCTGCTGCTGGTCGCACGGATGGTTTCACTGGGGCCTCTAGCGGTCTCAGAACAACATTACCAAGCGGAGCAGCTGCATGGAGGCAACCAGGACTGACTGCTCTTCTGTCCAAGCAACCCAAATGTCATGCAGTAGAAATGCAGTAGRGAAGTTACGTGGACACTAGTGGAGTGTTATTATGTAGAGTTGGAAGCAAGCGTGCCGAAGGAGCGTAAATCAAAGGTAATAACCATTAATGGCGCGTGAAGGAGGGGATGAAGGTCGCCGGCAAGGGCCTTGTCATGTGCCCTGGCCACAGGCCTCTCTCTCACTGCTGCAAACCTTGTTACTTTTTAAACAAGCGAGTTTTCACCAGCCCCTTGTGAGCACAAGCACAAACACTCCTAAGAAAGGCATAGGAGTGTGGCACAAAGCTATGTGCCTCATGTGCACCAGCCTCGATTGCCACACATGCAAGAAAAGGATTTTCTAGGTAGCGAGGCAGCATTCTGAGCTCCCAAGTGAAGGCTTTCAGAGGCCGTTGCTCTCCTGGTGTGGTGTTATAAATCAAAAAAAAAAGTGCTTTATTTTGCATTTAAGTTGTCTGTCAATGTCATATGTGATTTTTTTTATATATAATACTTTAAACTCAGCTAGTTTTACACTGAAAATTCTCAGATGCAGCCCAACACGGTTCTGTTTCTAAAGTGCCTTTTAACACTTTTCCAAGCAAAGTCTCCGCAGAGTCTGTTCTTGAGCGTCTGCCTTGAGGAGGTGAAATCTGCTTTGGGTACGAGCCGCGCTCCCACTCCGAGCGAGTCCGCTCGGGAAGGCCCCTCATTTTCCTGCCCGTGCTGCCTCGTACAGGCAGCCCACGCGGCGGGTTTGGGGCCTGTTACCCTTGCAAGGTCTTGGCCGTGGGAGTCGTCCTGGTCCTCTTCCTTTTTTATTTTTCATTGTATCCTCCTCCTTGCAGGGTGTGCCTGAGTAATGACTCAGAGTGAAAAAATAGTGCGGGTAGGCTGCGGGCAGGAATGTGCCTTGTTCACTGGAAGTGGGGGTTCAAGCTGTAAGCTCTGCGTTTTAAAAGAGAACAGGCTAGCAGCTTTAGCTGAAAATTCTGTTAAAATAGGAGTTTCTTTGGGCATTGCTCGTTGTTGCTCTCCCAGCTGCAGTTGCACCATGTCGGTGTGATGCTCAGCCTGAGCGACACCAGCTTGGTGCTTAGCAAGGAGCTGTTTTAAATATTACTCATTGCCACTGTCAAATGAGCACACTCTTCTCTTTAAATATGTTCTCTGTATGTGTTTTTTTTTTTTCTCCTCCCTTTCTTTGGATATGTTGTACAGAAACTTCCAGAAAATGCCTTTGCTGCTCAGATAGGTACCCGAGAAGCCAATACAGGTAAAACTTGGGGGGAGAAGCAGGAAAGGAGGGAAAGGGCTGTGGCTTTTCATTCACTGGGCTGTGGCTTTTCATTCACTGCCTCATCTTGGCTTTCCTGCCAGGCTTTGTCTTCCAGGACATTTTTAGTGCACTGGGGGTGCTGCAGCGAACAGAATATCCTCATTTGTTTTCGTAAAGCCCAATGGAAAAAATGACATTTGGTCCCTCTTTGGAGGAAAGCCTGCTTGCTTCAGGGAAGGCAGAATTTTTAGAAATGTCAGGGGCCAAATATAAATATATGTAAAGTGGAAATAGTCTTTCCTCTTTCTCAGAACTGCATGGTAGCTCAAAATACCCTCAGCAGGGTTGTTGATGGGTGCAGGCTGCTTTCGGGGGCCCGCAGAGCTTCCTAATGCAGAGAGGTGGGAGCGCGGCCAGCCCTGCCCAGCTARTAACAAACCTCAGCTCTGTCTTCTGCTTGCTCTGGGCTTTGGACCCCAGCCACCCCAAATCGTGAGCGGAGCTGCTCGCTTAGGGTTGAGAGAGAAGAACACCAAAATACCTTGCAAAAAGTTGGTGCACTAGCTCTAAAATTAGAGCTCGTTTCCTCTGGTTGAGCCGATTTACGGCCAACACTGTGTGATGTCTTGTGGACGGGTTCTGCAGACCTGCTGCAAGGCCGAGGGAAAATGCAGACATGACATTTGCCTCAGCCTAGAACCATTTTTTGTGTTGGGAGAGAGAAAATCACTTTAAATTCATCAAGAGTTAATTTCAATTGAATAAAAATCTGCTGTGGGCTACAGATGAAACAAATTCCTCAGATGTGTGCATTGGAAAGAGGAAGGGAAGCCTTGCACAAAGCCCAGAAAGCTCCATTGTCACTCTGTTAGKTCACACAATTAAATATTAGCTCCCTGCTTAGGCTCCCGGTGACTCCTCAAGTAGTAAGGACCTGATAGGGTCCTGCAAATCCACCTCTGCCTTTGGGATTGGTGGGAGCTCCATCCTGSCAGCATGGCTCGGAGTCTGTCTGTCGCTCCCTGGTTTCTTCTCGGGCRCAGGGAGATCCTGAACTCCCTGGCAAGGCCTCGAGGGTGCCAGCGAGGGCTGGGGAGCTTTGCTGGGCATTGCAGGTGCAGTGTCCATGCAGGGCCGCTTCCTGTGCTGCAAGATGTCCCAAAGGCGTTGCGGGCTGTTGTGCAGCTTGGAGCAATCCCTGTTCCCTAGGAACGCCTGCTGAATCAGCACGGGCCGCGTTCGGCGTGTGGCAGCTGGGAGAAACCCTGCTGTGAGCCGGCTGAACATGGAGTGATGTGTGGAGCCGTGCGCGCCGCTGTGACGGTGACGCTGCCGTGGYCTCTGCGCAAGGATGGAGCTGCACGTGCGGGACATCCCATGGGCCCAGCAGGCGAGGGAAGAAAAGAGGTCCCTGTTCCCCTCTCAATTAGCCAGGGGCCTAATGGCCATCACTAGTGCAAGGGTCTTGAGGAGGGATTTGGAGACCACCACAATAACCCTGTTGTATTTGTGTGGAGTTACCCCAAACCTGAGGTGATGTGGAGCAGATCAGGGTGTGTGTGAAAGGTCCCTGGCCTGGGGAGGCTGGGGAATAACTTTCTGCCTTTGCCCCTCTGAGTCACAGGGCACGTGGCGAGGAGCACACAAGAAATAAGCAGCAGCCTTGAGCTTCCTTTGCACAAAGGTTTTGTGGCTAAGGGTTTTTCTGGTTTGCTCACCAGCTTCCTAACCGTGTATTTACATTAACCAAACCGCCTTGTTTTGGAAACCAGAGCACCCAGGGCACGTGGGCTGCTGCACACAGGGATTTTGCCCAGGTGCCGTGGCAGTGCTGCCTTGGAAAGCCTTCAATTCTTGCCGAATGTCAGTGGGGCTTGGGCTTCTCAGATGCTTCATTTTGAAGATGCGTGAAGGGAATATCTTACTCTCTTCATCGTTAAGGTTACTTTTATGCCTAAGGGGAAAACGTAACTTTGTGACCTGCTGTTGTACACCTGAGGAGGTTGGAGCCTAGATCTGCACTGCTCATGCACTGCCCACGTAAACARTAAGCACAAGGGCAGGGGGGCAGCTGTGAGCACCAATTAATGATTTGCCTCTTGGGGACCTTGTGGCCTTTGGTCAGRCACAGAGAGCAGCTGTGTGACACAGGAGAGGGCTCGTGGCCACTGCTGGGGACAGTAATGGGCTTGTGTCGCGCATTCCTCCAGTGCCTGCCAAGAGGATGGGGCTGGGAGGCGGCTCGGGAAGGCCACTGTGGCCCCAGGGCCTCAGTTTGGTGAGAAGGAGGTGAAAGGCTTAAGAAAGCTYGGATTTGGGAATGCTGGCATCCTCCTGAGCTCTGACAGGAGAGAGAAACCGAAGYGCAGGCTGTGAGAACCTCAGACTTCTGCTGGTTTGCTTGGACGGCCGCAGAAAACACTGCGACCTACTCAGTTCTGCGGTGGGGCATTTAGAATGATTTCTGTTTATTTCTCGCTGCTTCCCTTTCTTACCCAATGTAGCATCTTCTGGGCTTTGCTGGTRGATTACCCTGTGTCTCAGGATCTCTCTTGCTGCAGCTTTCTCCCTATAACTAACCCTGTTACTCTGCTTGGTGCTCAGGGCATTTCCTGCCTTCAGAAGAGCTGCTTTTCCCTTCTTTGTCCCTTCATTCCTTCCACCAACTTGCTTATGGAAGGATACAAGAACTGTTGACCGGAATGTGAAGGAAGACCTTTCCTCGCTCTCTGCTGGGCATTTGGCTTGTGCTCCCAAATGCTCAGAAGGCTTGAGGAGCTTCCCAGGTGGACACAGGACATCCGTGTCCCGAACATTGCCCTGTATGTCCTGAGAGGTGAGCAGAGGAGACTGGCAGCTGGTTCCTGGCTTCCTTGCTCCTTGCCTCRCCAGCACCTGCAGACCTCAGTCTCAGGCTGCCACTTGGCTCCTTGAGGAGGATTTTCTGCTGCCRCCGTGAGGGAGACACTGCAAACAGCCTGAAAACCCATTCATGAGCCTGCTAGCACATTGCCAAATGTCTTTTCCAGAAATAAGACCTTTACTTGAAGACTAGAAAGCGTTTTCAAGGCAAAAGTTGCCTGGGAGTGTTGCTAGCAGAAGAGATTCAAGTGGCAATTAATGGGCATTGCCGGCACCTTTCATGTGTGTGTGCTGAGGAGTGGTTTGTTCTTTCACTTCTCCGGATTTTGATTTTAGAAACTGTGAAATATTCTTTCATGAAAAGTAATAAAGAACTGTGTGTCACAGGAAGATGAAAGAAAAAAATCTGATAAGTGAAAATGACCTTTTAATATTGGTGACTTCTTTTTGTGGGATGCTGTCAAAGACGTTATCGAGCTCTTGCCTGAGATCTTTCATTTTACAACTTTTATGTGCACAATAAGCAATATATGTTATGCAGTATATGGTAAGCAGTRTATGTTATGTTTGCTTTCTGGCAAAGTATTAAACTCTGAATGTTTTGTTTAAAAGGAAAAAATGTGTCCTGAAAAGTTTGTGTGTCTGTTTTTTCTTCTAAACATATCAATATCCCTGATATTTTTATCTCAGTAGATAGGTAAGTATCTCTTCTGCAAGTTGAGGAGCGTAGAGAGCAGCAAAGCATTTTTGAATTGTATCATCATGCTAGTGCTGGTTAATCATGCCAGTCTCTGTTTTGATTGAACTTCTAATACTTTTAAAGTTCTAATTTCTTTTTTTGTTTTTGTTTTACAGGTCACATGTACAATAGCCTGTAAGTACTACTCTTTTTTGGATATAACCCTCTTTTGGTCCTTTAAGAAAGTGTCAGCTTTAGTATCAGCCAAGTATTTAATTAAAAAAAAAAAAAAAAAAAAAAAACTTCCTAAAAAACTTTTAGAAATACCTTTAAGTATTAGTATTAATAAGTATTAATAAGTATTAGTATTAATTAGTATTAATAAGTATTAAGTATTAGGTATTGTCTATTGGGATCCCATCATTCCAACAAAGCACTGAATAAATCCTTAGTTATTTTTAGCATGCACTCTAATCCCCCACACTTTCAAATTTTTAAAGATTTTAGTAAAATCAAGAATAGTTTTAATGTATTTGAAAGATTGGAGAATATATTTAAAAACAAAGCAAATAACYCCTCTTCCAGCAGCACCTCAAACCCTCCGAACACCCAAGGTGCTGCATTAAGCAGTTCTTGAAATGAGTGTAGAAGCTGTTGTACTGGCAAAGACGCATTGAAAACAACRAAGATGACAAAGATGTATAGGCAACAACTTTTCATGTGGCAGAAATTCCCAAACCTTGTCACAGATTCATTCTATATAATTACTGAGCATCCGATGTAGATGAGCTGGACTTTAAATTTTAGGGCCAAGCTAAAATGAGAAGGCCAAATTCTCACCTCACACAGCTTTAAGAGTAAAGTTAGAGTTGGTCCTAGAGGTTTTCTGRATTGTGAGTGAATCTGTCCCATTGTACTTTGTGTTTTCGCTTTTGTGAATCTTTGTGTATCCATTTGGAAAAAAAAACTAAGAAAAAAAGGTTGCACTCCCTGCCTGCCTTCCAGGAACAGGAATCCTGTTGTTCCCAGTCACCTTTCTGAAGCTCCCTATGGATGTTGCTTGTTTAACAATATCACAGTTTCCACTAAGGCARTAGTTTTTGTGTGTAATGTTAAGGCAACAGCCGAGTCAACTCTCTCCATGCTTGAGGCTGAACAGTGTTGACCTAAGGCTGTTTTTGTGGGTGTGCTCTGCCTCTTCCCACTTGTGGGAATGCCTTGTGTGCCTCTGAGCCCCTTAGTGCTCCTATGCTGGGGTTAGCAGGCAGGGTTGCCAGGCCTCGTAAAGCAGCTTTCTTCTGGTAGAACAGGAGAAAAATGTGCACAGAGTAAGGCTGTGAGCTCATTCAATTCTCTTCAAACCAARCTGCAATGAAATGAAGAGCATCTCGTGTTGGCCCACATCCAGAGTATGAGTAGAGTCAGCAAATGACCTAAATGACCTGACCATCCCTGAACATAAACCTCATGGTCTGACAGCAGTTAAAAGCAGTAAAACTGGGAAAAGGGCAGTGAGATCTCTGTACAAAAAAAGAGTTAGCAAAGCAGAAGTGCCTGCATAACTATGAATGATTATACTTTTGCAAATGGGAAGCCTAGGAGTTCTGTGAAGGTATTTATAGCTTGGTGTCCTTYCTTCTCTTTAGGCATTCAGCATTGCAGCTCAAAAAATGTAACTGCAGCAGCAGGGACCAGTAGTAACGATGACTTATCAGTCAACTCTATAAGTGGGAACAAAAGCTACAGAGGCGGAAGACCAAAAAGAGATGTGTCACCATCCGATGGGATAAGAAGCGCTCCGAACAACGTGACAAGTATGTGAAGTGGAGTTAGGCTGGGAGGTGAATGTTCAGGGTGTTTYGTGCCTTTATACCCCGTCAGTATTTGAGGTCCAAACTGTGGTCCAAAGTGCAAATGGCATAGTGGGGAGTAGATCCAGTTGCTATGCTGGAGTAGGGAATCAACCAGAGAAATGATCTGCCCAGCTTGCTGGGCATGTAGTTTAAAGCTGTGATTGTAGCATAGCCTTGAAATGATTTTATCGCCCAGCCTTGAAATGATTTTATCGCCCAGCCTTGAAATGATTTTATCGCCCAGCCTTGAAATGATTTTATCGCCCAGCCTTGAAATGATTTTATCATCCTTTGATTTCTCTAAAGGCTTGGGTTGCCTTCTATTCCCTACTTTTTTTTACTGGCTTCCGAAGCCAGACTGGTGACAGTTCAGACTTTGAAACGTGTGTGACAAATCACAGCACAAGTCTGTTTAGTATAGAAGGTGCTATATCAATTATCTATTACATATATCATGTAACAAAAAAAAACCAAAAAAAAGACCCAAGAGCTGGTTGTATGAAAATCTTTCTCAATGCCCTGCATGAAGTGAGCTGACACCTGCGTGGCATGAAAGTCCTCTCTGCTACATCTGAACCCTTTAACTTGCTGATCCTTTAATTAAACTGAACAGGGGGCAGGAGCGGTAGGACGAGCTGCRGTGATCAAAGCATGCATTGCGCTGTTTATCAGTGTGGCTTGGTTTAAAATAATAATCATCCAAAGAATAGAGAGGTATTTATTCTTGGGGTAGGTGGGGGTCTTTTGCAACTGTTTTCATCTATTTGTCAGAAATACTYTTGCAGCTTGAGAGATTCTTCCCTTTACCTTCCACAGAGCCCATGACACCTTTTTGTCACTGTTGCCTCCCGTGGCTGCAGGTGGCAGCAGCCGGAGGAGCAGCCTGGCATCACTGCTGGGCACTTGTGCCACCTGCCCAAAGTGAGAGTGACCGAGCGCGGGGTGCCCAGCCCTTGTGTCTCCACTGGTGAGCAGATCTTCTGGCAGCCTGACAGCCTCTTGTCTTGCCTTGCACAGGGCCCGGCCCGGTTCTGGATCTCAAGGCAGAGTCCGTGGGTGTGGAGCATGTGAATTTGTCATGGAGGGTGAACGACTCTGCTTCCAA
>NW_020455590.1:0-8500 GCF_003342845.1 Nothoprocta perdicaria
GATGTTGCGACGAGGGACTGGTGGCCGGGCGCAGCGCGGTGGCCATACGGCCCCCAGGCTCTCCTGGGACGGCTCTGCCATCATCTTTATTGGCAGGCCATCCCAGGTCCTGGGGGCCGCACGCAGGCCACCTTCGCTGGAGGTGGATCCACCTCCATCGGCTCTTCCTGAGCCTCCGGGGGATCCACCTCCATCTGTTCAGGGGACTCTTCTGGAGGAGGGTCCACATCCATGGGTTCTTCCTCTGATCT
The DNA here is from genome assembly GCF_003342845.1 of Nothoprocta perdicaria. Lineage (NCBI taxonomy): Eukaryota > Metazoa > Chordata > Aves > Tinamiformes > Tinamidae > Nothoprocta > Nothoprocta perdicaria. The sequence continues at coordinate 252 of NW_020455590.1, forward strand.
TCTTCTTTTCCGTGTGATGTAATTATCCGGTCCCATGATCATGTCCAACAACTCCTTCCTTCTGACCCTCCTCCTTCTGATTCCCCTGACAGCAGCCACCGGTTGCATTTTCAGGACTACAGGAATAGGTTCACAAAGCAGGAAGCAGGAAACACGCAGTATCACCAGGACACCACCACGAAGCCAGAGCCTCTGCGAGCTCGGGGCCCTGCCAGCGCTGCCCCTTTTATAGGGGCAAGACAGGGTTCTGGAGGTGCATCACAATGATGAGATGTCACATATCATTGTGACACACCTGCTGACCACTGCCGTTGATGTCACCTCACCTACCATTGTGATGCACCTCCAGAACCTTGTCTTGCCCCTATAAAAGGGGCAGCGCTGGCAGGGCCCCGAGCTCGCAGAGGCTCTGGCTTCGTGGTGGTGTCCTGGTCGTGGTTTGAGCTTGTGCTTCCTGCTTTGTGAACCTTTTCCTATAGTCCTGAAAATGCAACCGGTGGCTGCTGTCAGGGGAATCAGAAGGAGGAGGGTCAGAAGGAAGGAGTTGTTGGACATGATCATGGGACCGGATAATTACATCACACGGAAAAGAAGAAGATCAGAGGAAGAACCCATGGATGTGGACCCTCCTCCAGAAGAGTCCCCTGAACAGATGGAGGTGGATCCCCCGGAGGCTCAGGAAGAGCCGATGGAGGTGGATCCACCTCCAGCGAAGGTGGCCTGCGTGCGGCCCCCAGGACCTGGGATGGCCTGCCAATAAAGATGATGGCAGAGCCGTCCCAGGAGAGCCTGGGGGCCGTATGGCCACCGCGCTGCGCCCGGCCACCAGTCCCTCGTCGCAACATCCTCATGAGGGACTGCGTGGCCCAGTAACATCTGTGGGCGCAGCGTGCAGCTGCCGGTTGCCCCCTCCCCACCCCTCTTTCTCCCTCTTCTGCCCCCTTCTCAGACCATCAGGATGAAGGGGCTGCAGAAGAAAACAGCCATGAGCAGCCTACCACCACGGGCCAATCAATAAAAGAATTGTTGAGTAGCAAGTGTCGTGCGAGCCCTTCTTTCCTGCCCCACATGCCCTGGGGCCTGAACACGGGCCCGTCTTCAGCCCCGATCCTGAGGGAGAAGCAACTGGAGGGCCGGGCTCCCTTGGGGAGCTGCGCCACGGCGACAGGGGGAGGGAGGCGGAGGGTTGCCAGGGTCCCTGGGGGCCCGGAGCAGGTGTTTTTGGTCAGTGGTCAAGAAGGGGAATGGGTGCAGCCGTCACCAGCTCCTTCGCACCTCAGGAACCTAACACGGGGCTGAAAATGGTGCAAGGCCCTCCTCGGAGGTGCACAGAGAAGAGCAGCGTAGCGATGGAAGGAGCAGTGCTCCCCTGGAGAAGCCAAGGGCTTCAGTTCCAGCGGGAAGACGTGCTGGCCTCCAGCTGGGAGTGCTTGCCATGCTAAAGGCTTCCTTAGGGCTAACTTGTCCAAATGGCCAACATATTTGTTGGCCTCCCTGCCTGGCACTTGTGAGAGTTCCTGTGGATCGCAGCGTTGGGTTTGGGCTCCTCCTGCCACCAAGGTGCCTGAGAGAGTGGCGGAGCCCAGCCCAGGGCCACAGAGGAGCTCAGGGGCTGCAGCACCTCTGCGGCACAGAAGGGGAGATGGAGGGACCTGAGCTTGTTCAGCTTCCCCAAGAGACGTCTTGCTTTCAGATGAGCCTTCTCTTTTACCTCTCTGTGTTGCATTTGATGGTGTCACAGCTTCAGAGTAGGATGGTTGAAAGCCGGTGCCTTGATGGTGGAGTTGCCAGCGCTGTGAGCAGACTGCCTGTCTGGTCACTGCTTTCCTTGAAGATGGACTAGAGGAAAAAAAAAAAGTCAGTAGTTCATTGGGTGAAAAAAGAAAAAAAAAAAAAAGTGAAAGAAAACTTCCTGTAGACTAGTTCTGATTAGGAGCTAAAAGAAGAGAGGGGTTCGTTTCCAGAGGAGATACGTGCAAAGGAGGGGCATGCAGCAGAAAGCCTGCTGTGCTTCAGAGTGGAGAAGTACTGCGGTGGCAGCCATCGCGTGCAGCTCTTCAGCATCAACCAGTGGCGCTGGCCTGTTCTGGTACTGTCATTAGATCATGCAGTACTGATAATATTTATATAAAGACCACCATCTGATTCAAATTTTTACACATTTTTTAGATATAGTTCACAATGAATCTAAGTGGCAGATGGAAAGGGCAGGTAAAGAAAATAAAATGGGAATGTTAGCAGCCTGGGACAGTAGGCATTTGTTGAAAATATATGTTGTGGTCACATGAGAGCACAGAGCTGTTAAAGGATGATGCCCCATTTAGTAGGTTTAGAGACTCCAATAACAACTGTCTGATAAAACAGACAAAGCTTCGGGAGTGATTGAGCATAAACGGTATAAAAGCTGAGAAAGAAATTCTAAGTTTGATTTATCAAAATCACAGCTGCCTTTGTAAATCCCAAAAGGGTTTGACTCTTGACAGCATTGTGCAGCAAGAGTAGCCATATTTGGTTTTGTTATATTTCCGTACCTTACAGTAGACATAAACCTCTTCAATGGACTTTGTCTTTTAAGCTCCCTGCTGACCCGAGATTGGAAGCTGGAGCTGGAGCTTGCGCAGCTTGGCTCCCTCAACAACCTGTGGGGAGACCTGGATGTCTTGGAAGGGAACCCAAGATGGTCAGCACAGTGAGTTGACTAAGAGCCAGTGGGAAGCTCTGCTCAAGCCTGTATCTTCCATCTTAGACCTTTTGCAAAGCTTCCCTGAGAGCTCAAGCCACTCCAGGATGCAGAGGTTGGAACTGTGCATGTACCCCTTGTCTTAGAGAATGGAATAGACCCAGCTTCACCAAACAACCCCAAAAGCCCTCTCAGTTTAGGAGAATAAAATAGTGAATGAGAACTTGGAGAACAGTGACTAAGGTCCTGGGCTGTCTTTCCCCAGAGCAAGTATTTAAACCAGCATATTTTTAAAAATCCTTTTTCCATCTTGGCTCTGTCCATTCTTCTGACCCAGAGGATACATTTGTCAGCACATTAACTCAGTTGCACAGCAGGAACAGAGGAGTAGCCTCCTGTCTTCATATCTGTGTGACAGCCTGCAGCAGCAGCAGGGTGGTTACAAAGACTTTTCCTCATCCTTTTGAAGGACCATGTTCTCAATGCTCCTGGGCTAAGGAGGTTGAACCAAAATATGCCTTTTCTACAGCACTATTGCTAATTACTATAACACTGTATAGGTTCTTATGTTTCTTTGTTTTTAATATTTTGCTCAAGTTAAATCTGTAAAATAGGATTAGTTGTAAATTACATGCATTGATGTTGTCATACTTGAACTCAGCCACTTTTGTGATAAGGCTGGCTGCTCTGAAAATGCCCATTGTCCTGCTGTTTTGGTTTGATATTCTTGTCAGCATCTAGCCAGTGGCAGTGTGCCAGCCAGGCAGAGAAAAGGCTTTCACTGGGAAGAACCTAGGCATCCAGAGAGGTGAAAGGGTCACGGACTTCACAGATAATTTTAATATTGTTTCAGTGATGTAAGATGACAAGAATTTACCTATTAATTTTTCAATATATGGCACAGAAATGGAAAAAAGACCTGCATTTTTCAGTATCTGAATTCTGGTACTTTTTTATATATTATTTTTTAAATGAGCTATCGTGGAGTCATGTATATTATTTATGGCAACCTAACAGAAGTTTCATTGAGTCCTTATAACCTTACCCCTTGGTAGTCAAGCAGAATAGCAGTTCCTTCTTTCCATTTAGGTCAGACATGTAACTTTTCCTTTCTTAGAAATGAGAGTTCTCTAAGAATTTACTTCACTGCTATGCTTAATATTGAAATTACGTATATTATTTTTATTTTTAAATGTTACAGAAGTTAGAATAAATAGGCATTCTCTTACTCTAACTAACGTATTTTGAGGAGTATTAAGGACTTTTTATGCATATTATCACGATTTTACTCTGATTCAGTTGTGTCATACCAATGTTGGTACAAATGGGAATAGGCACTGATCTATAGCCTGCATGGTTTTAATAGTGTCTGGATAGAAGTTGCAAGTTAATATAAGGAATAGCAAGAATGAGGTGATATAAGCTAAAATGGATCAGTTTTAGCTAATTTTAAAGTGATCTAAAATAGCATGAAATAAACAGTTTGAAAAATGGAAATCGGTGTCTTTCCCTTCCTTTTTATCCTATGACTTTGCATTGATTTTTCCTGCAAGAAACTAGAAGCCACTACCTAATTGTCAATTAGGAATGTAAGTAAGTTCATAATACCTGCACCCATTTTTGTAAAACTTGCAGACTACGTATACCATAGGCTTGCAGATAATGCAGAAATGGGTGCGCAGAAGTGAATGAATTACATACAATCCTTTACAGTCATTTGGCAGAATACTCCAATTGTTTAAATGTGGAGGAAAATATAGAAAGCTTTTGGGTGCATTAAAATATCTCACTGTAGAAGCAAGTTATGATGTGATGTTAACAGAGTGGCATAATACAGCAAAACATAAAAATAGCCTTTGGAAAATATTCCAGTAGTAATGTGTTCATTAAACACCATATGGAGAAGTAACTAATCCTATATATGATGATTCAGTGGGATAACCCACAGAAGAATTTCCATATGGCATTCTTAGTGTTCTTCCACACATCCATGTTTTTTTTTCTCTAACCCATGATTATATTATGTTTGCAGATGCACTGCTGATACTGAAGATTCAGTCCCAAAAAATGAGAAATTCCATTTTATGTACAGCGGATGATATAAACATATAATCACTTACTAAATACTGTTATTTGTACTCTTGGATAGTAAGACAAGGTAAGAAAGGAGACAGCATTTCTATTTACGTGAGCATTACCCATCTGTACTAAAGTACAGGAGTGCCAGTGTTTACATTCAGATACTTGACTTTAAATTCACATTAGATAATGAGGATAGCTAAAAGATTCAATTGGACTGATTTTTACAGTTACAGTTTACAATATATATATTTCTCACAATTTAAAGGGGTCACTTTTCTACTTAGTAGTTTCCTTCATTTATGTATTCTGGAATTGGGAAAAAAAAAAATCCTTCTTACAAGTCCCCAGTATTACTCCAGAAATCAATTTGAAATGATTTTCTACCCCATTAGAGAAGCCTTCTACATGAAGTTACTCCATATTTTTGCAGGTTTTTTTTTTTTTTTTACTTACATAAAGGCAGTCCTGAAGGTAGCAAATTGATACATTAATTCATAACTGTTCTCTCTGTACTCTCCGTAATTTGTACTTTCCAAAATATAGAGTACAAAAGGAGCATGAGAGCAGGAAGCAGTATAGAGAGTAGAAAGCATCTGACCAAACAACATAAAAGTAAATGTATGCTTATGATAGGTTTAGTATCATCTTTTCTAACATAGACAGACTTAGTGACCAAACTTTACTGATCGAGTTGTTATATGTTGAGAGAATGAGTGGTTGCAATGTTTCCGTCAGTTCACAGTCTGCTTTGACCTATTTCACACCTTCTGTTAGAAATAAATGTGTTTTTCTTCACTCATCAGTCCTTTTGTAAGGAAGCAGGCAGGTCACTGACATTTTAAAATTTAGACCTTTGTGAGACTCTAGTTTGCGGTCATTTGCTCTGTAGAGAAAACTTGACCAATGGAAAATAGGGCCAGATTTTTTGATGATGCCTTTCAAAATGCCTCAGTGAAATAATATATATCTTTCAATATCATTTTCAAACCTCAAGCTTCTTACTTTATGTTCACTGATGAGGAAAGAATCTTTCTTACTTATATACCCCCTGCATGGTGAGTTGTAATTATTTATGTCCTACATCTGTTTAATCACTTTGGTCACCATCCTTCCAGGGATATAGTCCATGTATGGAACACCAATTCTTTGCCTAAAGAAAAATTTTATGAGCTTCTAATACTTGCCAATCAGTTAATTTTTTTAAGATTACCTGCAGATGTTTTATTTAGTATTCATTTACACCTTTGTTCACTTTAATTTTGCATCAGTGCTGCTTATATATAACATTATCAGTGTAGCTGCATACTGTTTCTCATGAGTGTGATACCAGTACTAAACTTCACTTTTGAGTGTGTTTAACATTTTAATATAATTGCTGTGAAAGAAACACCTTTTTTTGGTTTCCAGTAATTTGAAAACTATTTGGGAAATCAACTATAAATGCTGCCCAACAATGTTTAAGAATAAAATTGCTCTGAAAGAGTCTTCACTATGACAATCTATAAGAAATGGACAACATCCTCACATGGTAGCAAGGAACAGGCATCCTTTGGCTACACCGGTCCCACAGTTAGATTTACCGTAACAGTTTGCACGTGCACATATGTGAGAGCAGCATAGGCCTACCCAGTCCCAGCAGAGAGAAAGAAATAGAGCCAGTGTTAGTACAGCCTAACTACTGAACATGTGCACACTTACCAACACTTTGGCTCTTGCTTACCTTCTATGTGTTGTTTATCCAAGTGTAGTCACTTGTTTTTATCCAAATTAGATAAATTAACACTAAATAATGTTTCAGTAATTTTTAAGGTATAACAAACTATGGCAAGCTAATTATTCAAGCTATAACTGCAAAAAAAAAAATCAGGCTACAAACATTTTATTGTAATCTAAGCAACATGAAATACCGCATATACAATACAATATTCCTTTTTCCGTAGCATTTGACAGGATTAGCAAAAAACATTCTTAGTTCAAGGTACATTTGTATAACTGTGTCTGTGTTGTCAAGTTTTAAAAATATGCTGTCAGAGTAGTTAAACTGCTTTGCACTGAGACTTTTACTTAATTAAAAAAATCCTATTTCTTATTGTTAAATATGGAGTAAGAATGAATTGCAAGTTGTTTGTTTTTGTTTTGTTTCTTTACTTGCTTTTTTTCGGCTTTTCTTTTCTTCTGCTTTTTGAAAGGCCTGTATTCATAGTGTAACTGGAAAACAGTACCCCACAGGTTTAACTCCTCTCCCCTTCCCCCAAATCTTTGAACTCTTTTCAGAACTACTGAATTAAGAAGAATTCCTTAAAGTAAAAGAAGTAATTCCAAACATCTCACTTAATTTCTTCTGGAGCTGAGACTGTGACTCAAGGAAAAATTGAGATATTTTAAACTTCCCAATATACTACCCTCTTTGCCTCTTTGCTTGTGTAATTAATAGTTATTATGTTTATTAATATTTCATACTTAACTGTTTCAGAAGAAACAGATAGTACAATAACCATATTACCTGCTCCTGATACTCACCTACATCTGAAACAGAACAAAATTAAATATTAGCATAAGATGTAGGGAGAAAATGTAACTAATTTGTTCTGCTTTCTGTGTATTTTTGATGAAACTAAATCAGCCTTAAAAATGGGCAAATTTGCTTTTGGATCTGCTTCCACCTAGTGGTGTAAAGATAGATTGTGATTCTGATGAGATACCAGGCAGACGCAGAATTAGGAAAAAAAAAATGTTTTTTTTTTCCCTTTACTTTTGGGGTGTGTGGGGTGTGTGAGGGGGTGACTATTTAGCTTACATGTAAGTTCCATTATTTAAACGTAAATGTTCCTGACCTCTGGCATGAACATTTTTTTTCACAGTTTATTTTGTTTACTTTTCAGTTTCTTGAATTCACAATTAAAGTTCTGCAAGAATCATCCGTTCAGCAGCAGTAAAGCTTCATTCCGAATGCTTTAACATCATTCTTCAATGATTTGGTTTCACATTAAAATACAAGAGCACAGTCACCTCTCTGTGACTCCTCGCAGTAGCAGCGTGATTTAATTACTCTGTAGTGATGGGAATGTTTTCGGCGCTGCCTTTAGTTTCATTTTGTTTTCTGGACCTTTGTGATTATACTTCTAGGATTGTTGATTTATCACACTGACTTCCTGCAGATTGTGCAGCCTGGGGAAGCCCTACGGAGTCATTAACAGCTTGTGGCTCGTCGGGCTGTCTTTGGAGAAGGCAGTTCACGAGGATGATGGGCTGGCAAAGGGACACAGGCAGTGCGGGGGGCACCGAATTTTCTGCATTTTTCAGATGTTTCCTGCTTTACTGCGGCCGCAGAGGCTGATTAACGAGACGCTGTTTACGCAAGAAGCCCGGCGCTGCCAGACGCGGCCGTGTTTGCTTTCCAGTGAGCGGCCTCGCTGCGGCAACGCGCCCAACGGCCGCCAACGGCCGCGGCGCCGGGAACAGACCGTTACGGACGGCAACGTCCGCG
>NW_020455590.1:8643-75772 GCF_003342845.1 Nothoprocta perdicaria
CGGGCGGGCCATGGCGCCGAGGGCCGCTCCGTGGCGCTGGGCCCTGCCCTGCCTGGCGGCGGCGGCCGCGCTGCTCTGCCCCGCGGCGGCCGGTGAGTAGCGGGGGAGCGAGGCGGCTGCGCGGGTCCCTGCGCGGCAACATGGCGCAGGGGCGAGGCCGGGCGCCGAAGCCCGCGGCGGGGCGGCCGCCCGCTGCTCTCCTCCGCCGCGGGGTGAGCGGGGCGCGGGGGTGGCCCTGCCGCCGCCCCCGCACCTGCCCCGCGGCCGCCTGTCGCCCCGCGCCGCGGCAGGTGAGGCCGGGCGCTCCCGCGCTGCCCGCGCCGCTGTCAGGGCGGAGAGCGGCCGCGTCGCCTTCGCCGCCCTCCCGCTGAGGGAGAAGCGCCCCGTTAGCGAGCGGGAAGCCGAGCGCTCGGGGCACCGTTACCGTTACCAGATGCGCGGGGCCAGGCGGCCGTTGCCCCCGTGTGGAGACGGAGTTATAAGTAAAGATTAGCTGTGTCAAAAACAATCTTAAAATAGTGCTGCTCGAGCTTTCGGTGAGGATAATAGCAGTGGGTTATAAAAAAAAAAAAAAGTGAAGGCCAGATGTTTAATGCAGAGAAGTATGGTGGTAAAATAGAGCTGCCCACATTAAAGCCGTCTTCGAAGCTGACTTCCTGCCTTAATTAATGGATTGCATTGGCAGTGCTGGCAGGAATGAAAGACATGGACCATGTAATACTTAATTACATTAAGTATTTATCACACAGTGTTAAGTCCTCGATCTTTAATCGTTTATGGACATGTGTTATAGTGTTGCTTTATAGTTCTTCATTCTGTAAAGACATTTTTAGGGAGGAAAAAAGAACAAAACAGAAAATAGCTACAGGAATGTAATAAGACATGGTCTAGCTCAGCTGTCCCTTGGAAAACCTAATCTCATACCGCTGAGATAGCAGATCCTGTCGGGGAAGAAAGCGTAATGTTTCTCATTAGTTGAGCATGAGTGAAGTTGTGAAAGGAAACCTGGAAAACTGTTAGTAAAACCAGAGAAAATGTGACTAGTAAAGTGTGAGTAGCAAGATAAGAGACTGACTGGAGAGATGTCGTAAGGTTATTTCAGAAGGGACTGACTGTGGGGAAGGTTTGAGAATGGTGCTTGGGATGGATAACTTCAGCTCAGTATAGCCAAATAAATTTCCTGCTAAATCAGGATGCCGTCACTTAATTAGAATTTTGTCTGAAAGGAATTGAATGCCTGCAAGGTTTAGCATATTGTTATCTCCTTGTGACCCTCACTACTGTAATTGATCGGACTTGAAACTCAGCTGTAGAAGTGGTAGATGGAGAATTATCCTCCTTACATGTTAGTTGATGGTAAGCGGGTTGAGAGCCACTGAAAAGCAGTGGCCAGTAGGCTAGAGTTTATTAAACCCTCTCTGTGAAGGAGGCTTTAAATGAAAGTTGTCTAGGATATTCATAAACTCAAATCTTACTGATGTATGCCATTAAACTTTCAGGGACTTTAATCTTTGTAAGTTTCTAATGCTGTGGCTTTGTAAGGGGGATAAAAAAGCTATTTAGCTAAGTAAAACGGTTACTGAATTTTGAGTGTGGTGGAACCTGTTAATGGTGAGTCTGGTTCTTGGCATGAATCAGCTGGCTGGATTTAGTGGAGGGAAATCCGCAGAGTCCTGTGGGTCTTCCTCAAAGCAGAAGACTTCTGAAGCCATCAGCAACATCTGTTTATCCTTTTCTGTGATGGTGGGAAAATGGCAAAACCATCAAAGACAATTTTACAATTTCATTCTTTCATTCTGTTGTGTTGTAAGCAGGATTTTACTGCTGCCTTCGTTTATTGCAAGCATTTGGCTGTGTTGTTTCTATTTATTAATGGAAATATTCACCAATTACAAGCTCTGCTCTGCTTTGTCCTGTTTCCTCTTCAGAAAGTGCAGTTTTCTACATAAAAGTATAACTTGAATCTGTAGTAGCCATTTTATATTGTGATGGAATTTGTTTCAGACAACCTTTTCTCTCTCCCTCTCTCTCTCCCTCTCTCTCTCATTCTTTTCCATTTCCTTGACATTTTCAGGCTTAAATGTTCCAGGGTTATTTTCCTGTCAGTTTAATATTAGAGAATTTTGGATTTGATGGTGGATTTACTTTTTAGACAGGCTACCTTCCTGCGATAGCTACAAGCTTTCAGATGAAAACAGATGTAAGCTTGGATTTATTGAAGAATTATTTTTAAAAATGCATGTTGTTGGTTCAGTAGGAATCTGTTTAGAACTGGTGACTGTGTGTTATGAAATATTACTTCATATATTTGGTAAAATTGTACAGATTTTTATTGGTGTGGTATTTAGTTCAGATAGAACTGAGCAGAAATATGTAGTCATTAGAAGTTTGGGATTTGGAGGGAGGGTTATGTACTCTGGTTTATATATTTGTGTGAAAACTAGTATGTGGAGATGTATTTAGACATAAAAGGAGCTTTGAAGGAAATTCTCCTTTCTAAGACATTTGTTAGAAAAATTCCCAGAGCTAGTATGAGGATGAAAAGGTGTCTCAAGCAGTTGTGCAATGCACTTTGTTAGCCAAAGTGAACTCTGAAATGAGGAAGAAATTATTTGGTTGGTAGGGGGAGAAAAACACAACAGATGATGCTTTAAAGATGCATTTTTTAAAAATCTGAGTGCTTCTTAATTCTCAGTGCTTTAGTTCTTACTTGTTTTCCTGAGGTGTTCATATATGTTTGTCCTTTATCTATCATCTAGATCAGCAAAACTTCTCTTGGTCATCCATCGCTAGTGAAGTAATTTACAGCTCTGTTCTAACCTTTAAAGAAAACAAAGTTCAGTCTGCAGCTGTGTTCACCACTGTGTGTAGTGGGGCTCCTGCTCCTGCTTCCTTTTCCCGGTTTCCTTTTCCTGATTGCTTCTTTCACTTTTTTTGATTCTTCTGTGAACCAGTTCAACTCACAAAGACATACAGACACCTTTTTTTTTTAATCACCTTATTCACTTTTATTTTTTCCTAGGTTAATAAATTGAATTGAGTCATGAAGGGATTTGGCAGGTGCCAAATGAAGTGCATGGTAAATAGCAGCCGTGTGGCTGCAAGTAGAGGCAAGGCCACTGAGCCCTCCTTTGGGTGGCAGTGAAAGTTTGGGTGTGATTCTGGGAGGCTGGACAAGCTGGTTTGAATCTACTTCAGCACAAAAATTTTTCAAATTCTTTTTGCCTTCTGGGAAGGAAAATTTCTCCCAGTGGGCTGTAGAGTAGCTAAGATGACCTGATGACCCATCAGTTGGGTGCTTCTGTTGGGAAGGGAGAGTTAAGTGCTTCAAACCTTTTAAACCTATTTCCTCCCCCCTTGCTTTTCCATAGGCTTGTCTTGTTGTTATCATGCAAAGGACAACTTAATGTGTCGTGATGTTTGTGAACAGGTAAGCTTATTTTAAATTTAGTTTGTCCTTCAGCTTTGAAATCATGCCTGTAGTTGATGATGTAGCAAAATTAGGGCTAGGATAAATGACTATGTATGAATACTGTTCAAAAATCTGTTTACTTTATTCATATAGTAATACAAAGAACAACTTGTGCTAAGTTTAAGCTTGAAAAATGTTTTTATACAACTTATATTTAGATTTGTACCTCTGGGTAATAAACTTGCCTACCTTTATGCAAATAGGTGTGTGTGTGTATACATACATATATGCGCTTTGCTGACATACAGTTTTCGTGTTAGAATTGTGTCCTTGAATCATACTTGTTCCCTTTTGTTGGCCTTGTTTTATATTGTGGAGCTAGTAAAGCACTTAACCTGGGTATGGTGAAATTTATATCTATTTGTCATCATATTAGCAAAATCTTTTAATTTCTCTTTTCCCTCCTCATGTTTTTTTCTGAAGTGCAACAAAATTCCCTCTCAGGTTTCCAATTGTTAAGCCAAACAACAAGTCTTTTAGGCCTGTCACATAAGATATTCTCTCAGTTTCTATAGTTATCCCAACAGCATAAGTTTATCTCTTTGAATACAGGTAACCAAAATTATACATAAATTTTTGCATAAACAAAAGTACTATTCAGTCTTAAGAATCATGTTAAAACTTATATACAAGAAAGAAAGAACACTGTCTGGTGTATGTAATCAAAGTGGTTTAGTTGCATTGAGTTGGAATTTGGAATAATCTATCCAAATCTTTCATCTGTTCTAATGGTTTGTAGCTTCCAGTTTATTGTATGAGTTCCATTAGGCATTGTGAATGTCTGGCAAAAAGCGTTGAGCTTTACTGTCAGATTTCTTCCCGTTTTTGTGATATTGTTTGTAGTACCTCTCCGCTTGGATAATCATAGAATCATGGAATGCTTAAGGCTGGACGGGACCACAGAGGTTATCTAGTCCAACCCTCTGCTCAGGCAGGGTCACCTAGAGCACGTGGCACAGGGCTGCGTCCAAGCGGGTTTTAAAGATCTCCAAAGAAGGAGACTCCACAAGCTCTCTGGGCAGCCTGTGCCAGGGCTCTGTCACCCTCACTGTCAAAAAGTGTTTTCTCAAGTTCCTGTGGAACTTCTGGTGCCTCAGCTTGTGGCCGTTTCCTCTAGTCCTATCTCTGTCCACCACTGAAAAGAGGCCGCCCCCTCCTCCTCACTGCCTCCCTTGAGAGTAGGCTTGAGATAATGAGCATTAAAAAGTGGAGTGTGCCAGGGACCTGTTCTGGAATGTGTCCTGGATAACATCTTTATCGGTGCCCTGGAGGAGGCAACAGATTTCGCTCTCACTGAGTTTGCAGATAGCACAAAGCTGGCAGGAAGGGTTGATAACCTCAAAGGCAGAGCTGCCACCTGGACAGAGGGAGGAACAGAGGGTTGAACCAGCAGGAAAACTCAATGCCAAGTCCTGCACCAGGGAAGAGAGAAGGCCTTGCAGCAACACAGGTTGGGTGTTGATGGGCAACCCTGTTGGAAAGGGCCTAGAGGATGTGCTGCCAGCAAGCTGGATACAAGCTGCCCATGCGGCTGGCAGCAAGGGGCACATCCTGGATTGCATTAACAGAGCAGAGCCAGCAGGTGTAGGGAAATGATCTGTGCCTTTAGACAGCGCTTGTTAGAACACACACTGCATCCAAGTTGAGGCTCCTTGCTGAAGGTAAGATGCTAGTGAGCTGGAGCAAGCTGAGCTGCCACACAGGGCTGCCAAAATTGTCAGGAGGCTGGAGCACATGCCTTGTGAGAAGAGGCAGAGGAAGCTGTGCTTGTTCAGCCTGTGGAAGAGAGGGCACCTCAAAGCATCCTCTGACACCTCCGAGAGGGTTGCTGAGAAGACAGAGCCAGACTCTTTAGTGGTGCATAGTAGGAGGGCAGGAGACATTAGGCAAAAGCTGAAGCTAGAAGATTCCAGCTGGGTAGGATGAGAATCTCTTTCACCACAAGAATAGCAGGGGATCTCAAACTTTAGAGGCATGGCTGGAATAAAAACCTGAGCAATGTGATCTGACCTTATAGGGTAACTTGCTCTGAGCAGGAGATTGGACTAAGATGGTCTTCTGCAAGCCATTCCAGCTTGAATTATTTTATGGTTTGGTGACCCTGGAAGACCCCAAATACCACTGCAATTGTTCTTGCTCTCTTTTGTGAAATGAGTCCTATTGTTCTCCTTTCTATGAGCTTATCAAGTTGAATACTTTTACTTGATTTCATAGTAAAACTGTTAATTTTCCTTCTGAAGGCTCTAAGTTAGAACCATGTTTCTGTTATTCCTGGGATTTCCATTTTCATATCCCACACCAATATGTCTATCCCTGTCCTTTTTGTTGTCTGTTTTCCTGTTTTAATTTAGAAGTGTTTCATTTATTTGGACTGTTGCAAAAAAAAAAAAAAAAAAAAAGCTGTAAACATAATTTCAGATAAGACAGAAAACAATTTAGAATGTGCTGAAAGCTCAATTTAACACTACCGTTAATCCTTTTTCTTTAAAAAAAAGGCAAAGATTGAGATAAAGATGTATTTTAAGAAACTAGAAACATTATTGCTGACATAAGGAAACGAGACGAGCGTAATAGTACAAAATACTCTGAAAGAGATGAAAAAGAAAATAAAGGTGAGAAATTCACATGTTTCAGAGTTGTTCATGAAAGTCAATAAGATCAAGTAAAACTTCCCTGGCATAGGAGTAGGAAGAGATCTCTGGGGTCCCTCTAGCCTAACCCTCTTGGAGAGTGTGAGCTTTGACCTTAAATGAAGTTGCCCAGGGCCTTGTTCAAGCAAGTGCTGAGTATCCTCAAGGACAGACTTTCTACAAACTTACTTGGGAACCAGTTCCAATGTTTAACTGCTCTCATGGTGAAGTGTTTCTGTTTGGTTTTCCCAGTTAGAATTTCTGTTGCTGCCACTTGCTACTGCTTTTGTGGCTTTCTGTTGGACTCCCTGTAGCTCATTAACAGCACTGTTGTGAGGAGGCACAAAACTGGATGTGATTACAGACTTGGCCTCATGGCTGCCAAGTAAAGGAATGGTCTTTGCTCAAACCGCTGGCGATGCCATTGCTAGTTGCTGACCTGTTTTCGACTACTTGTCCACCAGGACCTTAGACCTTTCCTGAAAAGCTGCTTCCTAGCCAGTGAGCACCCAGCCCGTAGTGATGCGTGGTGTTATTCCCCCCAGGGCCAGGGCTTTGCGTTTGCCTTGGCACTTTGTGAGCATCTTGTCAAGCAGTTGCTGCAGCCTGTTGGGGCTCATCTGAGTGGCAGCTCTGCACCAGCACACTGGCCACAGCTCCCAATTCTAGATCCTCTGTATACTCGCAGAGGATTTAATCAGTTCCTTTGTCCATGTCCCCAGTCAAGCCATCAACACTACCAGTTTAGCACTTGATTTATACCATGTCAAAGTGACTGATGTTGCAACTGCTGACTACTAATCTTTGAGTCTGGTCAGTTTGTCTGCTGCCTTGTAAACCACCTATCCCACCCGTTTTTTTGTTCGAGAAAACTGAGAGGCCATGTAATATCCTTATAAAAGTCAAGATGAACAATATCCACGGAATCACAGAATATTTAAGGTTGGAAGGGACCTCTATAGATCATCTAGTCCAACCTTCCTGCTCAAGCAGGCACACCTACAGCATGTGGCACAGGGTGGCATCCAGGCGGGTTTTGAAGACCTCCAGAGAAGGAGACTCCACAACCTCCCTGGGCAGCCTGTKCCASKGCTCTGKCACCCTMACAGTAAAGAAGTTSCTYCTCACCTGGAGACGGAACTTCYTGTGCTTCAGCTTGTGGCCATTACCCCTCGTCCTATCGCTGGCCACCAGTGAGAACAGCYTGTCCCCTTCCTCCCTGCATTCTCCCTTCCTGAACTTATACATATTAATCATTTCCCCTCTGAGCCGTCTTTTCTCCAGAGAAAACAGGCCCAGCTCACTCAGCCTCTCTTCATACGAGAGATGTTCCATTCCCTTAATCATCCTGGTTGCCCTTCTCTGGACCCTCTCGAGAAGCTCCACGTCCCTCTTATACTGGGGAGCCCAGAACTGTACACAGTACTCCAGGTGTGGCCTCACCAGAGCTGAGTAGAGCCAGTTGCTGCCCACTTTTTTTTATTAACCCTTCTTTCTGTTATAGAAAGCTGTTAGCCATAATTTGCCTTGATTTGTCCCGACTGCCTGATCCCAGTCACCTTTTTATCTTTAGAGTGCCCTTCCAGGGCTTCAGAAGTGTGTGCTCAATAATCTGGGGACTGAGACTAGGCTTACTGGCCTGTGATTACCCACATTACCTTTCTGGTCTATCTAGCTGGATACGATGGTCGTCTCCCTTCAGTTGTCAGGAGTTGCTTCCAGTCACCATGACCTCTGAGATGTGTGGACAGGCTGCCTTACGCAGTGACACTTACAGTGGCAGGCTCGCCCTTGGCACCCTCAGTTGCGTCCCATCTAGTCCAGTGGCCTCGTGTTCAGTTCGTTCACTTAGATGGTCCTTAACTTGATCTTGCTCCTCTGCACGCAGTATTCGCCTCCTTCCCTGCCCTGTCAGTTTTGATAGCTTATTTAGCTAATGTGGATTTTTTCCATCTTTATTCCACATCAGTTATTGTTCTGGCTTTCTGGAAGGAGTTTACTTGTCTGAGATAATATGTAGCAGAACTTTATCTTTCTTTTTCCTGAAGTTGCATAATATTTTGGGAGATGGGACAAATGCTCTTTTTTTTTTTTTTTTTTTTTCCTTTGCCAATTCATAATAAGCTCCTGCAAGGAAGCTTTTGGGGATGAAACTCCACTTCCAAAAAAAAAAAAAAAAAAAATTAAAATTGCTTTCTTCTATAAAAAAAAGCAGTGTATTTGAGTAGCCATAGGGATTAAGAAAAGGAAAAATTAATTTTACAGGTGTTACATGCTATTACCCAGACTTATCAAAGAGTAGCTAGTATTGGCTTATTGAAACTTAAGCTAAAAAGGGGGAGTCACATTGAAAAAAATACTCATTTGTTGTTACATGTCTTGTTACATGTTTGTGTGTTTTAAAATGTGTTCTGTTTCTGTTATAAAAGATTTTATCCTCTAAGAGTGATTCACGTTTGAAGCATTTACTGCAACGAGCACCTGAGTATTGTCCAGAATCAATGGTAAGGCTTATTAGCTTTAATAAAATATGTGATCACACATTAATAAAGTCTTTCTTGCAAAAATACAAGTTTTAAGTGATTCGTAGAGTTATTTCACTTGGAGTTTTGAGGAGATAAAGAATCACAAAATGGTTGAGGCGGGAAGGAACCTCTAGAGATCATCTAGTCCAACCCCCTGCTCCAGCAGGGACACCCAGAGCACGGGGCACAGGGCGGCATCCAGGTGGGTTTGGAAGATCTCCAGAGAAGGAGACTCCACAGCCACCCTGGGCAGCCTGTGCCAGGGCTCTGGCACACTCATAGGAAAGAAGTTCTTCCTCCACATGGAGATGGAACTGCCTGTGTTTAAATTTATACCTGTTACCCCTTGTTCTGTTGCTGGTCACCACTGAGGACATGCCTGTATATACATCTTTTAGTCTTTTTCTCTCATATTATGAGGGCTATAAAACTTCTTAAAATAAGGTTTTCATATGATTAGTTTTTGTTTGCTTGTTCATTTTTAAGATGTCATATGTAACACTACTTGCAGTCAGACAGGATTTCACAACTTTGCTAGGTGTTCTGGTCATGCCAGTTTTTACAGAACGAGCTAAAATTGGCTTATATTGGCAAGAATTTTGTGTTGGGTAATTGTCACTTTAGTCCCATGGAGGTTGTTGGCAGTGACCTCTTGGTCAGCAGGAAAAAGCTGACAGATCCTGCCTAGGCTGAGGCAAGGAGAGCCTCATAGTCATTTCAAATGTATAGCCATACTCACAAAATTGAACTAATGCTTTTATTGGTAAGTAATTTTACAGTTTCATAACAGTTATTTCTTGTATTAGTGTGTGTGGGGGAATCTGTATCCTACTTGGAGCATCATCTAGTTTATCCTGCCTGTCTGTCTTGCCTATTGTGGGGGTGCCTTAAAGCCCTCCTGTTTTGTTTCGTGTGTTGTGGGAGGTTGTTTGCCTGTTTCCAGTTGGTAGAAAGAAATACTAGGTCAACAAGTTCTCCCCAGATCTTGGTTCTAGATAGACCTTTGACTGTCCACTTTGACTAACCCATTGCTGATTAATTCTCTAAATACTGGTGAGAAAGTTGACCAGCTAGTGTAGTTCAGATTATTATGGGATGTTTTGTACCTATAACAATATTCCTCTTGATTAGACATTCTGTAGGTGGCAGCCTTGTCAAGGCAAACATAACTTAACTTAGATGACCTAGTGCCTCCTTTAAAAATACTTAAGGTGTAGATGAGTTCTACCAATAGGACACTTAAACTGCAGATGGAATATGCTGAAAATGGTATTTTGGATCTGTTAGAAACACTTTTATATTGTAGACTTTTGCTTAATTGCACTTTACTTTTCAGGGAGAAGTTTGGGGCTGTATCAATTCTTCTTTGCCAGGTAAGATATACTCGTTCATTGTTGAATTGGTTTGTTTATTTAAACACATACATGGTTTTATCTTCTATCTACTACGTGCACCTACAGACTTAAAGTAATACAACTTAAAGTATGTGTTTCTTTGTGTTTTTCTTTTACTCCTCAATTGTTACCATATGCATTTTTTTCTTGCAAAACTTTTCCCGGTTAGAAGTTGTTGGATATGTTTGTGTAATTAATCTGTGTCTCCTTAGAGAAATACCAAAGGGTTTTGCCCATTTAAAAATTCTCTTATTTTTAGTTTCAGTATACCTTAATCTACATAAGTATACTTTAATACAATACAATTATGGATTATTGCAATTTTGATCAGCTACAAATTTTTTTCTTTGGAAAAAAAGAGCAATTGAGAGAAATAGCAGGAATGAGACAGACATAATTTAAGTGGTGGAAAGACTCGGATAAAGAACCAAACTACTTGCTACAGGTGGGTTTGGAAGACTAAAGCATGGATTTAAAACAGGACTGTTATGTTAAGAGAGATTAAGATAGATGAAATAGGACTTGGTACTCTGTATCTGCTTTGAAACACTGAGTAAAATGAGCATGGTATAGGTGAAAAAGTGGTGGTGAGGAAAGAGTGGTGTAACAGTGTTATATTGCTTACTTTCACTTTTTTTCCCCTCCCATTTCAGAGGCAAACTGTAGAATCCAGTCCATGTAAAGGGATTTGGTAGTTTGATTTTTCTAGTATCTATAATATATTTTGAAGTTGCAACATTTTTTTTCTGTCATCTAAAACCTGATATTTTAAAATCAAAAGTAATACCTAATCTTTCCTGAAACTTGACTGCTATTCACAAATAAGTGTTGATGGATTTTCTGCAAGAGAGGAATACATATTTTCTTTAAAAGTTTAGGTTTGTGTTAGCAAGTAAAAAAGTATTTGAAATCTATGTCAATGAACCACTGAACCAGATGTGAGACCTCTTTGCTGCCTTTATGGGGTGATGTCACTGTCATCTGGTTTATGGAAAAAAACCTACTTCTTCAGTGATGATGGAAACCGTAATTTGGTCTTGTGATAAAAGTGAAATACTCCTGTAGTGCCCTGAGCCTTGTACCTTCATGAAGCCCATAAAGCTTCTCATGCACCCTGTGAAGCTTCTCATTCTTGTGAAATTACATTGCATAATTCTGTTATATTTCTTCTTTGATGTGAGCTGCTTCTGGAAAAAAAAAATCCTAATTGTTCTCTAGTGATTCCATGACCTGCAAAAATTTTTTAAATTACTGTTTTAGTTTCTACAGGACAGTATTACAGGAGAAGGTTTCATTCCCTTTCTGGGAAGCCAGTACAGTTAAGTGCCTCTCTGAAGTACCTACACATCAATTTATGCAACATGGTGAACAAACAGGAGGAAGTAGAAGTAGATGCGTAATTAGAGGGCTGTTATTATAACTTGGGTCACAGAGATGTGGTTGGAAGGTTCCCACATGTGGAGTTTTGCAGTGGATGGACACAAACACTACAGGCAGGCCGATGAGATACGGTCTAAGTAAGTGGGCTGATACCTGCCTGATCTGCTGGGATCAATGTGGTTATTGGTGGCACCGAGTCCAGCTAGAGGCCAGTCACTGGTGGCGTATCCAGTATTGGAGTCAGTGCTGCTTACCTCTTTGTTACTGACCTAGATGACCCTCAGCAAGTCTGCAAATGATGCAAAACTGGGAGAGGTGGTGGACACACCAGATGGCTTTTGCTGTCGTTGAGAGAGACCTTGCCGTGCTATAGAAATGGGCGGAGAAGAATCTACCTCATAAAGTTCAGTAAAGGGAAACAGTCATGTACCTGGGGAAGGCCTCGTGCGCCAGAACATGCTGGGTCCCACCACTTGGAAAGCAGTTTTGCAGAAAGACTTGAGGATCTTGGCAGGCAAGTTGTGAGCCAGCCATGTGCCTCAGGGCAAAGGGGGCCAACAGCACCATGGGTTCTGCTAGGAACACCACTGGCAGCAGGTCAAAGGAAGCAATCCAGGGATCCGTCCATAGGCTCGGCACTGGTGAGACCACATCTAGAGTGTTGCATGCATTATGGGGCTCTTCAGTACGATAAAATCTTAGACATGCCAGTGCACGTTCAGCAAAGCCTTAAGTTGTCCCTTTAAGCAGAGGAACGTAGTGCAGCATGTCATGTGAAGACGGACTGAGAGTGCTCTTCAGTCTAGAGAAGAGAAAGCTTGCGGGGTAGGAGAGAGGGTGATTTTATTAACTTGCATAAATTTCTGATAGGAGAGTCTAAAGAAAACAGACCACTCATATCAGTAGTAACCAATGAAAGAAGAGGCAATAGGCACAAATTAAAATACAGGAAATGCTAGCTAAAGTTAAGTCTTCTTTTTGTCCTGTGGCAGTGATGGAACACTGGAGCAGGTTGTCCAGAGAGGTTACAGAACCCCTGTCCTTGGACATGACCAATATTTGACTCAACATGGTCTTGGACAGTTGGCCTCAGTGGACCCAGCTTTCAGTGGCGGGGGTAGTACAGACGGTCTCCAGAGACTGACTGAAAAGACTTTTACGCTTCTTATTGTCGTTCTGAACAGTACAGAATGCTCACCTGTTCATTTAAGAGTGGATATTAGATACCTATTTTGCCTGTGGGGTTAAATGCACTAAGTTGCGTAATTACACGTGCTAAATCACTTGTAATTATGATTTACTGTCTGATGCGTACATGTATCCTTAGGGTATTTTCATTGTGGTTTTATTTTCTCTGCTTCCTTCCTTACAGTAACTTGTTGTGACTGTTACATGTTAATGTTTTGAAGCTGAATTGCCAGTCACTTCATTACTGTAGTTATTACACCATAAAATTGTAATGTTCTTGTAGCTAGTATTGAGCTTTCTATCTCTACCCTGCCACTCCCCATTTTTTTCACTTAAACCCTTCACAATGGTTTTCTAATAATTTTTTTATGGGGTCATCATCAAAAATTAACTCTGTAAATAAAATTTTCTTATCCTTGCCAGTTCAGTGTTGTACTTTTAAAAGGCTTAAGACTGGATATTTAGGAATGTAACAATTCTCTGGAGAAAAAAAAAAGTCCTTTATTTTCTGAAAGCAACTACTAATGAGTGTTTTAGTAGAGAAGCTCTTTTTAAAAATCTGGTAGATGTCAATGTTTGTTTATTAAATCTAGGAAGCTTACACAACATTAATTTATTTTAGGAGAATGGTATTGCAAATTAGAAAAGCTTCTATCTGACTGTGCACATGTGATATGATTTGTGTTCTGTTTATATTTGATAAATAAAGTTGCAGGCTGTTGTCCATAGAAGGCATATTTTTGTTTATAAATGCATGTATTTTCATTACTTTGATTACAAAATTAATTTATAGGTTACTGTAATAAAATAGCAATTTGTTTTTAAGGAGTTGCGTTATCAGACTCTTCTTCACAAGTTTATCTGCTGCTCTGAAATGTTTTGGGGAGAGGACCTGAGCATGGCTGGAGCTTATCGACATTCTTAACATGTCATATATTTGTAGTTTGGGGTTTTACACTGTGTTCTAGTACAAAGTACAGATACTTGGTTCTTGTATCAGAGTTGAGCTTTAGTAAAAGTACATATGGAAAACACAGGCTCCATCTTGCACAGAATAGTGCTTTACAATCAGTATTGTGTGCTTTTTATTTTTATTTTTTTTCCATTCCCTAAAACCGCACAAGTAGATTTGGCAACAGAAGTTTGTGGAAATGATTCTCATATTAACATATAATCTCTCTTAATATTAGCTTGCCTGTATTTTAAAAGAACTTAAAAATATCAATATTCTGCTGAACTGTTTTGACTGCAAGGAGTCTGTGTAGAGCTCCACATCTGACAGTTGTGAGGAAACAACTGTTACATATTTTTAAGGCCTAAAAGACACTGTATGGAGCAGCTGATTTTGTAACTAACTGCAGATGTGTATTTCCACATATTTGTGTGACTTTCATCTAGACATCTGTTTATTTCTGGAATTAGTTTTAAAAATTGCAACAAACTTAGAATTTTTGAACATTGATAACAAACTGGTGATTTATGCATGACAGCCATCTCCTGAATGCTTTCAGAGAGTTGCTCAATCTCTGAGAAACTAAGTCCTTACCCAACTACGGAAATAGACTGTAAAGTTTTTTGTGGCCTTCATATCCTTCTCCACTAATTTGTGCAATTTGGAAAGGAGAGCCAGGACTGAATAGAAGAGAATTCAGACAGTCTTCAGATTGGTGATTGAACCCATTTACCTACAGGGTTTTCAGAAAGTCCAGACCCTTGAGATGAGACAGAACCACTTAAAACTGGCCAAATGCCGGCTGGATCCAAAAGCTGTTCCACACCTTTGCCTCTCAGCCTTACCCTGGCCCCACAATCCTGCCATATTGCTTGTGTCAAGCATTAATGTTTTAACTTGCTTTCTGAGATTTGAATTACTGTTTTAATATGCTGAAAATTATGCTAATTTATCAAAAACATGATCTCCTTGTAAACTTTTTTAAACTGTGTTTTCTTAATTTGCCTATTAGAGTGTCATGAGAGACCGATACTGGAAAGGCTATAGGCAAAGGCAGTTCTACATCATCTGTGTTGGCAACGCCAACACGGTGTATTAAAAAGGCAATTTTGTTCCTGATAAATCCATACTACCAATTGTTTTCCATTCCTTACAAGTAATTTCTGATTTTTTTTTCCAAGCATTTTTCCCCAACTCCCTGGTCTGTAACACCCACCTTATCAACTTCCTCTTTCTAAATCTAGGCATCCCATTTGACTTTCCAGAGTAGGTATTCCTACTGGGCTTTGGAATACTTTTTAAATTAAGAAATTCATTGTTTTTTGCCTTTTAATATTAGCTTATTTTTTCCTAGATAGAGGATATAATTTGAATATCCTAAAAAAAAAAAAAAAAAAAAGACTTTATAACAAAACTGGAAGTGCTTCATTTGAGCTAAGTATATTTTCACTAAGGAAAGAATAGTGGGACAAGGTATAAAATGAGCCTAAAGACTGCTTTCTAGATCAAACTTTCTCTCTAATTATTTCTGTCTTAAAGGTTACATGTGAAATAGGTAAGGGAATGCATTCTTTTGGTTTAATTTCTGATGTCTTGAAAATATCTGTGAATATAGACCGCTCTGGAGGGATCTCAAGAAGAGATGAAATAAACTCTTGGCAAGAATTCTTTCCTGTTTGACTTTATATTAAGAAATAGGGACAATGAGAATAATGAAATAAGTAGGGGAAAAGAAAGAGAAAGGAAGACAGGAGAGTTAATTCAAATATCAAAATGTGCTAATCAGTGAAATAAACTACAGAGGAAGCTTGGAGAAAAAAAAAAAGTAAGAAACATCATATTCTCTGTTGAACTTGATTTAAAATGATGCTATTGAAACCTACAAGAAAATGTGTCTGAATAAGAAAAAGATCACCAATACAACATTATTTTACTGTCTTATACTGACTTACACCTTAGATTAACCAGATGAAATGATCAAAATTGCAATTAAGGGTATAGAAGTCGCTACAAAACAGCAAAACTTATAATTAGGATTTGTGAAAGAGAACAGGAATTATCATACTTGAAAAGTAACCGACTTGTGGGGGCGGGAAAAAGAAAATGATGTTACAATCTCTCTTGCTACTGTCATGTGAACTGTCTTTTTATTTTTAAAGGAGTTCTGAAGAAGTCTGATGGCTGGGTTGGTTTGGGTTGCTGTGAGCTGGCCATTGCTGTGGAGTGCCGGCAAGCATGCAAACAGGTACGGCTTTCTCGTTTTGTCACGTGCTTTATGTTAAGGGATGGGATATTGTATTCATATTGCACTTTACCTGTCATATTGACGTATTTCTGTTGTGAGCTTGAGGTTTAGGACATTTTTTATAGCAAATTTTAATTATTATATAAACACTCTTCAAAATTGCAATACTTGACAAGAAATTTGCCAGAAAGCGTAGCTCACGGTAAATTTCAGACACCAAAATCCAAAATCAAAGCAGAGGATTGACATTTTGAATATCAATTTTCAATAAAAAAGCAAATGTTCAAGTCTACTAAGTAAGAATTTAATATAAAGAATTACCCTTTAATATGGATGTATATTTTTAACAATATTGTAGGAGTAGGCTCTTTGCTATGACTTGATGACCTGGAAGAGGAAATCTTAAGCTCAGGATTAGCATTTTCAACGTGAAAACTTAATGTTTCTTTAAACAGCGTGTTGTGTGTGCATGTGTGACGAGGTACATGTGCAATCCTGAGTAGGGAATTTCTGGTCTACAAGATACGTCAGTTGAGTAGTGGAGTCGGTCACTTGCCTTCTAACCTGCTCAAGGTATCTTACGGTTTTGGAGCTGGCTTGAGGTGTTTTGAGAGAGCTGTATGTTGTGATTAGAGGGGGCAGAACATCATTTGCTTTTCGCTCAGTATCTTGAGGTAAAATACAAGCTCTTTAAAACATAAAAAAAAATAAATAAAATAAAATTCTAATACTATGGTTTGATGCTTTAAAACTTCAATGCTTTGTCACCTCTTAAGTGCACTGTACACATTACTAGAAGGATTTGGGTAATTTACTTGCTTTTTCTCCTTTGAGTCAATAGCAAACTAATGTTTAATGCCTGCCAAAATATTTTGGCTTGGACATGATCACTGAAATCTAACAAGAAGAAAAAAACCATGAAGTTTACTATTAGGATTGCATTTTAATCTGTAATTTGGATTGCAAGTTAAGTCAGCTTAGTCTTACTTGGCTACCTAAGCAGAAATAATTTAGTCTTGCTTTTCTGCTCCATCTTCTCCAGCGTACTGTGCTGTTACCACATGATACCTACCTATCCTGGGGTCTTTCCCCCCACTGCAGTGTGTGGCATTGCTTTTAGTAGGGAATGAAGGGAGGGAAGTAGATCAGCCAGTGGTGGTGACTGGAGGGATATCCCATCCTGTTGATTTGGTCTAGACAACTTTGGGACAAAGCTGTTCCCACCCTGCCAGCCATGAGGAGCTTGGGGAGAGGGTGTGCATCTTTGCCTCTCACCTGCATAGCTGGGAGAAGACAAAAGCGTTGCTATATCTAAAGGGCCTGGGCTAAGGGGACCCCTGGGAAAACAGGAGAATCCAGCAGCAAGTGTCTGAACCGAATGAGTGAGAAAGACCTCATGGGCCACAGTAGACAGGGCTAGGAAGTACTAGCTCTGTGAGGGAAGGTTTGAAACAGCCTGAATACAGTGAAAAGAGTTGGAATACAGTAAAAAGATTGGAAGCCCTCGAAACAGCAAATTGGGGGAAATCATTAGTGTAATTAATGCCACTCCTTTAGTTCCATAAGAGAGCTAAAAAGCAAATAGACGTCTGTTGTTGTTCATTTTACTGTGTAAGGATCATCTGAATTCACCTAAAATTCACCTGAAACTGAAGGTTGTGTTTAAGAGTCACCAGTGTCTTGGGACCTGCCTTACTTTTGACTACTCGGCTGATAATGTATTTTACATTAGAACCTTCTAAATGCAAAGAGGTTGTAATACTGTGCAAATAGGTGCCTCTAGTCTGTGTCTGACAGAAGCACTCTGCCTTTTTTCTATATTATAATACCAATTTAATTGCTTAGTAATGTGGATATGCTTAAGTCTTACTGTGTTTACAGCTCAAAAGTGCAGCAGCCTTCTCTGAAACTACAGAAGTTCCTATGAGAGAGCTGTCCTACCACTTACTAAATAGAGATAATCCATTTAGTTTTGCTTTGCAAACAGTAGGCATGTGATTGTTGCTCATGTACTCTATCTTTTTTAGTTCATAGTAATTTCATAACTAAACCTGTAAAGATTCTGTCACTTTGGTTATACTTCTTGAAGCTTTCTTCACAATCTCTGCATAAAAATAGTTATAAAGCTGAGAAGTGCATCGCTTCGTAGAGATAGGCTCTGCGACTGGCTTTTGTGTGCAGTGCACTGTCTGGTGATGTGACGTTCCAGTCACAGCCCCAAATACGTTTTTGTGCTGCTTTAGAGAGATTTTTCCTTAACCACATGGAAGGACTATAGTTTCTCAACCTTTGATGTTATCATATCAAAACTTTCGTCTAAAGAATGCTCTAGTGACAACTGTAAGCATAATACATACATTTTATATCTTTTAAGTATATTTTTAGTCTTTCTAAAATCTGAGAACCATTTTGCAATTTAAGTGTATGTCTAAGCCAACGGAAACAGTTTCAGAGTTCCTAGTGTATAATCGCTTCACCCTTATAATTCATTTCTGAAGCAGTGACACATCTAATATCCAGTCTTGCACAGATGAAGGAGAAGGAGTTCCTGGCAACACTCAAACAGAAGAAGGCATTATGCAGACCATGAAAGCAGGGACAGGTAGCTGGGAAGAATACAGGGATTTTGTCAGAGTATGCAGTGATGGGACTAGTAAGAGTAAGGCCCACTTGGAATTTAATCTGGTAAAGGGTGGGAGGGCAACTAGAAGTAACAAAAAGAACACTATGGGAAATGTGGATGTGCTGCTGAATAGGGCAGAGGCCCTGGTAAGAAAGGACATGGAAAAGGGAGAGGTGCTGAATGCCTTCACCTTAGTCTTTACTGGTAAAGCCATCTCTCAGAAATGTCAGACCCTGGAGAGTAGAGAGAAAGTCTGGAGAAAGGAAGACTTTCCCGCTGATGGATGAGGATTTGGGTTAGGGATCCCTTAAGCAAACTGGACACCCACAAGTCTGTGATTCCTGCTGGGATAGCACCCATGAGTGCTGAGGGAGCTGCTGAAGGCTCTTCTCCATCATCTGTGAAAGGTCACTGTGTGATCAGAAGAGGTTTCCAAGAACTGCAGATGTGCCTGGTGTTTTCAGAAAGGGCAAGGAGGACACAGGGAACTACAGGCTGCTAATCTCACTATGATTTCCAAGCGCATAAAGGACAAGGAGGTGATCAGGATTAGTCAGCATGGATTTACCAAGGCTGGAAGAATGATTGAAGAGGAAACTCATGAAGCTCAGTTCAGAGTCCTGCACCTGGGGAGGACTAACCACATAGGCTCATCCAGGCTGGGGGCCGCCCTGCTGGCTTAGGAGCCTGGGCGGGCAGCAAGTTGAGCAGGAGCCAGCAACGTGCCCTCTGGGCAAAGAAGGGCAGTGGTATCCTGGGCTGCAGTAGGAAAAGCATTGCCAGCAAGTTGAGCTTTTTCTGAAGTTCTATGTGATTTGGGTCTTAAATTCGAATGGATTATGGATTGATGAAGTTAGGATAGTTCTTACTTTGCAACGTGACTTTTGTTTTCATTTTCTGAGTGAAAAAATGTCGCTGTCTTTCAGGCATCTTCAAAGAATGATGTTTTAAAGGTTTGCAGAAAAGAATATGAGGTATGTATGTATGTATCTGTATCTTATTAAAAATCAATGTATGTGTCTGTATCTTATTAAAAATCAGCTGGTTTGTAATTCCTGTAAATGTGTTCCATAGAAGGAGTTACCTTAAAGTACTATTTCTGGATGTACTCACTTCCATTCAAAAGTAAATTGCCTTTCTCTACAGTTTTGTAAACATGCAATTATTAGGCTTGCCCTGTTTAACAGACTTGCATATGTCTTAATTTCAATGAAAAAGATGCAACTTTTAAAATAGAGATAAGGATTCTAAAAGAGTTTGTTTTCTAGGAATTTGTCTGCCTCAGACATTCATTCTTGGAACTCACACTGTGAGAAGCATTTCAACTCATATAATGGGAGATTCATCTTTAAATTGATCTAAAGAAGTTATTGTAAAAGAGAATCTTTTAAATGGCCTTTTAAATATAAATTCTTAGAATTAATTAGTTTTATTAGCTTCAATGAAACTATATATTCTAGAAATTATGAGCTTTTTTTGTTCTTAAAATTAATCATTAGAATATTTTCAGAATATTCTGTCTCTCCTCTCTCTGTCTCTCAATTTTTTTTAACACAACAAAGATATTGTATTCTGCTAGGACTTTCTTTCCCTTTAAAAGGTTTCCTAATTATAATCCAGGTCCCTCCTACCTGCTTTCATCTCCTTTCCTCCTCTCTTCTGCCCTAAACTAGTTAATCCTGCATAATTCCTGTTCATAATCAACAGTGCAAAATAGCAGACAAATTTGTATTCTTTAATATGGACAGAAATGCAACATGTTTCCTATTTCCAGGAAACATTAAACAAACTTTGTTTTTTCCCTTTGGTTATTTTATCAAAGGACTGTAAGGAATATTTTCCTAACGTCTTTATTGAAGATCTATAGTTTGTTCTCTTGAAAATGAACTTTGATTTTTAACTGATCTTTCTCTTCTCATGCTATGATATGCTGCTGTCCGTGTCTGTAATCTTTCCCTCTATTATGCTGGCATGTTTCCTTCTTTTTTCTGGATTTCTGCATTGCTGTAGGAGGTTGACCAGTATGTGTTGAAGGAGAACGAGAAAGGAAAGGTAAGAACTTAAAGAACGTCTACAAAATGGCCATCCTATGTTCTTTTCCTAGCTCTTCTTTTTCCAATTTTGTCTGGAATTTTGGAAGGTTATTCATCTTTCTGTTACTAGGCAGAAAACCTTAATTCTATATGTTTGCAGTGCTTCTGAAGAGGAGAAGCAACACTTCTAAAGAGGAGAGCGAGAAATCCTTAAATGATAGGAGAGGAAATAAGTCTTTCAGGTGGAAAAAAAGGCAGGAGTCTGGTGAGGGAGGATGTTGCATTTTTGTTTGTTTTATTTTGGAACACTAGAAGTTATAGATAGGGATGTTATATTGGGGACCAAAATGAAGTCTGTAACATGGTACATGTTGATTATTACATATTTTTTGTAGGGAAAATTGATTGCTTTAATACCTAGCCTTAATGTTCTGGGGAGAGAGGAAGGTAATTCTTATGCTCATAAGATACTCTATGTGTAAAGTTGAAGGATTTTTTTTGCCCAGTGTGTTTGCCTTTGTTTAAAACTTCATACTTTATTATTTAAAATATGTAGATTCAGTTTGGGAATTAGTGTAAAATATCCATTGTAGTGCTTTTTCCTTGGATTTCAAGTCTGTTACTGAGGTGCTGTATGTGTATGATGTATAAGTAAAAGCAAGATGAATTAAAAATATAACTGTAGTTGCCTTTTCTAAAGTACTTTCACAGCTTACTAATTTTCATAGCTTATGAAAACTTTTACAGCTTCCAGACTGATTGAACTGTACGGAGTACTTTGCAGCAGAGTTTTGAGATTAGGGAAGCCCCTTTGAGATGCTTCTTAAGCTTCCCACTAGGTTAGTGAGCACAAAATATGCCCTAAGTCTTTAAGCATACGGCACATGTTCAGAGGGGTCAGGAAAAAAAAAAAGAAGAAACTAAAAATAAAGATAAGGTTGCTAAGCAGAGTTGCAAGTTGCGTGGTAGCAGAGCCACTTTAGCACTGTGGAACCATTTTTTTACAAGATAGATTGAAAATTCTTTTTCTTTTGATCATATGTTTCTGGATTACTTTAAGTGTAGCCTGTAATTCTTGTCATCTTAGGAAATCTTGTAAGCTGATTACTCTATGATCTACTTATACTTTTGATCAGGGCATTGAAGATTTTTAAGTGATACCCTGTTTTTCCAAGTAGTATGATATGTACTAATTCAAAAATTTTAACACAACTCTCTAAATATTGGAAAATGTTACTGCAATGTATCTTCATAAGCTCCTTTTGAAAGATTGTATTGGGGGAGGGGATGCTCTTCTCTGCTTCTCGGGTAGTTGTTTTGTGTCTTCTCTTCATTTTCTATCTGATTCTCATCTCTTATCTTTCACTACTTCTTCCAGCTTTCTACTGTCCTGTTCACCTTCCTCTAAAAAGAAGGTAGGTGATAGTCAAAGGAAGAAGAAACAAAGATATGGAGACTGTACTGAGGATGTTCTGATTTTTACTCCTTTTGAAAGTTCTGTGGGAAGTCAAGGTTCTTTTTTGGGGAAAACTGCATGGAATACACACTTAGGGGAGTAACTGAAGTTAGTTTGTAGTACTTGAATTAGGCTCTGAAGGATTTATGATCATTTTTAAGATGACTGTTCTTTGGTGTGTGGCAAGGGCAGTGCTCGAATTCCCTTTGCAGATGGCAGCTCCACGTCTATGCGCTGCGCACTGCGAGTCCCTCTCAGCACATTTGGAACTCCAGTTCTTGCCGCTTTTCTTCTTGGATATTCTAAATAAGTCATTGTTCAATGACTTATTCTCCAGCTAATTGGCCTTACGAGAGGCTTTCTGCAGCTGAGCAGTGTAACATCTGCTGCCATGTGGCTGAAATATAAAGTGGAAATGCTCGGCATTCTTCATTACAACCAAAAACTAAAACTACTTTTGGTCCTATAACTTCTTTTAACACACAGTATTTAACACTGCTGGTGTTCCTACTACTAAAAGACTTTTTTTTTTTACAATTTTTAAACTCACATTTCAAATGCAGTACCCACAGTTTCAAGTGTTCCAATAAATATTTAGAAAGTATTCAGTGTGCTACAGTATTGGCTTGTTTCATCTTTTAGGATCATAAGATCCTGCTTTAGGCTGAGCTTTTAGTGAATGCTGGCAACTAATGACCCCTTCCAAAACTGCTGACCGCATTTTTCAGGCTCTTATCTAATTGTGCTGATTACTCAGAGACAATAAATTATAACTGAAAGAGCTCTTGAGAACACAGTGAGGGAAATGGTTCCAGAAATATTTTAATGAACAATTAAAACACAGGCCTGTGTGTGCCCTTGGGATGTGCTACACAAGAATTTGGGGCAGACTCTGACCCTGTACTATGCATGTTATTTCCATAGTATTGTTAACCTTATCTTCTCGTGCTTTTTTGTTACTTTTTTGTGGTGGTTTGATTGTTCGTTTTTTATATTCAGAGAAAGTTGGTAGAAAATGCCTTGATTTTGCTGTCCATTGCAGCAAGTGTGACTGCTTCTTCACTGTTTTGCATAAATGAAGAAAATCCTGGCCTTAAGTGTTGATTTTGCATATTTTCTGAGGTCTAAACGAATGTGCAGCATCAAAAATTCCATTTTACTCCATGAAACCTTAGTATGTTTTGTGGCTTTACTCCTGATGATAAATTCTGAAGTAGATTGAAGTGAAGGAGAGATTAACAGGACTTTCACTGCTGTGTTCGTAGAAGGAAGCACTTGGCTTTCTAGAGTGTTTGTAGTTATACTTTTAAGATAGTCTTAATCAGGTAGGATCTGTGTTCAGATAATTTTAACATTGCTAATTTCCCCATAACGAAACAACTGAATTTATTTTTCCACTAGAGTTAACCTAATATAGATACCTTGATTATTTTTAAAAAGTTTTTTCAGGGGGGAAAATGAAGCTTTGATTTATTTATTTTCTGATATAAATATAACTTTATTACTGTCTTTTTTTCATTCAAGGTACAAAAGGCAGTAGTTTAGAGAGGAAAAAAGTGTTCTTATAATTGAAAAACGTCTTAGGAAGGAAAAATTTGCTTCTTCAGCAGAATGCTTTCATGTATGTGTTTGTGTGCGTGTGTGTTTTTTATTTTATTTTTATTTTTGAGCCGTTACCTGCAGCTGATGAGCTCCAAAAAGAGCGAAACCAGTTAGGTCCTGCAGTACTGGCTGAACTCTTGCTTCAGGAGCTTTTAGTGGGGAAACCTGAAAAGTGGCCAATACTGACTAAATGTCAGTTGCGTTTTCGGTTTTTGTAACACCAAAAGATCTTTGAGACTGTTTTCTTAAACTAGAAACTCCCATGTTCCTTGTCTCTGCCTGTCTCTTTCCATTTCCAGTTTTATAATTGGGAATCTGGT
This sequence comes from Nothoprocta perdicaria, assembly GCF_003342845.1. Lineage (NCBI taxonomy): Eukaryota > Metazoa > Chordata > Aves > Tinamiformes > Tinamidae > Nothoprocta > Nothoprocta perdicaria. The sequence goes on from NW_020455590.1 coordinate 32,464, forward strand.
TATAAACTTAGTAATTTTGAGTATAAGTTTCAACCAGTTGGTAAAAAGAAATCTGAAAGAGGATGAGATTAATGAGTAATTAAAACGGATCTCCTCTGTGTGTTCTTTAAATTTCAGTGTTGCCATCTTTGTTCACTCAATATTTTATTCACAAATTCAGAAAAAAACGGAGTATTTGTGTGTGTGTTTATCCTATTGCATTCATTCATTTTTCCATCTCTTGATGATTTTTACCTTCCTTTAGGCAACACTTCTGTTCCTATTCCTTTTCCCTTTACCTGGATGTCTATTTTGATTCCTGATGTGTGGGGTGGTGTTTGTTTGTGGTTTTTTTTTTTTTTTTTTTTTTTTTTTTTCTGTCTTCAGTTATCAGAGCACTGTTTCAATCTTGGTTGGCAATATTAGGTAGTAGATTCAGAAGGAAGCTTGAATGGGCAGAAAAGCTGCTAGTATCTTAAACATGAGAGTTAGTTGGTTAAAGAAGGGATTAACCCTGCATTCTGTAGTGAAGCTATGGTTAGTCACATTACACAGTCATCATTTTTACACAGTCAAACATATCAGCTTAATTTGACAAATCGATGGGTGCATGTTATTCTTCCTGAGGTTCTCTGATGTCTGCATAGCCATGCTATCCCTATGTGTGCCATACTTCCTGGGACATTGAGTAGCTCTCCAGACGTGCCTGAGGAGGAAAGTCAGCACCTTGAGCAGCGCTGTGTCCTGTGGTGACTGTGGGCTGCAGGTTCATGAGATGCTGCTTTAGCAACTCAGTACTTCTCAAAAACGTGTCCCTGTGGCCTCCTGCAACATCCCGTCTTCTACACACGCTCTCTCCCACCACTACCTTATTCTGCCTCTGGCATCTGGCAGGTCCTTTTATGGGGTGTTTTCAGTTCCTAGCACAAGAGGAAAAAGGGAGACGTTTTCTGCAGGGTCACTGAGAAAAATCAGCTCGTGGAGAGTTGATTGTTGGCAGAGCTGCTGTAAGGACCCGCTCAATCATATAGAAGAACTATGGAAGGATATAGGGGAGCAGGAGAGAAAAGTGGAAAACAAATGGAGGAAAAAAAAATACTGCCTCTTCTTGGTAACCTATGAGCTGTTTAAGTGATTCAGGAGTCCAGGGAACTGCAGTTTCCAAGTACAGAAAGAGGAAGATTGTTTATCTGGTTAGAGGACCCTGTTTGTCTCCCTTAAGAGGTGTATGAAATTTGGCAAGAAGATAACCTTGCACCAACCTGGGCCTTGCCTTTTTTCTCCAGAGGCTGAATGCTAGTAGACATACTATAACCCATATTTTGGGCTATTTTTATGTGTACTTGCGACAATTTTTAGCTGAGTTTAAAGTAGCTTCACATCATTATTCTAAGTGTTGTTTGTATTCCATACAAAACCTAATGCTGTCAGGGAGTTTCAGAAAACTTGTATGCAGTATCTGTTTTTGAGAGGAGAACTGTATTTTAATGTGGGAAAGTGGTTGTTTTGGGCTAGAATTCAGAATGCAGCCTCTCTTTTTCAGTGAACTGACTTTAGATTAGTTTACATTGCTCTGAAGCAAACCAATTGGATGTACGTCCTCCTCCTCTTCTAGGTTAACATGTTGGTTGTTTCCCAGTTGTACCTTTTGGCTGCTATAGATGGAGTTGATGGCATATGCTTCAAGCAATGTTTGATTTGGATGTACCGTAATTGGCTTCATAAAACTCTCCCTTTATGTAATTTAAAAAAAAAATACATTCATATTCATTAATATTCCCTTGGGTTTCCCCCTTGGACACCTCTCTGTCTGCAAGCGTGTGTGTGTGTACTTGTAAATGTGCTCTTATTTGTACTTACATGCACCAACTATTCCTTGACTTTTGTGCTCACCTAAAATTTCTTAGTCTACTTCTCCCTCCCATCAGCTTTATCATTATCATGAATGTGGAACTGTCTGCATTTTAGCCTAGAAAGTCTCTGTTTTCAATGGGAAAGACTGTTCTATAGTAAAGATATTTTCTTATCCATTCTTGTTGAAAGAAAACAAGCTTGGTGCTTGTTTTGTCACTTTATGGCAAAAAATACGATGTATAGAAACATTCTTGGTACTCTTTATTCTGTGGCGGGAATTTAGGCACCTGCAGCTTCCTATTTATTCATCTAATACTAAGCAGATTATATCTGAAGTCAGAAGTTATTTCCTTATGTGGTGATATAAGAACAAGCTCAGGTCCCTGGAGCGGGGAGGGGGGGGAAAATAAGTGGCCACTGTCTGTGTCTTGCTCTTTCGCTGAAATATGAGGATTGGCACTATTTCTTGTGGAAAAAAGTATTCCACTGGCTGGAATACTCACATTGAGCTGAGTATGTGGGCACAGATGTGAGAGGAAGGGAAGCCCGGCTCTCTCTTGGTGAGGGAAAAATTTGGCCAGTGATAATGATTATTTTGAGTACTTGTCGATGAGATGACTGTGATGGGTTTATGCACTACGATTAAAATAATAGCAGCAAGGCTGTACCTGGAAGCTTGATGCTCTGTTTGTCTGTGTGATTGCCCATAGCTGTCCGTGTTGATTCTTTGAAATAATAATAATGAATACAAAATTGGGATACATCATATTCCATAATATCATTTCTGAGTCTATAAAAATCTTTCTGTTCAGTTGGTTGAATATCTATGTATTTCTATTCAGTTGGTTGGATATTTATGTGTTTCATCAAGAGTGCAAGCAGAATTTTTTTTCCCACTTTCACTATTTTTACACAGTGCTTTTATTCCAGTTTAGAGTGAATTAGAGCAATAACAAAATTGAATTTGCTCATAATGAAAGTGACTGACACTTAAGTGTGCATTTAAAGCTTTCTTTTAACTGTATTTTTGTTTTGTTTTCAGAATGCTCTCTTTAGTTGTATTAACAGAAATGAAAGTAAGTACGTTATGAATAGTTTCTCTCTTGTTTTCCTCACAAATTCTCATTTCTAACTTTCCTCTAACATTTAAAAAAACTCTGTAGGTCTGTGTTTACAAAGCATGAGTTTACTGTGCAACAGTACAGCAATTAACCGCATACAAACATGCCTGCTCCACCAATAGGAGGATTGAACTGCCTGTATATTTTAAGCCTTCATTTATGTATCGCTTATGCATCTTTTGTATCTTTTCTGTCATACTCCAGTCATTGCTTAGAAACCCATTTGCTCCATATAAAGGCTCTTTTAATTGAAAAGAAATGGATGTTTCTCAGGCTAGTTATTTTAAAATATTTCTGAAGATCTGCATATTTAATAGCGTGATAGAAATGATGAAGCAGAAGGATACCCTCTCTCCATCTTTTAGACAGGTTTTTAGATAGTACTCCCATATTTATTTATCTTCTAATTTTTGCCGAATAGTTCAATCAGATAAGTCTGATTATTTTACTTTAAATAAAAATAAAACACAGGAATATTCAAGTGAGTTGGCTTGCACTGATTTGAACTTTGATTTCAAGGCAGAATTTTGGATCTTTTTCTTTTCTCCAACCCAACAAGAAAACACGCTTTGGCGAGGTACAGATAGGCCCAGTGTTTCTGTAGCTGGTTTGACATTCTGTTCCAGGAATATCTTAAGCATAACTCTGTGGTTGCTTGTTTCTCTATATAGAAACCCTTAGGTTTTTCTGTTTTTGTTCTGTGGGTTCTTTTGTTCCCCAGTGGGATCAGTCTGTTGCAGTTATGCAGGTCACCACACAAACTGTCGGGAATATTGTCAAGCGATCTTTCGGACAGATTCTTCTCCCGGTCCTTCCCAAATTAAAGCAGTTGAAAACTACTGTGCATCTATTAGCCCTCAGCTAATACACTGCGTGAACAACTATACACAGTCATATCCGATGAGAAACCCTACAGATAGTGAGTATTAGAATTATTTTATTTATGAAAATTGTAAAAAGCACTGAGGGTTTATTGTGTAAATTTTATTATACAAGTAGTATTGTTGTATAAATCGCCTCTGTGGATTATATAACTACCTATGTATAGTCATATAAATTTATACAAAGATAAATTTAGGTGTATAAGGGTGCATTGCTGATAACCAGCATATAGATTCTATTGAAGTTCTTGCTTTTCTGCAGAGTTGATTATGCTTACATTTAAAGGAAGTAAAAGAACTACAGTTATTGGAGTTTATTTAAAAAAAAGTGCTTCCTTAACAGTTTTCTTAAAGGCTGCCCATGTAATATGTCTTGGTAGTTGTTACATGCTGGATAATTAACTCCTGACTTTTTATTTTATTTTTTTTACCAGGTTTGTATTGTTGCGATAGAGCAGAAGACTATGCATGTCAGGCTGCTTGTAAAAGAATTCTGATGTCCATGAAAACAGAGCTTGAGATTGTAGACGGGCTCATAGAAGGCTGCAAAACGATGCCTCTCCCGCAAGATCCGCTGTGGCAGTGTTTTCTGGAGAGCTCCAGCTCTGTTCACCCCGGAGTCACGGTGCACCCGCCGCCTTCGACAGGCCTCGATGGGGCCAAGCTCCACTGCTGCGCCAAGGCAAATTCTTCCACCTGTAGGTCAGTGTCTCTCTCTCCTCTTGTCCTGCTTTGAAGATGCTTCAGAAGTTGCCTGGTGCCAGCGCCTGGCCTGCGTCCTGCCGTGTAAATCAAGGACTGACTTCCACGAGTTGTCAGAGATGAGCAGGGTTGGGAACGATGAGTGACACGTTCTGCCCATCTCAATAAGTACTGTCTATTTTAAGGGAATCACAGTTTTCCTGCTTTCATCTATAGCTTATTTTAGCAGAAACACGAGTCTAGTGCAATCTGTGTTCATGGTGGTAGTAGCTAATATTGCAGTAAGCTGAGGAGGCCATAACCAGCTGCGAATGAGAACTAAGGGGAAAGGGATCAGTACAAAGTGTCAAAAGCCAATGATTGTGCTGTGTTCCAAACCCTGTATATTTTACATTGCCCATGAAAGATTGCTTAGGCAATGCATTAATTAAATATTGGAATTAACTATTCCCATATGAAAATCTGGTTTTGGTGAAATAGTGGTGTGTTTGCAAGTAACTCAAACTTCTTTTTATTTAGAGGGGTTATTCACTCGCTTTAGAAAGGGTTAATTCTGGCCTTTTAAGGACACATTGTATGATTAAAACTTTTTTTTCATTGAAATTTAATTAAACCAAACAACTTGAATATGTCAGGATCTTATAGGGAAAGTTTTATGGAGGTCCTGGAATTATGATTTTTGCAGCAGTGCAATTGCTGTAATGTCTTTACTTGCTTGCTCTGATATTTAGTTCTGAAAATTGAAATTTCTTCCACATTTTCAGTGCAGTAGACTAGAATAGTGCAGTGAGGTTCCATATCTTCATTTGTGGACAGTTTCACAGTCTCTGTGAACAAAGTGGCCTGGCTATTTCTGACACCAGGAAAGAAGTGAAATGAAGGCAATGAACAACTTACTGCCTTGAACATCAGGGCAAAGGGATAAATATAGTTTTGTTTGCCTAGTTTTCCTCTAGCAGGAGAAGATGTGACATGAAGAAGGATGAGATTAGTATTTGTTTATTGTGCTGTCAGCCTGGTTTAGTACAGATAAAATTGCTCAGGATACTTCTTCCCTCGTTGGTTCACGTTTCCTGCAAACTCCACCTTTTTCTTTGTGTTTGTGTTAGGTCTTGCAGTTTTATACTATGAAATTTTTCAGTCTTACCAGTTTAAAATCTGGTAGAATTCTTAAACCAAACTGGAAAATTTAGCAGAAAATTTGGAAAGTTTGCTAGTTGAGTGGGGTTATATAAGCACAGAATATGGATTGTCTTACTTATTTTGTGGGCACTAACACAGATGTCTACAGTTAGGCTACTGTGATGAGCAGTGAACATACAGAAAGCTTCTGTTACAATATCAGAAAGACTGCCACTTTTTCATTTGATTGTTTTCTTTATTTCTCTTTCAGAGAGCTCTGCACTAAGCTTTATAGCACGAGCTGGGGCAATTCACAGAGTTGGCAAGAATTTGATCGCTTTTGTGAGTATAACGCAGTAGAAGTTTCCATGTTGACCTGTTTAGCAGATGTACGAGAACCTTGTCAACTGGGCTGTAGAAATCTTACTTACTGCACTAATTTTAATAACAGGTAGGAGAGATGCACTGATTATTTTATAAAGGAATTCCTGTACTTTGGTGCTGTTGTTTTTTTTTTTTTAATAAGATCTGTTTTTAGATTTTGTCACTGTCTTTCTGTAAATTCTTTTTTAGATAACAACTTTAAAATAAATTTTCTTTGGAAGGTTTTTGGAAATGTATTTAAGTCTTGTTGGAAAGTTTACTAGAAAAGCCAACCTATGAACTTCTAAAATGTCATCCAGCATTATCAACCTGCTCCTCTGTCTTATTTTATAAGTAATTGTTGTGATTACTAGGTTCCTGTGCATTATAAAATATGGTTGAAATGCTTTAAAAATGTTATGTTACTCTTAACATTTTCCTGAGAATATTAGACTTTGAACAAAAGTTTGAACAAAGATGAGCTATGTAATTTGCATTAGTGATTCACCATGAAGCATTCATACAGAAGTTCCTAATATTTATGCATTCATTTTCTTTTAAGTCAGCCTTCATGTTAAAAAGTATTTGATCCAGAATTTCAGCCTTGAGATTTTTAGAGCTTCTTTTCATTCAGATATTTTTTCAGTCTTGCTTAATTATGGAAGGCATTTGTGCCTTTTTGTGCTACAGAAGGCTAGCAGTGTCAGAATGGTAGAATTCTTACAGTGAAAAGTAAAGCTTGTGTTGTTCTTTTCCTTTTATGGTATACTTACCATATCTCATTTATTTATTTAAGACCAACAGAACTTTTCAGGAGCTGTAACGCTCAGTCAGACCAAGGAGCTATGAATGACATGAAGCTATGGGAAAAAGGGAGTATTAAGATGCCATTCATAAATATTCCTGTTCTTGATATTAAAAAATGTCAACCAGAAATGTGGAAGGCAATTGCCTGTTCATTGCAGATTAAACCTTGCCACAGCAAATCTAGAGGAAGTATTATCTGCAAGTAAGTATTAAAAAAAAAAAACACCATTTGATGGGTTCTGCCAAGGGTTTTCTTTAGAACTGGAAAGCTACTGTATGATTCTGGCTCATATTAGAGGAGACAAACGTGGAAGGGATGTGAGTTCATATTACCTGAAACTCCTACTTGCTCTTAGTTCAATCTTTATCACTATAGATTGAAGGTGCTTGCTTGTTAGTAAAAGATGTGTGTGTTTCCATTGGAAAGATTATTTTTTTTTTGTTTGTTCATCTGTGCTGCCTATAAACCTTTCTTCTCTTTAAATTTTAATATACTGGTAATTTTCAGCTAACAGAGGAAAAGTCTGTGAAATATATGAAACTTTGAGAATGTCTGTTTGAGTGGAAAAGAGTGGTGATCAGTGCAGGTAGTGAGGTATGAGCTCAAATCTTATTAGATGGTGCTAAAGGAAGGAAATGCTTAATCTTGAAGAATAAAGCTCACATGAGGCCATAGAAAGTATAGACTGACCAGGCCAAAGTAAAGGAACAGTAGGGTAAACAATAGTTCCTGCCTTTGTAGCACATTTTTTTTCCCGTATTCATATATGTGAAGTTTTGCAGATATATATAAACACTTGGTTGTGAGAGGAGACAGGAGAAGTGTAATTTCAGGAAAGGGAAGAAAGTAGAAAGCAATCTTTTTCATGCAAGCCCTTTTTTTTCTTAAAGTAGTGTTCATGAAGTTCTCTCTATTTATTTATCTAAAGATCAGACTGTGTAGAAATACTCAAGAAATGTGGAGATCATAATAGGTTTCCTGAAGGCCATACAGCTGAAAGTATTTGTGAGCTCTTATCTCCAACAGATGACTTGGAGAACTGTATTCCTTTGGATACATACCTGAGTAAGTATCAACATCAACATGCCTGTGCAACGAAACTAAAAACAAAATGCTTTGAATGCTTATGATTGCTTTTAATCATTTCCATTATTATTTTAGAGAAAATTTTAATTTAACTTCAGGAATATAAGTATTTATTTAGCGTTTTAGAGAAGAATTGCTTGTTCAGATTGCTGTTATCTCACTACCTTCATTGCTTCTGTTTTAGGAAATTCATGGAATCACTTCTATACTAATCTGTATCAGATGATAATCTAGCCTATTAAAATGTATTTATTTATTTAAACCTGGCATGTTAATTTTTTCTCAAAATCCTAGAAAATTTGAAAATAGTAAAATTTGGTTAGGAGGAGCTACAATTGAAATAATGCTTCAACATCTAAATTAATATTGCTTCAGCAGCAGTTGGAATCACAGAATCCCAGAATGCTTGAGGTAGGAAGCGACCTCTAGAGCTCATTTAGTCCAACCCCCTGCTCCAGCAGGGACACCCAGAGCACGGGGCACAGGGCGGCATCCAGGCGGGTTTGGAAGATCTCCAGAGAAGGAGACTCCACAGCCTCCCTGGGCAGCCTGTGCCAGGGCTCTGGCACCCTCGCAGGGAAGAAGTTCCTCCTCATAAGATTAATTCCTTTTGGTCCTGAAGAGACAGTGTGGTCGTTCTTTCCATTTAACTGCTGCTTTTACATGGTGTTTTCCGTTTTTCATATGTTGTACAAACAGAACATGGGTAATGAGCTAAAGGAAAACAAAAGCTACTTATGTCATAGAAGTTTGTCAGTAATACCACATTTTTTGTACTTAATCATGGATTGTGGCTCTTGATTAAACTGCTCGTTAAGAGATCGCACTGGTCATCTCTGTATATTTGTCATGTTGACGAAATTTATAGGAAACAAGTTAAAGCAAATTTTGTTTGTGGAAAAATAATTCAGGCCACTATTTTGGGGGATTGAAGATTTAGCTTTTGACATTTCAGGTTTCTATGAGTATAATTAAACAGTAAAGAGCTCTCACAGAAATGTCAAAAGCATTTTACTTAACTATGTGCAAGAAATATGTTTATTGCAGAAATACAGACCCCATGTGAATCACTGTAAAATGCCTGTATTCTGTTTTCAGGCCCAAGTTCTCTAGGTAACATTGTAGAAGAAGTTACACATCCATGTAATCCAAATCCATGTGCTGTTAACCAGCTATGTGAAGTAAATAGAAAAGGATGTCAGTCTGGAGAACTGTGTCTTCCGTACGCCTGTGTTCCAGGTAAGAATTTTGGACTTCTGTTTATGTGATTTTTTTATTATTATTTTATTTATTTTTTATATCTGATAAATATCTGATTTCAAAACTTCTCTAGAAGTTTGCTGGTAACTATTTAGGTCTAAGTTTATTAGTACCCAAGTTTTTTCTTAAGGGCTGTACTGTTGCTCCAGCCTCTCCCTACATTCAGTTCATGGTGCCCATGTTTAAGGCTTTGCAAAGAAGTGACAAGCAGCATAATAGTTTGCCTCTCTTCTTCCCTCTAGTATTTGATTTTTTGTGACAATGATGCAGCCTGTTTGAGCTTCGTCTTTAATGTTTGCTTGTGCATTCGTTGTAGTTCATTGTTTGCGTACAGAAAAAGGCAGAAGTGCAAGACAGACAAGTTCTGTCCCTCAAATCAGTTTGTTTCTTCTGTTTTTGTCTGTTTTCAATCTTCTTAATGGTTGAAAGGTTCTAGAGATTGGCTACAGTTCAGCAGTTGCTGCTAGTATAATTTTAAACTTTCTTTTTTTGCTATTTCTTCTTTACAATTTTAAAACTTGTCTCTTTTACATATTTTTTTCACCAATTTTCCTGCTGTTTCCTGCTGTTTGTGTACCTTTAAGGAGTTCTTCAATGTTCTTCTAATAGTACAAGGAGGGGAGGAAGACATAATAAAAGAAATGTGAAAAACTAGGCTTTGCTTTGAGTCTTTAACTCAGATTCTCTCTGGGGGAAAAAATGAAGTGTAAATAATATATGGCTTGTACAGAACTGTGGAAAATGAGATTCCTTGAGAACTATTGAAATTACCAATCTTTTTCTGTGAAGCTCCAGTTCTGTAAATACTTCAGAAAATTGTCTCAAGCAAGTATCTTCCGTGTGTACTGCTTGTTGACTTTTCAGAATTTGTCTGACATGCAAGAGCAAGACTGTTTCAAATAACCAGCACTGTTGTTTGCACAAAGATGTACTTTCTGTTGGCAGTGAACAAATCTTTTGCTTGCAAAGCCTAGTTTCTGCTTTTTCAAGCATCTGGAGATACCTGTAGCTTTTTCACAAGTCAATCAGTAGTAATTATTTTTGGCATTGGTGCTTGCATACGAATTAATTTAATTTGAACTCAAATTTCTTTTTTGTAGGTTGCAAACTGGGGGAAGCCTCAGATTTTATTGTCCGTCAAGGTACACTTATTCAGGTTCCATCATCAGCCGGTGACGTTGGTTGTTACAAGATTTGTACCTGTGGACACAGTGGGTTGCTAGAAAACTGCATGGAAATGCACTGTGTTGATCTCCAAAAATCATGTATTGTCGGAGGACAAAGAAAAAGTAAGTACTAGTAAGTAAGTAAGTATGTCTTCCAATGGCATGTTTTCCCTCTTAAATAATTAAATATAGATAAGATATGAAGACCAAGGACATCTGAATGCAGAGTGTGCAAAGAAACAAAAAAGTTCATGTCCACATCCCTATGTATAATACTCGGTTCTTATCTTTTTACTTTACAGAACTTCCTAGTGTGCTTTATTTGATGTATCTGTTGTTGTCTTTCCCCCACCACTTACTGTTGTGAGTTTCCTCCAAGAATGAAGTTGCCTTGCTCCTTTCTGAAAGCCAGTTTGTGGGCACACATCTCCATATGTGTGCGTATATATATTCTTGCACTGAGCCTGGATCCAGGTTTCGGTTTGTTTGAAGAACTTTCTTGTTTCCTGCTCCAGACAGCTGCACGGAACTAATCATTGCAGCTTGTTTGCTTGTTATGACTTAAATTCTGTCTGCAAAGATTGTTGCAAAATGATAAAGCCTAAAATGAAGACTGTTTCTTTTTACCTATTGATGAATTGCAAGACAGGAAGAGAGAAATGAGCACATCAGATGAGTTGTTGCATCCCGCCTTAAACGGCTTCAGAGTTTGACAGTTTTACGTAAAACAAGTTCAGGAAGAAATACGTATTTATCAAAACTTAACATTTAACAAGATGGATTGTTGAGAGCCCTATGGGCCACTCTTGAATGCTTTTTGAGTGTATTTCTCATGACAGCTTTAGAAAGTCATGGTTTTAAGAAAGTCTTAATTTGGGCATGCCTTTAAAGACTGAAGTGCTTGCTTCTGTGCTCGACTAATTTATCAAAAACACATGTGAAAGACTTTTTCTTGAAATGATTAAAACAATCTAACGGAAGATAAACTGCACGTGTTTAAAAGAATTCAGCAAGGGAAACGAAAGGAACAATTAATACTGCAAATATTGTATCTGTTCAGTGCACATGAGTTTGTAGTCCCTGTGGTATGTGTGCATTGATTATATTAATTTACATGATTTCCTTTGTTTTAAGGCCATGGGACATCCTTTAGCATAGACTGCAACGTCTGTTCTTGTTTTGCTGGGAACCTGATATGTTCTACGCGGCAGTGTCTGAACGAGCATAGCTCGGAAGACGAACGGCGGAAGTTTACAGGTAACTTTCCAACCCACAGAAATCCAAGGCTTGTTACTTTTAACAAGATTAGCTCTCCGGCTCGCAGTGTTCATGGGAAATGTCTGGTAATTTGATACGAAGATTGCCTTCAAGTATTTGTTTCCCTGTGTCTTTTTAATAAAATAAAACAAAGGTAGTACTGGAAAATATAATTCAGGAAATCTATAAAAATGGATCGAGACAGGAGAGTGCCCCTTTAGGTAAGAGAGGAGGAATTTGGGCATTAAACGGGAGAAATTGAGTGTATTCAGTAGCGAGACTGTAGATTAAATTCTCTTCCAACTACCTGTACGTATAAATGCTATGGGTAGAAGCTGCAGCTGGAGACACGGTACATGTCTGCATTGCAAGAGGACAGAGCAGCCTTAGTGAACCCTCCCGTACTTCCCATCACAGAAAATAGGCATGCGCCCCATTCCCGTTTGTGCTGCTCTTCCAGGCTTGCCGTGTAACTGCGTGGACCAGTTTGTGCCCGTGTGCGGCCGGAACGGGCGCACTTACCCCAGTGCCTGCATCGCCCGCTGCGTGGGCCTCCAGGACAGCCAGTTCGAGTTCGGGTCGTGCATCTCCAAGGACCCCTGCAACCCCAACCCGTGTAATAAAAACCAGAGGTAAAAGCAAAAACGCGCTTTAAGTTCTTTAAGTAGAAAGTAATGGCTTTCTACTTTTGGGGCAGTGAAGAAAAATAGATATAGGAAGAAACTATATTCTGTTTATGGTGGTTCATAATGGACTTAAATGACTTCCAGCTCTGGGTTTTGTTTATGTAGTATTAAATTCGTTCATTCATAAATGCATTGTGCAGGTCTTTTAGCAGTAAAACAGAAATATTACTTCAAAAATAGAACGGCCAAATTTTGTTGAAATAGCATGAATTGATGGGACACTTTAATAGTTTGTCTCTGCTTGATACTCCCTTCTCTTTTTAAAAAGAAAAAAAACATGAAATTGAAGGCTGGACTCAATCTGGCTTGCTCAGTCAGTAATGACCATACTTTTTTTTTTATTGCCAAGATAGGAAATATCTATCACTCTGGAATGCTTAATCTTCTCTTGCACAATGAGATTGATATCGTTGAAAACCTAATCTCTGCACAATTAGTGGGTTTTCCAGGTAAGGAAAAAAAAAGCTATATAGACAAAAATACTAAATTATTGCTATGTAATAGTGACAGGAGAAAATTAGACATTTGTTACAGAAGTAAAAGTGTGCGACTTTGAACAACAGTCTCTGTCTTCAATTTTCTCTGTGTTGTGCAATACAGTCTGTCTTGAATTTTACATGTTCTGTTTTGAAATAAAGCCACTACAGGAACTTGTGCAATACTGTGCTGTCATGAAGGCTGATGATGCTGATACTTTTTTTTTTTTTTTTGTCCTCCTTTTTCTGGGCCTTGATGCAGAAAACACTCATTTTGTACTTGTAGTAATAGCTAAAGCATTGGAAAGTATGACTTTTAAAGCTGCATTGAGGATGTACATGCTCTTTTTGCCTTTAACTTTGAAATTTCATGATTTTTGGTTTTTTAGGAAAAAAAAACATTTAAAATGTCTCTTGTGTACTTTGAATTCACGTAAGGCCTTACGTTGCCCTTACATTTAAAGCAATTTCTAAATCATTTCCAGTATAAAGGGAAAATGTGTAAAGCATGGGATAAAAAGAATAAGGGCACATTGCATATGATCCAGGCAGCGTTGTGTTCATTTATAGAAAAGAGGTTGTTGGAAAATCCATTTTGACCCTTCATCAGTCTATTCATCAAGTTCTGCTGGCTGGCAGTGCTCTAACTAGCCGAGAGATCTCTTGCAGGAAATAGGGCAAATGTTCTGCAGATTAGGCTGTGTAAGGTATGTATTTAATACAAAGAAAAAGGGGCAAGAATTTCTGCTGTTTATTGCTCTTCTTAGCTGTGAAGTGTTAAGAGGCCTAGACACACCCAAAAGGAAATTAGATCAGTACTAGATTTTCCTTTGTAAAGGGAGAGTTGGGCTTGACCTCTACAGTATTATCCTTTTCCCTTGCAGTTTGCTGTTTTGATTCTTCTCTGCCTTTGCTTAAATATGTATTTACAAATTAGAGCTTAGAAATAGGCAAGAAGTTGTATTTTTCTTTGGGGGGGAGGGGAGGGGGAAACAACTTTTTTTCTAAAATATATAGAACAATACTGGGCTAAAAGATGGATAAAAGGTCCATTTTTATTGAGAATATTTAGGCTTTTTTCACATCCAGTGGCTAAGTGGGGTGCGAACAAGTTCCTGGTTTGTCTTGAAACTGGTTATGCGCTGTGTTGTGTCCCTTGCTTTTCCTGCAGTTCTCATTGGCCACAGTTAGCTCTAGAGCACTGCAAAAGCTGTCACTACTTAAGATTCTTGTCCTGAGTGTTTTGAGACTTTAAAAAAAAAAAAAAAAAAAAAAAAAAAAAAAAAAAAAAATCCTGTGTTGTGATAATATTGTCACTTTATGCAGGTGCATACCAAAGAAGCAAGTTTGCTTGACAAGCTTTGGAAAGTTCAAATGCAGCCAACATGAATGTGTGCCAAGGCAATTAAACTGTGACCAGACACGGGATCCTGTTTGTGACACAGACAACGTGGAATACATTAACTTGTGTACTTTGTACCAAAAGGGAAAAAATTTATCGTACCGAGGACCGTGCCAGGTATGAAATGGTTGTAGCAATGAATATCACATGTTCTTTGATGTTCGGCTCTGTCATATTGTGGTGGTTCTGGCTTGCAAAATGTTTTTGTTGAAAGTAATACTTCAAAAGTATAATTTTAACTTTGCTCTTAGAAAAGCATTTGGCACAAAATGATACCCAGGATTTTGTCAAATATGTCTCTGCTTTAATTAGCAGTTGCCTTGGAACAAATTAAAAGTTTTGCTTCTGCTTTTTTTGAGGGGCAAATACGCTGTTTATATGAAGTCTTTCCATATTTATTCACTATTAAAGCTTACCTTGAGGTACGTTTGTAGCATTTTTTTGTGGTTTCTTGGATAGTTAAATGTTAATTTTCATCAAGATGAATACTATTTTTAAAAAATGTAAGTTAATGATCAGTTGTTATTGGGCACATGTAGATTTATGCTAAATCCATTTTTTCCAGACTTATTTTGAGACAATTAATGAATATGGTAGTGTTACCTGTAAACATAAATAGCAAAGTTAAATGTTTGGGAGTGGCTGCTGTCTTGGCAGCAGCAACTGCATAAAAGTATTCACTCTTTTGTTTGTGCCCTACGTTTTTGCAAGCCTCTTGTTCGTGATCTATTTACTCTGTAAATAGCAATTTACATCTGTAGCATTTTCCTTAGTTGCTCTGGATCAGATCAATCTTGAAAAAAATACATTAGAACAGGTTATTTACTCTGTACCACCATCCCCTACACTGTTTGTCACTTCTCTTGCCTTACCTGTGGCCCAGGAGATACTCTTCAAAGCTGCTGGCCTACTGCTTATGCATTAGCCATCTTCATTTTTTTTTTTTTCCCTCAAATAATCAATGTGAATTTGAGACCTTTTTATCTCAGCTCATCACTGTTCTTGAAAGTGGAGAATGCTTCTTTGGATCTTTCCATATCATAAATGTTTTTAACCCACTTTATTTCTGCCTTCTCTTTCTTGCAGAAATATATATATTTTTTTCCAGCAGTCGTGTTCAATAAAGATAATTCTCATTGCCCATCAGATACTTCATGAGATACTGAAGGAATGTACCAGCTTTGAATACTAAGAATGGAATATTGTATGGCTTTCCCTCCCATCCCAGCAGTTATAGATCCAGTTGTAACCTTGTTCAGGAAGTCTTTGACACTGCTAGTGCTAGGATTTCACTCTCATGATTTCCTGTTTATAGGGAAGAGGACATACGGCATACGTGAGATATGAAGCTCTTGTGATGCTCACCTTGTCCTCTGTACATTTTATTGTTAGGTGTGTGGCATAAAGACTGCAACAATATTGCTATTTTAGAGGATGTACAGGGATTAAATAATGTGGTGACCTACTTGAAATATTAATTAATAAAGTATTTAAACCTCAGCAAAAAATTACATACTGAGCTGTTTCATTTCACAGGAATTTGGACAACAATACTAGTTGTACCTTCTCTGTGAAAGGTTAGTGATTACACTTAGGAATTACTACACTGTAGTAATTACAATAGGAAGAAATTTCATTACATATCATATTTGCATGTATTTGAATCAAATCACACATTAGAAATGCTTTTATTAGAGAAAAAGATACAAATTTTATAGGTGTAAAGACAACAGTACAGCAATAATAAATATTGTTGTCAGAGTTCTGTAGTAATGGTTTTCTCTTGAACTAAACTTAAACGTTCAATTTCTAAAAATAAGGTGTTAGAAATACAACCATATGCTATATTTTAAGAAGACAAAAGCACGTTCAGAACTCATTTCACTTAATGTTGATATTTGTTTTTCAGTTAGTTTGTCCTATTGTCTGTTCCTCAGGTTCTGGCTTGCATTCCTCTACTGCCTTCTTTAAGTACTTATCAATAGGTATTAAATACAAAAAATAAACTTTCAGCTTATTCTAGTTCTACTTTTTGAACATTTAACAATATTAGCAGCAAATTGTGGCTGAACTTGTTCAACTAGATGTTTCGTCTACCTAGGTGTCCTTCTGTAGGTGTCCCTGCTTGAGCAGGAAGGTTGGACTAGACGATCTCTAGAGGTCCCTTCCAACCTTGAACATTCTGTGATACCCCAACCCGTGTCTTTAGCGTGGCTCAGCTGATCTTTACACACTTTCTTTGTGTGTTTCAGCCATTCTGCAAGTCGGCGGAGCCCGTGTGCGGCCACAACGGCGAGACCTACGCCAGCGTCTGCGCGGCCTACGCCGACCGCGTGGCCGTCGACTACTACGGCCCCTGCCAGGCCGTCGGCGTCCTCTCGGACTACGGCTTCCACACGGAGTGCGCGTTTGTTAAATGTCCCCTGCTGCCCGCCACCGGCTGCAGGCCTGTCGTTGCTCCGGGTACGTCTGTCCTTTGTGGGATTTTACTGCAGGTGGCAGAGCGTCTCCGGGCTCTCTGCATAGGCCGAGTTTGCTTGGAAGGAAACCCAGTTGCTTCAAAATATTTATTCCGTTGTGCGTTTGTGATAACTGTGAGGGAAAAATGCAGTGAGTTGAGGCTAAGTTGTCGAGGGCTGTATCAAGGCTGGTGTCAGGACTCATCAGGGTAATCCTGGGGTGGAAGAGCTTTTTCCTTTAGAAATGATGCACTGTCAGTCTTCAGAATCTTCCATCTGTCCTAGGACTTGGCTCAGAGAAATAAATGAATTCTCTAGTGTCTAGAGTGGAATATTGGTGGGATTTGGATGAGTAACTCTCTGAATTGGCAGCACAGATAACACATTGCAATGCCAGACTGCCTGCCAAGTAGAATCGCAGAGTGATGAAGGTCATATTTAATAGAGGACAGACCAGAAACAGGAGTCAGATACTACTAGTATTTACCACTAGTACTATGAAAAAAAGGATGAAAGTAGAGTAGTTTTGCACTTCTTTTTGAAAAAAAAAATTGAAATTTTTGAAAAAAATGAACTTTTTAAAATTTATTTTCACAAATATTGTTTCTTTGAGACAACTAATCAGGTAACATGTAGCAAGAAACTCCTAGTTTGCAAAAAGAATTTGTTTGGTGCATGAGTTGCGGTCGTTTTGTTTCCTTTTGCCCACTGATTTGAAATAGGTCTGTGTGCTCTAATATTTGGTGCTTTAAATATCTTCAAGTGAATGTAAATAACTTATAAAAAGCCAAGTGAAATATTCAGCCCATTGGCTCTGAGATGCCAAAACCTGTGGCCAGTGGTGTCCCTCGGGGTCAGTACTGTGCCTGGTGCTGTTCAACTTGTTCGCCTGGCCCAATGCTGTTCAACCTGTTCATCAGTGACCTGGACGAGGGCACTAAGTGCACCCTGAGCAAGTTTGCAGACGGTTTGTGGACAATCCCAAGCTGTGTGAAGTGGCCGACACTCCAGAGGGCTGTGCTGCCATCCAGGGGGACCTGGACAGGCTGGAGAGTTGGGCAGAGAGGAACCTGGTTCAGCAAGGACAAGTGCAGGGTCCTGCACCTGGGGAGGAATAACCGCAGGCATCAGTACAGATTAGGGCTTGACCTGCTGGAAAGCAGCTCCACAGAGAGGGACCTGGGAGTCCTGGTGGGCACCACGTCAAGGCCTGTTTAGCCTGGACAAGAACTAAGACTTGAGAGGGGGTCTAATCAGTATGTACAAATACCTGAGGGGAGAACGTAGAGAGGAAGGGGCCAAAGTCTTCTCAGTGGTGGCCAGACAAGGGGTAATGGGTATAAGTCGAAACACAGGAAGTTCCCCCTCCATGTGAGGAAGAACTTCTTCACTGTGAGGGTGCCAGAGACCTGGCACAGGCTGCCCAGGGAGGCTGTGGAGTCTCCTTCTCTGGAGATCTTCCAAACCCACCTGGATGCCTCCCTGTGCTCTGGGTGTCCCTGCTGGAGCAGGGGGTTGGACTAGATGAGCTTTACATCTCAGCCAACCTCAACCTTTCTGTGAGTCTGTGAAATACAATGTGCTTCTGTGCAAATAGGAATCTGTCAGATAAATTGTTTTTCCCTCCTTACTATATAAAGATACTGAGTTCTAAAATGATATAATTGCATAATTAATGTTTGCGGTACCATGTTAATATTTAGCTGTTTCAGCTTTTGAAATCCACCATGTCTGTTGTCACCTGCACACATACATCTAGTACCTTGCCTTGCAATATGCTGTGTGCCTGGGTCTTTAATTTACAGCGGTATATCTTCTTTGAAGAATTGAAAATCTATCTTTTTGCTTCTAACTTACAGTACTTATGTACAGTAGTTATTGCATGCCAAAAGGCAACTGATTTGGCAGTGTCAATTTTTTAATCATAAAGACCCTTGGATATTGAATGATTCTGCTGTCACTTTGAAAGATGTACTTCGTTCTGCTAGTTTTGCTGTTTTCGTTCAAAATTAACATTCAGCTTCTGACCTCTGCTTATTTTAACTAAACTGAAAAGAAAATAAACTTTGATTTCTGCAATGTGTTTTGTTCTTATTACACAGGAGCCTGCTGCCCACTGTGTGCCGGAATGCTGAGAATCTTATATGACAAAGATAAGCTGGATACTTTTGCAAAGGTAAACAGCTTAATGTTCCTTGTGTTTAAATGGTTCATAGAAAAAGTCAAGTTTTTACATACTCCCCTGAAAAGTTAACATATTATAAACGAGTTATTTTTTTCTGTAGATTGGTTTATTTTTCTTTGTAGAGTTTGCATGCTCCTTTATTTCTTAATACGCAGGTATGAAAATTGAATTGCACTGCAAAAGACCCAAGCAAGCACATTCAAGTTTGAAGGATTTTAAGTGACTTATATTGTAAAGAGAAATGTGTAGGTAACACGGAGGTAATAACAGTAATTACATGATAGTAATAATTACATTAATTACATGGTAGTTCAGAACTGAGTTAATATTTATTATTTATGGGCTTTTTGGCAAGATTATTTTGCTCAATAACTCCTTCCTGATGTAGGTAACTTAACTCTCACATTTAAGCCCAATACTTAAACCAGATTGTTTACACTCTTAGAATCATAGAATCATAGAATGCCGAAGGTTGGAAGGGACCTCAGAGTCCATCGAGTCCAACCCCCCTGCTCACGCAGGGTCACCTAGAGCACGTGGCACAGGGCTGCATCCAAGCGGGTTTTAAAGATCTCCAAAGAAGGAGACTCCACAACCTCTCTGGGCAGCCTGTTCCAGTGCTTTGTCACCCTCACAGTGAAGAAATGCTTCCTTAAGTTCCTGTGGAACTTCCGATGCTTCAGTTTGAAGCCATTTCCTCTAGTCCTATCCCTGCCCACCACTGAAAAGAGGCCGCCCCCTCCTCCTCACTGCCTCCCTTGAGGTATTTATAGACACTGATCAGGTCCCCCCTCAGCCTCCTCTTCTCCAGGCTGAACAGGCCCAGCTCTCTCAGCCTTTGCTCATAGGGCAGATGTTCCAGGCCCCTGATCATCCTGGTAGCCCTTCAGTTTAATCTAGCTAGTTACTGTGTTTTTTCCCCTCTGTCTTCAGTTAAATGGTTGTTTTTGAATTTAAGTTCTTTATAAGTTAGCCTCATTCCATACTGGGGCTCTTTGAAGACCTCCAGTTTATGATGCTTTTCTCATATTGATGGTCTGTCATAGAACAGACAGTGTTCTTGGCCCAGCTTTCCCACGTAGTGAAAAACAGCAAAGTCCTTGCCCTTTGGCTCCTCTGCACAGCAAATCAGATCAATGTAGTAATTGTACCTAGTGAAATAAGAAAATTTGTATGTGTCTGCACATTTTTTTCTTTAAATCAAGATTTCCCCAAACCAGTACAAAAATCACTGGATATATTTAGAAGAAAATTAAGCATTATTGTAAAACCATAGAAAAATATTTAGGCAGGAGGAGCCTTGGAGGTTATCTAGTCCAACCTCTCCTCAATATTAGCTTCATGTGTATGAGTCTAGCCAGTTAAGCTTTTAAAATCTCCAAGAATGAAGATTATACAACCTGAACTCTGCTGGACTGTCCAGTTGGTCAGCAAATCTCTCATACTACATACTGTATTTCAGATGTGGCCTCAGGGGCCCTAAGGAAAAGGGCAATAATCAAATCCTGCTGCCCAGGTTCCTGCTATTGCAGCCCAGTGTGTGGTTGGCCTTTGTTATCTCAAGGGTGCACCGCTCATTCGCATCCTACTAGTGATTCCTCTTCAAGATTTTGTGTGTGTGTCCACTGGTTTATTTGCCCTTTTTGTCCACCAGTCTGTTATGTCAGGGCCGCATCCTAGAATGTCTGCAGATGTCTACACCTGACCTCTACAGCCTCTCAGTTCCTGACTTACATCATGTGGCTATGAAAGAGAGTTGCTGTCTTTCTAGATAATTCTTTGGAGCTTACTTTTCTTCAAATAATTGGTGGTAACCAAATTACTCTCCTTCACTTAAAGAATCCTTGGATTTCAGGGCATTTATTAGTTGCTTTATTGATTTTCATCACCATAATCCTGCTGACTCTTTGTAGTTTTTGTGTCTCAAAACAATACAAAGCCTTCATCCAAATTCAGCAACTGCCACCTACTTGGGCCATCAACTAGATGCTAGAAGTGACAGAGCTAGAAATGGAGAGCGTGTTCTCCACATGCACAAATTCTTTCAAGACCAAAATAGAAGATAGCCCCAGGATGACTTTTTTTTACTGGCAAATGAGATGTGGGAGTAGATGTGAGTAGTCACTGTAAAGTATTGATCTCAGTCTGGAAGCCTAAGATCTTCTTGCTCTGAGAATTCAAGAAGTATTCACAAAGGCTGACACTTCAATATTTTGCTTGGTTTTCTGCTTCTCCTGTTTCAAGCAGCTTTTTCCTAGTAGTCTAGGTTCTTTCATAATTTTTATTGTTCATAAAACTTTACTGCGGTTGCAGAGTGCAGAAAAGGCCTTCATCAGACTCTGGCATCTTGTTTCTTGTTACTTTCTAATAAAAACAATTTTCTAAACCAGTAACCAAGTCAGAAAGCCTGAGGAGACGTAAACTTCCCCAGCATAATTTTCACTATGTAAGAATATGAACTGGGAATGCATCCACTTGGATCCCACGTCAAGTAATAGTTGCGTGTTTCTCCTGTTGTCATTCCAACATGTAGGCTAAGTCATTATTGCGAGCCTGTCATTGGTAGTCACTGTCCATTTCCCGTATTTTTACCCATTACTCATAATAATTATGTAATTGGTATATTTGAATGGTTTCTTTGAGAGTTTCTCAAGGCCATTTTTAGTGTATGGCAACAGAAGGCACTGCCAGGCAATATCAGATGGGAGAGGGGTGTCGCAGGAATGTGTAGCTGCCTGTTGCGCTTCTGGATACCTGGGTCGGAGTTTCACCCAGCCTGAGTACTTGTTCAGCTGGGGCTCCCAGTGGCGTTTTGAGCTGCCATGTGAGGAACTGCCACTTCACATCCTGGTTGGACTTGCAAAGCTCTAATAAGTGCAATACCTGTGCTGCTCTTCAGAGGCCTTCAACAGACGGGGTATCTCCATCAATTTGCTTGTCATGGAGACAAGAATTTTAAGAGAAAAAAATCCTTACCCTGTGGCCAAGTGGTGCTCTTAAAATGTCACATGTTCACGTATGTAAACGTACGTGTGTCTTCACAGAGCACTCCATTTATTGCTCTTTATTTCCAGTAATTTCTGGAACACGTGGACTCGGAAACGGGAGCAGCAGTGCCGGGTGGCAGTTGCTCTGCCTCCCGTGCTGGTTTTGCAGCCTGGGAGTAGAGCAGCTGTGACACAACCTGTTAGATTCTTCGGAGGTACAGACTAAATATACATACCAGCCATGAGGGTGAGGGCAACACACATAAAGCCATAGTTGTTTTAAGAAGGTAGTCATTTGTTTTCTCCTCTCTTCCTTTCAGATTTGCTTGTTATAGTTTAGTGTTGAGTAGCTTGATGGTTAAAGCTAATTTCTAGCACATTATCAACTTCTTAAAATTGAAGCAGATAAATGTATTTTTGCCTAATATCATACAGTCCATGAGGTTCTTTCTTTTCTTCCAGGTAACAAATAAAAAGCCAATAACTGTACTTGACATACTTGAAAAAATCCGCCTGCATGTTTCAGTGCCACAGTGTGATGTGTTTGGATACCTGAGTATAGAATCTGAAATTGTAATTCTCATCATTCCTGTGGATCAGAACCCTAAACCATTGCAGGTAGACAATATTATTATTTCATTTATGTGTGCGTGACTTTAAAACTACTGTACTGAAAACCATGGAATGGAGTGTTTCGCTGCGTGCGGAGTACACTGGGTTATTTCTGGAGTGACCTGGATCCAAATAACTAGTGTTATGGAAGGCAGAACGTGGTTTGAGAATCCTGCTATTTTGGCAAGAGGCTTCTAATGTGGGTAATTAGAAGGGGGAGGTGAGGGAGCCTCCTGGGCAAAGTGAAGAGAAACCATTGTAAATTGAATAGCTAATGCCTCTGATGGAATAATATCTTTTTAGTTTTAAAAGGAATAGAGGTGGAGCCTTTAAATTTGTGTATCTAAAATATGAACGAATGTGAGCTGATGAATATATATTTATGTCGTTCAGTGCTATGTGTCATTCAGTAGTATACTTATTATTGCTTTATATACACATTATTGAATGACACTGTTGAAGGAAGTGTGATAGCTAGTTCATGCTAGCAAACAAGCACATAAAGCTGACAGTACTTACCTCTAAATATAATCCAATAAATGCAAGTCAACATTTTTAATATTTGTATCTTAGGAGTGTTTCAGAGCAATAACAACGAAGTTTGGGCTATGTTTTGTTATCCTGGAACTCTTGCTTCATGTTTAGTTTCTGCTTGTAAAGACTGAGAAAGACGAGGGAAGAAAACTTCATTTTTAAGAAGAAAACAATTCTTTGCCGTTTTAGATTATTATTTTTTTTTCTGCTGAGTTTGGCTTTTCCTTGCTGACAGCGTTTTGTAATGAACTCCCTTTAGGGATTAGGTGCTGAGACTGGTTCATTTTACTTAACTTGTTTTTTGGTGCACCTTGAAATAAAGGATTTGGCTTTGAGAAGAAGAGAAAACATGCCCACAGTTTCTCTCTTATCCTTTTACAATACAAACAGAATTCAGGCAGTTTCATTTCCTTGCTGTTTGGTTTCTATTAAAAGCTGCCTCCCATTTCCTTTCTATTTATATAATCTCATTTTGTATGCTCTGTTACTTCTAGGATAGGCTACGTATAGTGGTTTTTTTGTGTGTTATGTATATGTATATATTAATTGCACACACACGCACAGAGTATAATATGATTTGACAGAATCACTGCCAAAAACTTGGCGAGTTGCAGTATCAAACTAGGGCACTCGGGGAAATAAAAACGTTTGTTTGCTTGTCCATTCCCCCCCCTCCCCACCTGTTACTGGAACAACCCTTTTATACCAATTTGGACTCAAATTCTGCCTCCTCCTTTAATAGGAAAACCCCCAAATGTTATCAGAATTTATGGCATGTGATCTTGAGCCTCATCAGGTGGTAAACCAGACCTTCTGATATAAATCCATAATTACCAACAGGTATATGGGGGGAAAAAAGAGATACTGTGGTGACTTAGGTTTTGCTGCTGTTTTTATTTTTCTGTTCCTTTCCCATGAAAAGAATCCTTTTTTCCTGTTGTGGAAGAAAAATCCCAGTAATTAGAAAATCCAGATTTTTCCGCATTGAAGATATCAAGGCAATATTTTGGTCGGTCAGGGACAAAATCCTCCGTTTTGGAGATACCTGCCTCTGCTTAGAACTTCCTGTGAGCTTTTTAGCATGAACATTTGAAGCACCTCGCCCATGGTCATTTGAAAGGAGCTTCATTCTTTTCCTTTTGCTGCTGCTCTGGTTTCAGCAATAGTTTCATAGTACCAAAGTCTGTGCTTAGTTTCAATGACTTCTAAGGACTTCTCCGAAACACTGATAAATTTTATGTTCTGACAGGAATAATCGACATATTCCTTCCTAAATTTTGCTATTTAGTGACTCTCTTTTTTGGTAAAATTTTGCACGGTGAGAAGTAACTTTTTCTTTCTTTCTTAGATTGAAGCCTGCAATAAAGAAGCAGAAAAAATAGAGTCGTTGATAAATTCAGACAGTCCAACACTCTCCTCTCACGTGCCACTGTCAGCACTTATTGCATCACAAGTACAAATTTCACTTAGCATTTCCTCTCCTGCTGTTACAGTGGTGCCTGTGCTGCGCTCCCTATTCACAAGCCTTTTATTCACCTTGTTAATGTTAATATATTATACATAACTGCTTAGAAAATGTGCATAAGTATCGGTTTATATATATATATATATATATATATATATTGTGAAGGACATTCTGAAGTATTGACATTTTCAAGTCAAAAAAAAAGTCGAATTCCAAAAAATCTAATATCTTTCAGTGAAGAGCTAAGAGTATTTGCAATAATGTAGAAGATGATTCTTCTATTCACCAGTAGTCAGGTGTTTTTTTTTAAGCACAATTAAATTGTTTTCCACTGCTCTTGTAACCATAAATATAATCTGGAAGAGTGTGACATAATGAATTTATGATTTTTGCAAGGAGGGACACGGCAGGTTGTTTTTCAGCAATGAACAAATAGTGTATTGAGTTTACTGAAAAGTGTTAATTTTGTATTATTCAGATGAAGAAGCATGCACCTATTTTAAGCATCATTTGTGGAAGGAACAAATTGCTGCTACTTAATTACCTTACCAAAAATTTAAGAGTTTATTTTCATGTAAATATACTTTCATATTTTATTATGAAGAAAAGTTAATAGCCCTGGGCCTATTTTGGTAAACCCCCTTGGGTAAATATCTTTACTTGGACTAGTGAAGATTTGCAGGACATTGGGCTCAATGCTTGTAAAATGACAATCAAACTTTGTACTAGTACCTTACTTCAGTGAAGAAATTCATTCATTTTTATTGTTTTGTACATTTCAGAATCTCTTATTGGATGCAAAATTATAAAGAATCTCCGTATCTATATTTAAGTGTCATTTTAAATATTGCAGTATTTGCATGTTATCTAATGAAATTTATTCTTTAAATATGTTTAAATGTCTTGATGAACAGTATGTTTTATTACTTATTGTATTTTATGCACCTGAACTTAGTCAACATGAAGTATCTTATATCAGTATTATAGCCAACTTTTGAAGTATATACAGAAAAAACTTATTTTTGCCAAAATGCTGAACTATGAAAGAAAGCACTGAAAACTTTTTGAACGTATATATTACTGTAGCATGTCTGTAGCAATTACTTTCTGCTAATTCTTTTCAATGCAAAGGTATTAAAGCTTTTTATTTTAATAAAAAAGACCTTTTTTGACTTTCCTTGTATGGTTATAGGCAGCTGTAACTTTCATTTGGAAGAGACACCTTCACCATTCTCGCTGCCCCTCTTGGGTCCTTTCTCCCACAAGTTGTTGCATAGTCAGATTTTAGAGACAGACCAAACCCCTCCTTGACTCTTTCCAAGGCCTAGAAGGTTTCTGTGTTGTATGACACTGCAGCAAAAAGGGTACCCTTGCGTTAGCCCTGAAATACTAAATGGAAGCCTCGTATTTGTGATTTATGTTATGGAGCTGACGTCTCCTACTATTATATTTGAAGATGATCAGTTCTACAGAGATCTAATGCTATCAATGTTCGCGTTATTTAAGGCCGACTTGTAAAGCAAATGAGATTGCAATGACCATTGATGAAACGTTGATGAACATCAGTAAACCAAAAGCTTCCTTGTTTGCCATGTGTTCAACACAAGCACTGCTAAAAGGAAAGGTCTAGATGTATGTGCGTTAAAGATCTCCTTTTAGATGCAGTACTTAGAAATTTTTGGCTATTGAATCATTTTTGATTTTATCTTACAAACATTGTTAGCATTAATTTATAAATCGTTTCGAAAAAATGACAAAATAATGTTTCCCCCTTTAGACAATATTTTCACAATAAATATATTAAAGTCCTTAAAATATATTTTAATGCTTTCCATTTAGATATAATTCTAATTTAAATCATGAAAGAAAATATTCTTCTGTGGGCATAACATAGAATCGGCTTTTATGATCAGTATATTCTTCATCTTCTACTTAACCTTTACAGTGATAAGGAAAAAATCATAAATTAATTCATTATTCTCAAAGTACTTGTATTTAGAAACAGTTGGGTACATTTTAAGCACATCTAGATTTAGCTTGTGACTGCTGCAAAACTGAACTGTATTGAATTGACCCTTCTGCTTTGTTCAACAGCAACAGTCATCGTCAGAAGCGGGTTCATGCTAGACATTTTGAAGGAGACTTACCCAAAGGGCAATAATAAAATATGTAAAGAGGAAAAGCTGCAGCTTTTCCAGTAGATGATCAGAATTATACTGGTATATGTTCTTTGAACCCCCCCAAAAAAATCCAATTCATTGTATTAACCAATGTCCAAATCAGACCTGCTTTTCAAAACAGAGTAATTTTATTCTTCCCCCCTAGTGGTGTGTGAAGCACCTTCCTCCCAGCTGCTTTGTGCTTCATTTGGCCACGCGTAGTTAAGGGAGCGATCTGAGCTGAAGTGGGTCGATGCTTCTGTAACTGTGACGTTACTTAATAATCCTCTAGATTCTTCGTGGAAATAGTCACACTTGTGTCTTGGCAGGTGCCTCGTGTCATTGTTAGCGGGGCTCCTCAGTTTCCTCCTTTGTGCTTCAATCGCCGCCTCAGTGGCGATGCTGGCCAAGGTTTTCACCTTCGCCTTCAGTTCTGGGTCCGCTTCCACGTAGCGGGCGGCCAGGCGCCGCCTGCAGCCCGGCTGCGACAGCCTGCGGGGTTAAAGCCCTCGTTAGGG
This sequence comes from Nothoprocta perdicaria, assembly GCF_003342845.1. Lineage (NCBI taxonomy): Eukaryota > Metazoa > Chordata > Aves > Tinamiformes > Tinamidae > Nothoprocta > Nothoprocta perdicaria. The sequence continues at coordinate 59,546 of NW_020455590.1, forward strand.
CCCGCACATAGACCCGGCCTTGCTGCAGCCTCTCTGTGCTCGCGGGCATTGGGTGCTGCTTCTCCCCAGTGCTAATGCTAGTGCAGCTCTCCAGCTGCTCGTCTACACACAGGTTCTGCCCTGGGCTGGCAGTGCTGCTTAGTGTATGAAGTCTGCTTTTTAATGAACTTCTGCATTGTGGCAGCAGCAGTAAATACACTTTGAAATGCATTTGCAGAGCCAGATATGCATCCCTGTCTCTCTCTCAGTTCCCAGGATCAGGCTGTCTCCCCCTCTTTAACCAAAGCACACTTGGGCATGGCAGAAGTGTGTGTGTGTGTGTGTGTGTGTGTGTGTGTGTGTGTGTGTTTGTTTTGTTGCTGTTGTTTTTCCTCCAGGAGAACCTACCTGCACTGTCACTGTCCTGATTTATGAGCCATTTAGGAGCATAAAAACCATGTGAAGCAACTTTGGGAAATGAAGGTACGGTACCACTACCCCAGCTAGGAATGAAGAAACGAAGACAAAAAGTCCTGTTCTGTGATGTAAGTAGTTCCCGGGCAAATGAAGGACCGGATTCTGCAAGTCTCCCTGGTGGGCTGGGAGCTGATTTGGCTGGAAAAGTAGCTCTGTAGTTTGGGGGGGAGAGGGGGGAACAAAAAAACAACAACAAAAAAAAAAGCCCTGGGAATGAGGGAGATGGGAGGTCCCGACGGCCTCGAGCCGAGCGGGAGCCGGCAGCGTGCACGAGCTGTGGCAAAGGGGGCTGCACTAGGCAGAGCGTGGCCAGCAGGCTGAGGGAGGTGATAGCCCCTGATTTGCACCTTTCATTAAGTTTAGATTTAAAAACAGCTTGGAGAACAACACGCTGCTGTCATGGGGCAAGATTTTTCTTTACACTTCCAAATAATCCCTGGGGAAAAGTATTTTCTGTCCTTTTTTTTTTTTTATTAAGTTTCTAGTGCTGCTTTGTGGCATAAACTGAGTAGTTCTAAGCCTTTTATATACACTTCAGCATGTTACATTCAGCACTGGTTCCTTATTCATTCCCATCACAGCTACTGAATACTTGTAGCTTTATAAGGAAAAGGGGTAAAAAAAAAAAAATTAAAAAAGCTGAAAAGATAGTTGAAAAATAGATGAATAAGCAGAGATGCTGTGATTACCAGAATGAAGAAAATAGTTGTAACTTTCTGTCTGAAAGCAGTTTTTAACCTTCATTCAGTATATCTGTCAAAGTTGTAGAGAGTAAACAGAATTTTCAGTTAAATCCTCTTCAAAACAACAATGAAGATGGATTCAACAGCTGCAGAAAATAGGGGTTTTTGTCTTTTGAGGTTTTTTTAATTTTAAATACATGTCTTCAAATTTATTCTGACACAAAATATATTTGCATTCTGGATTCAAGACCCAGACCGCTGTTCTTAGTGTGCTTGGGCATATCCTCTACTGCTCTGAGGGTACTGCTGTACCCTGAGCCAAAGACCTGAATTCCTGGAGCATTCTCCGTTCCAGCCCCCACAGGCTATTTTTCAGTCTGTAAATTACAGAGCACCAATATGCCTTGGATGCAGGAAAAAAAAATCATACAGAACATGTTGGTTTGTGTTATTTTGCCTCTTTCTGTAGTCCAATGTCAGATGCATTTGGAAAGATTTCTTTCATATATCATCAGTGAAGGAGATGCACAGGTGTCCTCTCTACTAACATTAAAGTATATAGAAATAATATTAAAATGTAAAATTATAGGTGTGCCTGATAGTTAGATGCAATTTAAAAAAATGCCACAAACAGTCTTACAGCCAAGATGCCAGCATGATGAGGATGACTCCAGCCGGGATAATCAAGAAAACTATCCAGATTTGCAGAGTTCCTGAAAAAGACGGAGGTTCTTGTGAGTGACAGGAAGCAGAGCGGGGCTGGCACCTCCTGGGCCACGGGTGTCAAGGCGCCCAAGGCCCAGCAGGGCCGAGCAGAGAAGAGGGCTCCGACCTTCACAGAAACTTCTGAGAACTCAGCTGGGAAGTATTTCCATCTTTACCCCCATGGTTTCACTTTTGAGCTTTGTTTATTTCTCTGTTGCTCACAAATCAGGAGGTTTTCTTTTTTTTTTTTTTTTTTTTTTTTCCCTTTTTCCTCCTCTGTTGCAATCCATTTCACATGGACCTTCCTGTTAAATTACTTGCAATTTTCATTGTTAAAAGGATATGGGATTGGGAGGTGTATTTAATATCTTCCCACAGTACCATGGGACACATTTATTGCAGGTATCAATCAATTTCTATGCTTAGACCTATTTCCTTTGCATATATGGCATATACTCAAGAGCAAAAATAAATCTAAAAATATATGAAAAACAGCAAAATCAGAATAGTGATTTGCACATAGTGATTAACAGGAAGGGCCATTATTACTAATATTACTTCTGAATTAAGAATTAAAAATAAACTTATTACCTCTTACTTCAATAGTATTTATGCTACTCATATAATTGTTAATGCAATCTCTTATCCTTAGCATATAACTTACTGTAACAGTCACTTGCTGTTTTGGCTCCTTTTCTGTTAGTAGTGTGTTGTTTTGGACAGCTTTTGCATGCTGTTTGCCCATATTTTTCATTGTAAGATCCATGTGGACAGAGAGTACACGCAGTTTTATACTCAGTACTAAATCTACCAGGTGGGCATGTTACTATTAAAAACAAACAAACAAAACACTATAGAAATAGAACTATAAGAAAATATAGACTTAAAAATGAAATTATACTGAATAGGGACTTGGTTACGTGTTTAGTAAATTGGAATTGCACTAGTGTAATTGTGGTGACCTAAGACACTAGCCATAGCAAAAGATAGTTGGATCAAACACTGTGGTACAAATTATTTAGGATGTTATGCAAAATGCTGAAATTTGCAGTCGCTTTTTACTGAGTTCTTACTTTAGGAAGTTCAGCAAATCTACTTTAAGAAAGACCTCCAGGGTCTGACTTTGAACTGTAGGATATTTAATAATAAATTGCAGTATCAAAGCAAATTTGATTTCCATGGTCTTAAAGACTGATTGTAAAACACAATTACACTTATTTGAGAAGGAAGGTGATGTCAGGATGAACCTGTAGATTAATGAAATGATAATGCTCTTAGATAAAATGTTTATTATATTTTAGATTTTGTTGTACTAAGTGGAAGATGATGACAATAGGAGGTAGAAGTCCTACGCTTATTTTAAAGAAATGGCAGTTTACAATCTCTAGCATGTTAAACCTTTGATTTATGTCATATTTTTCTAAAACGACATCTCAAAAAATTTTAAGGAGGTTTTAGAAAAAGTCACTTTCCACCTCAGTTAAGTAGCAGAGTCATATTGGTAATTGTTGCTAACAGGTCTTCAGCAAGCATATACATGTGAGCATGTGAGATAGGTGTATATAGATGTATATATGTTATATGTATATATATGTATAGGTATATACAGATATATGTGTGAGTGTGTATGTATATATCACTGATATATATCTATACATCTCTCTCTATATACACATATATGTATCACATGCTCATTTATAATCAGCAAGAAGCTCGAAAGCTCAGATTCCTTCAGTGATAAGAAACTTTAGGCTGGGTACAAAATTAAAATTGGGAGAAATTAAATGTTTCCAATATCATGTGAAAATTCAGAATCTTTATTTCTTCTGTTTACGCCATTCTTTTATGTGACTTTTGATAAACTTCTATTTATATAATTTTCATGGAAATGTATTTCAGTGCTGTAGGAAAACTGATATAAGCCAGATTTTTTTTCACAATATACACATTACAAGTTTGTTTAATTTGATAAGGTTTGTTTTAATTTCTGTTCCATTCTTAGCAGAGCTAGACAATGGAAAACTCTCCATCCAAGGAGTAAGTACACATTGCGCAGCGAGATAGGTCTGCTGGGCCATACGTGGCTTTTCCCTACACTTGTGTCATATCCACACTGATGTAACACTACTCAAATGTTGCTATGGTCAAGACAGAAATAACTTCATCAAGATATATTCCTTGGGTGCCTGTGGAATGTACTCTTTTTGGACTGCTTAGAATCAAACTGGAATATATTCTTTCTTTTTCCTCAGCGAGTGAGTTAGTTTTGGGCTTCAGCAGGATAAAAATATTCTTCACAACATACAAGGCCACATTTGAAACCTCCCAGGAGACACAGAACAAATCACGTCAGAATAGCTGCTGGTGGTGGGATGGACAGCAGCCTGGGCAGAGACTGTGTTACTGCATTACATACATGATGCAGCTCAGCCCATCTGTGCCAGGGTCTAAACGTGTGTTAGCTAAGCCGTGTTTGTTACCTAATTTTTAAATATGTTGGGGGTATTTTAAGTATCTTGCGATGGAAAGTTTGCTCTCATCTGCTTCATTGCAGCCTACTGTTGGCATTAAAATATTGTGCTAACAGTCAAAATGCTATCCATTTGCTGACTAGGAGGAACATATTTTCTCCTGACAACAGTAACTGGAGAGCCGTTTAAAAGCAAATTCCTCACACTTACTGCAGCATTCTGTGCACACATCCTTGCTTATGTTTTTACCAAATCCTGGCTTGCAGTGGTCTGTCATCCAGCCTGTAAGGCTTCCATGAACGTAGTGCATCTGCTCATCGTCTGATCTTTGCCCTCTCAAAAACAGCAGAATCTTGTTATGTGCCTAGCAGTGGAGGAACCAATGACAGTGATTAAAGCAGTGACATAGTAGCAGGACAGAAAGAGCCTCGAAAAGCCAGCATTGTGATTTTTGGCAGAGAAGAGGCAAATTCTACATGAGACGAGTAAAAAGAGGGGAGAAGAGAACTGCAAGGGGGCAGATGTAGTTCTCATCCCGTGGATGTCATCTTTTGTCACCTTGCTGACAAACGTGTGTTGCTGCTTTCTTGGGAGAGCAGAGGAAGCAACAGGGAAGCCATTCCCAGACTTGCAGCAAAGTGACAACTAAACCAAGTAAACCTGTAACATGGAATACGGTCTGAGGTGCTTTAGATGAGCTGAGAAGATGCTCTGCTTTTCATTTTCACATGAAAGCAACTGGGCACCAGTTGGTGTGAGATTAATATAAAACGTGGGGGATGAATGTCATGCTGTACCAAACAATTAACTGTAATACAGGCTTTTAATACAATGACATAAACATGTATAAAATGTATAAACGCATGAAATTTCTAAAAAAGTATTTTCATATTATTAATGAATAATTGCACCTTTTGGACACAATTGGAGGAATTTTCACAGTCTGGACTTTCACAAGGCTCTGTAAAGGCCAGTGTAAAAGGGAAAACTGCAAATGAACCAAAAGAGATCTTCAGTTAATACACACATTAAAAAAGATAACAGGAACTGCTACTTAGTCCTATAAATATTTTTATTTGTTCCTACTTCTCCTCGTCTGTGTGATAAGGGAACATACAGCGTGGCTATGTGCAGTAGACGTGTACAGTACATGCTCTCATGCTTTGTCATCGTGACTGATGCTGCTGCTGTAAGAAAAACTTATATAAAAAAGACAGCTTACTAAGTATGTGCGTTTAAGTAGAAAACTGAAATTCAATTTTAAATATATGTATATACACATCATATACAAAAGAGAACCTGCAGGGAAACTTGTTTTCCAATATTAAAAGATGATTTGCTAGAATGTAAGTTTAAATTCAGGCTACTACTGTAACTTTGGTTTTCAAATACGAATGGCAACCAAGGATGTGGAACAGACACTTCTTTTCTAGCTAAGTAATTTATATACAGTGCTGTCTATCTGTAAGTCCTGACACCTTCTGGAACGTGCAAAAAGATGAAAAAGCCCTCAGAGGGCTGCACTCTAAAACGCATCCCTCAGTGGCAGCTCGTTTTTTTCTGAGCTAGCAACACGACTGTTCCTTCAGCACAAGGTACTAACAGCAGCATCCGAGTGCCCACATCAGCCAGGTTAACTCCTACCAGCCTTCTGTGAAGTAGGGGAGAGGGGCAGAAGTTGCTCTGGCGCAAGGAAGTAAGTACTGACTTGCAGCCAGTAATTCCTGTGGGAACTCAGCTGCTGCCAGCGAGGCTGTGGTTCCGTTATCGTTGAGTGCAGATGTTTGTGCTGCCGAGCTCAGCCGAGTATTGACATGACCCAGATCAGAAACAGGCACCTGTCCAGGTTCTCCCCGTTGGATCAGAAGACAAGGTGCATATGGAGGCTGTCTGGCTTTTACACTGGCTGCAGGACAACTCATGCTATCTGCTCTAGCATAAAATACATGCTCTGAGCATGCGCTGTTAATCTGTCAGCTGGTGGGTGTTTTAACCGATTTGAACTGGCAGTGTAAACTCGGGGTCAGCATTTAGTGTTTTATGGCTGTAATATACTCTTAAGTGCTACTCAGAACCATAATGCTGTAGTATTAATGAACTATAGCTTTTAAGAGCTCACACAAGTCCAGATATATTGCAGGAGACAAGTAAATCAGAAAGTGTAAGAAATGCAAGTATACATCACGAAAATACGAAAGGTATTTCAGCTTAATTTAGCTGTCAGAACAGTCATGAAGATAACGTAACTTAGGTTTTAATTCTGCCAAGGAATGTGGAGGATTGTGTGTCTTTGATCACTGAATGCTTTTAGCATAGCTTAAGACATGCTTAATTCTGGTGCTGCCCTAGCTCTCTTGCACAAAACTGAAGAATTACAAGAAACTTCAGCCATGTGATTTTAATGGGACTTACAGAAATCTGATATTTAAAAACAGAAATAAGTTTTTGATCTCACTTCCTGAAGACATGATACACTCCTTTGCTGAAAATCCAACTGTGTTCTCTATTACTTTAACTTAAATAAGGCTGGTTAGCCAAATTTTACATTATAAAAATAGCATATGCCCCATATACCCAGAACGTGAGCTGTGTGTTCTTACCTGGGTGCATATGGATGTGTATATAAATGTTTTATTACCACAGTGGCTCTTTTTCCATGTCTCTTGGAAGTAATTTGAAAAAAAAAAAAAATACCTGTCTTACCTACAAACTGGAAGGTAAGCTTATGTGTTAGCGTTGCTTTTGAGTCTGGGGCTGCGTGGCACTGCATGTCCCACTGCCAAATTCCGCACTGCAACTCATGCATTAATTTCTTCAAGTCTTCTAGCAGTCTTTTCTCAAAGGAAACAACTGCACTGGTTTCACAACTTCCTGTTTGGAATTCTGATGCCAGGCGTAGGCTTCTCCCGGGCTTATGATAGACTGTAAAAAGACGAAAAAAATCTCTTAGCTATCTAAACTCTTTCGCATCCAGTTTTTATCTCAACCCAGGTAGCTGTGCATAGTATGCTTATGTCACTTCCTAACAGTGAGGGCGACAGAGCCCTGGCACAGGCTGCCCAGAGAGGTGGTGGAGTCTCCTTCTCTGGCGATCTTCCCAACCTGCTTGGACGCAGCCCCGTGCCCCATGCTCTGGGGGACCCTGCGTGAGCAGGGGGGTTGGACTAGATGACCTCTGAGGTCCCTTCCAACCTTGAGCATTCTGTGATTCTAAAGCCAATACAAGTAACTTGAATGCCTCCTTTCTTATTCTGTGTCATACATAGTCTGTCTTCAGTATTTTACAACTCATGCTTATCGTGGTAGTAACGGAGTAAATACGGAGGTATGACTCTAAGCACTCGATCACAGTCTCACCGTTATTTAGTTCTTAAACTCATTGAAATTACGGTTTCTGTACTGTAATTAGATTGCCAAACTGTACACCACCAGTCTATGAAATGTTGTCTATCCACCTTCAGAAGGTTGTTACGGGAGAAACTGGGCAGGCAGAAAAGGTCAGAGAAATAAAGCTATATAACATAAAATTTATTAAGAAGGCCAATGAAAGAAGTGGCAATAATCTAATTTCTTTTATCGATGTGTGCTGCTTTTAAGATACACCACCACCACCAAGCTCAAGCAGGCAGATCTCTCGGGATTATTCTGGGAAGTCAGGAGCAGCTTTGCTAGCAACGGCACAACTTGGCAGCAGTAGCAATGCTCAGGGCAGGCCCAGCATGGCGCGTGGCAGGGAGCTGAGGTACAGGTCTACCAGCTTGGCTGGGAGGCTGGAATAGCTGACACAATCTTGATTATACAATAGAGAATTCTATTATTTCATTATTTTGTCTTGTTACTTTTCTATTGTAACTGTTGCCATTTGAAAATCTGAAACTACTTTTTTTTTTTTGTTTAGTCATTGATTTTTTTTTTCTAGTAATACAACCAAACCCAAAGTTGAGTTAACATAGGTTCTTTTTAGGTGTTCAAGCCATAGCTGTCTATGGCTGAATGAGCTACCTGTGCTTCCTATATAGCCCGTGGAAAGAAATAAGCATTTTTAGGATGACTTGTTGGGTGTAATTTGATCATCCAATGTGGAATAAGAAATAATACTTTTTAGGAATGACCATCTGGTCAGATGAGAGGTGATCTACTGAACAAGGCATGGCATATTTCCTCAACAGGAAATGCAATCAGGATGCATTTAGTTGTTCCAAGGAAGATTTTTGCTTGAGTACTCCAAAATGCAAGGGTGTGGTTGCAGTCGAGTCAGACACATGTCATGGTCTTGGAGAGAAATCTCTCTTGGCAGGCGTTGAAAAACTTTGCAGGCAAACAGCAAGAATGCAGGAAAGGGTCGGGAACTCAGACATTCTCCTTCAACTTGTCACAACCTTGTTACTGAATCCAGACTACTCTCAGTGTATAAGCCCTATGTGAAGCCCCAAATGTTACTGTTACTGTGATCTTTCTTGCTTTGATGATATAAGTCATTATTCATTATATCTTGGATGTGATAAAAGTCCTTTAAAAATGCTTAATACTTCCGAATTCTAAAAAGCAGCTTCTTGTAGCCTGTAATGTTGGATGGCAGAGCAGATGTTTCCTACCAGACCACAGTGGAAACATTTATTCTTAGCACATGCATCCTTAATAAAATTTTCGTGCATACTGCAATAGGCTTTAAAATAATATTTTAATATGTCTTAATAATATTAGTTAATTTTAATATATCAAAGTTTTCCATGGATACATTTTCCAGCTTTGAGCAGCTGGAAAAAAAATGCTATATATGCTAACCATATTACTAGTCCCCTCTCTTGCTTTGCATTTTAAAATGTGGCTATTCACAGAATTTTAACACAATATCTAGTATGTGATAAGAGGCCTATCAAAATGCTTAATACTTTCAAATCCTATGGGCTGCAACAGTAACTACGAGTAGTCCACGAATCGTATCATGCTTTTGGCCCAGATGTTTATTTGCTCAAGCCAGTAAACTAAAATTCCTAAAAGGAATCTAACTTTCTTGCAATTAATTTGGAAATACACAGGTACAGTCTTGGGAGAATGTATTTTGATAAGCTGAGGAGCAGATCATGATCCTGCGGTTTTAAAACAGACCTTCAACCCCACCTTATATTAAAAATAAGTGATAGATTAGATAACAGCAGCCCGGGGTTGTATACCGCTCAGATATCCTGCAGGTGGCATCACAGCGTAATTTTCATGACTCTTTTGAGCTGCTTTTAGTTTGGAAGGCACTTTTTTTTGTAATTCTTTTAAAAGCCAGCTATTTTTCTATATCTTCCAGCATGAACTCTTGTTTCATTTTGTTCTCAAGATCAAATCTGTATAGGCTTGATTAGGCTCTTTTGTTTTAAATAAATTTATCTTTTCCTGTAAATGCCCTTCCTGAAGTAGTCAGGATTGACCCAAGAATGTAGTTCTGTAGTAGGTGGCCAGGTGTGTCATTCTGGAATGCTTTTTGAGAAACACACCTGACATTAAGGATCTCGGGAGGGAAAACCATGTATGTGCCCTGATTAGATGAACTCTAGATGAACACCTTTAACTTGTGAATTTAGCAGCTGAAAACAACCTGTGCATCTAACATCAAATATATAACAACTTACTATATATACCTCGAAAATGTATCTAGAAAGGGAACTTAAACTGGAATTTTGAAGAATTTGTGCTATACATAAGCATTTAAATGACAGTTAGGCAACTATACTCCTTTATGACTTTAGTCTTCAGAATTATTTGATTTCATGCTGGGCAGAACGAGCTAGACTCATAAAAAAGTTTTGATCTAAGTAACATCATAAACTGTAAAAGCAGTAAGCAGTAAAAATAATGTCTGTATATAATTGCATTATATTATTCCTAGGCAGTCTTTTAAAGTATACATGAATACAATAGTTATGTATAAGGATTTCTTTCCAATATGCTATTACCAAGCAATTCAGAGGGAAATACTGAAAATAATAATATTAGAATAAGTCAAAAAGCAGCACAATTAAACGTCACTTGCCATAGATCATAAAACGCACTTGTGTCATCTCGCGTTTACCGTTATGTACATAGGTAACTCGGCAGGTGTAACTTCCAGTATCACTTGCTTGAACATTATAGAACTCCAGGTAGTCTGCTGTTAAAACAAGTCTTCCTGAGTCTAGAAATAGATATTTGAGATGCTATAAAATAAATAACACAACAAGGTAACATTTTTGTTAACAGATTCTTAAAAACTAAATGTTTAAGAATGTAATGCTTGTTCCGTGATTTTCCAAAGCATTTCTCCTTTTTTACAAGTGTGCACATAATGAAGGTGGCCAGCATTAATTCAATTCCCTAAAATTTAATTAAATAAATTTAATTCCCTAAAACAAAACAGAAGTAGAGTTTAGCTGCCCAAGGGAAAAAATGTGATCTAGTCTCATTTTCTCATCTACTGTCAGTTTCCAAACTGTCGGAAGGGCATGAAAGAGGAAAAGCAAACAAACAATAGGTGATAAATGCTCTTTTGGGGGATAGGAGGGGGATGGACCTATATATTTTGAGGACATCCCTTCTGCTTCTCTAGATACCTAGCAGCATGATAAATGATAAATCTTTCCTCAGTGAGTTTGAAGTGTTGTATTTAGCAGTCCTTGCTGAGAAAGAAAATGCAAAGCATTTGCAGGGCATATATTATTTCTATAGTTTATGGTTTTTTCCCCCTTCTTATTTTGCTGTGATTTTCTTCCTCCTCTTTCTTTACATCATTTCCACCTTGATCTCTCTCATAACATAAAGTACATGAAGTTAACCTAACCTTGAAAATTGACACTGATCTTCTCTCAGAAGTCTTATAAACATTAATGCAGGAAACTGACTTTAAATCCTTAACTTCCTTCTAGCCAAACACAGTCCCAATTCATACAGAAGTAATCACAAAAGTTTTATCCTTTTTTTAACAAGTTTATATGTAAAATCTGAAGTGCTTGTTGCTGGCATGGCATAGTGTCAAGTCATTCAAATGAACATGCATCCCCTTTTGGCATATAAAAACATAATTCTCCATATAATGATTTTTAAATTGGAATTTCAGCATTAGAATTCTAATCCTATATAATTTTAATGGTATATGTAGCCTTCTGTTTCTGTTCTGATTTTTTTCATTACAGTCCATTTTTGCTGTCTTGCAAATACAAGACATTTTATAAACTGCTTCTGTTTTTGCATACAGTAGCACAAACGTGGATAAACCGAGAATTAAATCAAAATGCATTAAATTAGCCATAGATATTTACAACATGATTACCTTTCGTTATCAAGCCAATGGGACCAACCCATTGATATTCTGGATCATTTATTCCTTGCTTTAACAACTTTTCAGTCAAGCATTTAAGAATTAAGCCTTTATTAAGAGAAACATACACTGGAACTAAAAAGAAAAGGCAATACCATTAGATACATGAATTACAGCAGCAGATCAGAATGAATACCGAGGCAGTTGACACTAGTGTAAGACAGTCGATACTTCAGAGTCGACCCCTGTGTGAAATAGAGGCCTTGCTCACTTCTATATATGCATAAGAAGAGCTTTAATTTCTCATGTCATCGATCTAGCAGCCTTAATAGAGGTGAATTTTATTTCCATGGAATACAGAAATACTGTATAGGAAATAATCACTGCATAGGAAATAACGTGAGGGGAAAAGATAAAAACAAAACCCTCTAGATAATTAATAACCATAAATGTCAGGACATAGATTAATATAAATGAATAATCAGCTTTCTCAAGAAATATTTGGCTTACCAGTTGAGTTTTCTTTTCCAAGTATTTGATGAGGTGTTTGTGGAACATCTGGGATAGATGATATTTTCATGGGTTCAGAGAGAGCCACTGAGTTGTGCATTCTAATTAGACCTTCTTGTTTCAAGTGTGCATCTCCTTTCTTTGTGAGTTGAGTCTTATCCAAGAAATGAGAGCTTCCTGCTAATCAATACAAGTCAATCACGTTTAAAAACAAGTAGTGCAACACTAAAAACTTTAACAATCAAAAATAAATTTAAATCAGTTCTGGTCTAAAATACTCAATGATCTGCGATAGGCAAAATTGCATTTTTAGGATTTCTGTTTTGTGGTGTGTTAGGTGCTTCCTATTCCAGAAAAAAAAGTGGGGGTGGAGGGGTGGTTTACATCATTTTTAAAACTCGAAATGAGATTAACAGCAATTCAAAGCAGGTACGTTACCCCTTCGTGGAATTAAACTAAGTTCCAGACTCCAGAAGTAGATAGCCCAGAGTTATATGCAAACACTGGAAAAGTTGACTACTTGCTGCCGGCTTGTGTATGGGGATAAAACCTGGAGTTTGTGGTGGCTGCTTTAGCTACAGGAGACATAGAAGGGTTCTTTTCGAATCAAGTGGCAAAAAGGGAAATTTTAATAACATTTACCGTCAAAGTACTGTCAAAGCAAAAAAGTTTCCTTGAAAAGAGTAAGAAAGAAGGCAATTGTCTTAGAAATAGTCTGAAAGATAAAATTGTCCATGCACACAGGTGAAATATAAGGAAATCTGTCCTATCCATATTAACTACAAATCTTAAAATAACTCCAAGTCACAGTCAATTTCCACTGAGGCAGTAATTTGCATACTTCCTAGGTTATATTTTTGCAAGTGCAAGTATAATTGAAATTAAACCACCTTTTTGCTATTTTTCATCATTATTTGATATTCTCCTATGAGGATTTAATATTAGGAATGATAGGTACCAGCACTGTAAATCCACAGAAAGGTATATACTATCTGACGTCTAATACTGGGCAATATGAGCAACAATAATACAGAAATAATAATATGGATATATGGACACCTGAAGGACCTGAAGGAATATTCAGGTTTCCTTCTGCCAAACACAGTAGATTTCTACCTACAATGTTTGATTTGAAAATGTAACTTTTTCAGTTACAATTTAGTTGGCTAATACTTGAGAAACAAAGAAGTTTGAGGTCTTCGCTGAATATAATCCAGAATGCCCTACTGTTTGTATCAAGGAAGTCCATTACTTTCCTATTTCATTGTAATATGAAAATGACTGTGCAGATCAGTTTTCACACAGAGCTTTGAAGAGTTGAGCCTTCTCCATTTGCTATTTGTCGTATAAATACAGTGTAAATTCAATTTAATTCAATATTCTGTAGCATACCTCAAAATGCACAGACAACCTTTGGTTAGCCTTACTTATCTAATATTCTGAAATGAGAAACATAAGCCCACATTTTGGCAAGGACTAGGAAAGAACCCTTTCTTTTGAGCATCAATTCCTATATCTTTTTGTCTAGATAGATTATAGTTGTGTTCCTTCTTCATCGTATTAACTTTCTCTTGCACGATAAACTTCTTATTCACAATTGCAATTTCTTTCATTTTAGCTTTTTGGGGACATCTGATATGCTAGGTATTCTGAAACTGCAGAGTAGAATTAATCCCTAAATGAAACCTAAGTGATATTTCTTCCTAACTCATTATCCTGCAGTTTTCAATTGCCTTTCTTCTGCTACCTTATTAATCAGTACTAAGAAAATACGATATTGACTTTATCTTTATGGGCTTGTATACTGGACTCTTTCTGTAGCAATGCTATGAGATACTCCAAAAGCATACACATGACTACAAAGCATACACATGACTACAAAGGCATAAAAAAAAAATTTAAAAATTAAATCCCAGAGCAATAGCAAAAGGTTTTTTTTCATGTCTTTCAAAGTCTTAATTGTCTGTGGCCTGTTTCTTAATTCACAATACAAATTTCCTTAATAAACTGAAATTCTTTCAACATCTTCATAAGCAGCCACCAACATAACTGTTTTATTATGTAATTTCTGACAGACACTGTATTTTTAGTCCTGTCTCCTGTCTCCTCCTCCTAGTCTTATAGGACAGTTCTGTTTGCTATAGGTCTATGAACAAAGACTTCTGGAAATACTGATCTATTTTGGTAAAATTTGATAGCAAGATAAAGGTAATCAAGGCCTTAAAACATTCATAGGCAGTCAGTTAGAAAAAGACCGAAATGTGAATGCTAATGAGTTTGATCCTAAGAGATTTTTTTTACTTCTTCATATGATTCTATAGATATGTCAGTTTATATGACATAATTAAAATATTTTAATTAAAAGCAGGAAGAAGAGTTTCAAAGTTCTGTAGAGTAACATAACCTCATTGGAAGTCCATCAAGGAAACGAGACTTCTGAAACAAGATTTCATGGGCAGTGCTGTTTACAAACCTTCTTGCTCATTTTGTGCAATCACAAGTTCCCCAGTTTTCTTTTGTTCTCATGGCATTACCTGTTCCACTTTGTTTCTACTAAAAGAAGCCTGAAACACCCTTATTGAGTTAAGGATTTTTTTTTCCCTGTGCATTCCCCTTCAGCAGCAAAGCCTGAACTGAAAACCAACTGGTGTCTTCAGTCATTGATGATATACAACAACCAGTCCTTTATGTGGATGAGGGAACACACACTTACACAGCCCTCCAATTTTTAACCCTTGTGAACAAAGAGGTTTGGTCTTGTCTTCCAGGGAGGACACAATTGTAAACATCTAATGGACAATCTAGTAACATCATCTTGCAGAAAATAAGGCAAAGATTGTGAAGTTCTCCTAAAACGTCTAATGTAAAACTGTTATTTGAATTTTAAGATACAGAGTCAGGAAAATAACCCAGAAAGGAAAGGACTTTTATCTCCTTCCCTCCCCTTGCTTTCAATAGCTCGTTGTTTTACTATTTAGATGTTTCAGTTAGCAAGGATTTCGTGTCAATTAAATACAGCACCTTTCCATTCAAACACAAATAACCCTTGAATGCTATCAGAAGGTTTCTCAGTGATACCTCATAACATGAACTTCCCACAACTTCATGCCAGAACATAAGGATATGGCCAAAATGCTCTGAATTGATACTGACAGTACAAAAATGTAAGCATAAATTTTGAACAGCTGTTTTTGAACAGGCTCCTCTAATAGCAACTTTTAACTCCAATCAACCGAGGGCATCATGAAATAGATGATTTAATTAAAAATATTAAAATAATAAAGAACTTATAAGGTCTGAAAATTTGTCAAGATATATTCTGATATTAAGAAAGACAAATGTAAAGGAAAAAATCACATATTCTGAAACAGGCACTTACATTAAGCAGTTATATGAAAAATATGTAGCAACTTCTATCTTCAGAGGATACCACACACAAAAATTCATGTACCACCTATAATCTACAATTCTATGCTGTAAATATTCCTAATATTTACAAAGTATTCCCAAATATTCCTAACACTGAAAATAATTGACAGGGAATAGAAAATTCATTAAGTATAGATATAAAAAATGAAGTAGCATGTTATAAAATATAAAAGATGAAAAAATGCAATAAAAAGGCACATATTATATATGTTTGTATACACACCTGTAACAATATGTTGTGTTAATAAATAGTTGTTATATAATATATAATACACATAATACATAATACATAATATATAATATATATGTTGTGTTAACAAATAGTGGTGGTTTTAATATAATATAGAATAATTAACAAGGTCACAGTTAATCTATGAAGCTTATTCTAGAAATTTTGTAAAAATAAGCTATTCACTGATATGAACAAGACCCACACAACCACTCTTGTTGAATGGCAAGCGCTAGCTTGCCTGTTGCTTTGTTATTGGATAGTCTCACCAAGAAGGAAAAGCATATTATTAAACCAAAAATGTGTTTACATCCACTGATGAAAGGCTCAGTTTTCCATCCTTTATTTTCCTTTTCCCTGAGAGAGAAAGAGAGAGAGAGAGAGAGAGAGAGAGAGAGAGAGAGAGAGAGAGAGAAAGAGAGAGAGAAAGAGAGAGAGAAAGAGAGAGAGAAGGAGAGAGAG